>NW_027510272.1:2848928-3162500 GCF_048772815.1 Callospermophilus lateralis
TCCTGTAAGAGCAGCTCATTATTTGACAGAATAGTTATACTGTATAATTACAAAGATGGAAGCAAGGTGTTCAAAACAGCAATATTGCTGATAGAGATATATCCCAGAATGTAAATAAAGAAATTATTGTGTTTATCACACTAAGAATTGCCTATTTTTTGTCTTCTCTACCTTTCATTATTCCCACATGAGTGTGAACTGATAGCTGCATGTTTCAGAAGAAGCACACAACTGGGAAACAAATCCGGTTACAATTTTATCACAAAACCTATGATCTCAATGTGTCCAGGTAATCCCCATGAACTTCAGTGTTTTCATGTGAAGAAAAGAATTAACTTTGCAAGTCTGAGACTGCATTCTTAGGAAGGCTAGCTGCTCAAGCTGGCCCTTGGCTAATTTTGCCTGGGGATTTCATGGGCAAACGGTTTGTTATAGGACTATAAAACTTTCCTCAATGATAAGAATGGTTTACTGGGCTAAACGTATGGTTCATGCTGATCATTTATTTTCACTCTAGGAGTCTGGAATTGTGGTATGTGTTAGTCAGGATGTTGGATGTATTCTGACTCTGTATGTCTGTATTTGCCAGGACAGTTTTTAAGCATTTTCTTCCCCCTTCTCCTTCTGTACCACATTTGGGAAAAGACAATAAGAAAGCATGGATTTTCCTTTCACTTTTAGCATGCCAAAGGTTTGAATAATGCAACCCTTACCCCAGACTCATCCCAAACCATCATAAGAACCCCAAGACTTTTCTCCTTTCTAGGAACTGCTAGGGTGCCACCCTCCTGTCCTCCCCAGAAAAACTCTTATGTCAGTATAAATCTCTTTATATACACCCACCCCCTGTGTGTGTGTGTGTGTGTGTGTGTGTGTGTGTGTGTGTGTGTGTTTGGCGTCATCATTTTCTATATCCAATCCAATTTTAGGGCAGTAGTCCATTCTGCTCTTTAGGTTGACCACATGATAGTGAGTACCTACAACACTAGCCCAGCACTCACTTTAGAACTGATTCTTTAATGAACTTTTCTTATGGACATTTTACACCTGTCATGTGTTCTTGCTGAAGAACTGTCTGTCATCCATAAATTCACTGGGAGACAGCTTTTAGAAGCTTGACCTTGTTCTTATATACTTTTCCCATAATATTTCCCTCTGTGAACATCAATATCTGCAATTTTACTAAAATAATCCCATAACTTCAATTAAAACACGTTTTGAGTGCTGTGAAACCTGAGGGTGTATAACAAGACCTAGGGTTGTCTTAGCGATATCTTTATAGCACATGGATATGATTTCAGTGGAATGAATTAGACTCAGAATTGTACATAGTCCTTCTCTTTCATGTCAAATGCACACTCTGGAGCCCATTGCTGAAACTGATTGTGACATCACATCTGTCTACCAAGGGATATTTCACAAGGAGGATCTATTGGTGTTTTTCCTTAGACTTTCCCAACAAGATCCATTTTATTTATAAAAACACATTACAATTGTGAGAAACACCAACATATATTTGTCATCTCACTGTAAATACGTGTTCTTAAATATTTTTCTAATAAAAATAAATGTTAGAGAAAAAGTTAACAAGGATTTAGAGAAGTATTTCTGTATTCTTCTGAAAAAAACATGGAAATAAAAGCCCAAACACACCTTCAGAAGGCCTTTAAACACACACAATTTTTGCATTTGTGAAGATAATTATGAATGTGATTTAGAAAAGTAAATTCATATGAGACTGATCTTGAAAAATGCACAGCCTCCTGTTTCCATTTGCAACATTGTTTTCATTATGAAAGCAATATATGTTCATCTTATCCATGTAAATTTTAGGGAAAAAATCTTTTAAAAACAAAATGACAGGTTTATAGTCAATATTCTGGGATAACTTGGTCAGGATTTGAGTACATTCTGCATGTGCAAGCCTTCCTTTATTTTCTTCTTCCTCTCTATATGCAAATTAACTCATTAGTAATGATTGTTAAATACTAATCACTTAAAAAGTATGTTATGAACATTTCAAAGTTTTGTTTTCAAAACATGATTTTTTAATGATGTAATGTCATAGTTAATGCTGATAGTCTCTTTTATTATTCTGGAAAAAGTAGGTACAAACATTCAAAAGGTAAAGGCTATCAGAAATAATTTCATGCCAATGCATTTGACAGCTTTTGTGAAACTGATAATTTTTGAAAAATACAATGTAAAAAACAAAAAAGCAACAAACAATCTATAAATCTGATGTCTGTTAAATAATAAAATAAACTATAAAACATTCTACAGAAATAATCCCTAAATTTAAGCCCAAATGGTTTCCTTAGATTTTTCCAAATATTTATGAAAGGAATGAACTAATTGTGTGCAAAATTATACAGATAATGAAAAAAGAGCATCCATAGATCAATTATTTTATTAGGCCACATAACCTTGATCACAGTAACAAATAAGTATATTTTTTAAAAAGAAAAAAATACATAAATATTGCTCTCTTGAACATAGACTTAATAGCCATTCACAAAATATTAGCAAAAGAAGTTAGAGTATAAAGACATGGATAAAGTCATTTAAGAAAGTGTCTTAATTAACAGAGTTGAAAAAAAATATTTAGAATTCATAAAATACTCACTTTAATTTACATCATTATTTCCCACCCAAAAATGTCAAGGGTCCTATGATTTCAATAGATACAGAAAGATCATTTTATAAATAATGAATGCATTTGTGATATTAACAGTTAGTAAACTAGAGAGGGTGACCTTTTGTCCAAATAAAGATTAATAGCATGTGACACCTATGATATATAATAATGAAATATGAACAGTTAACTGAAGTCTGATGAGAAAAGGAGGCCTGGAAATGTAAATGCTATAAAACATTTTACAGAAGCGGGTCACACCAAGCCTAAGGGCCAAAAAAATTCTACCAATGCACCAGACAGCAAGATCCAATGCAGGCCAATACAATTGACTGCAAGACAATACCAAGTACAAAACAATCTGTAAAAAATAAAAAGCATTTTCTTTGGAAAGGAAGAAGTAGTTGTTATTTTTCTTAAATGTCAACATGTACCCACCAGAATGGAATATATCAAAGAAAGGCAGAAGAAAATATAAGGGAGGACCTGAACTGCTTGATATAATCAGCTGTTGAAAGAGAAAATTGGTAAACTTTGTCAAAAATGACCTTATGTATACCTTATAACTATGCCTTGCCTTTCCAGTTAAACGCTTAACAGAAATGTGTTGACACTTTTACAAGATGATGAGCACATGAAGGTGCTATTTATTTCTACTCCAAACTAGAGATTCTGTATGTGCTCATTAACTTTAGAATGGAGATTTTTTTATTACAAATATTAATTCGTTATTAGGGAGAACAAATTTTAAATGCAATAACAGTACATAAGAATCACAGAAACATAATTCATATTAAAAATGCAAAAAAAAAATCCAAAAATATTTTCTGTAGGAAAAAAAATCATACCAAAGAAAACTCAACTTTGACATTGGAAATCATTGTGGTAGTTGGGTTTATGGCAAGAAAGAAACAAACAGAAAGAGGACTTTAGGATGCTATTAAAATTTTGATTCTTGAATTAATAAGATCCTGGTAATTTCTTCCTGATTGAGATTTTTAGTGAAATTATTTTCTGTACATTTTTATCAAAGCAATGAGACTATGTATGCTAGTCCTTATTGTGGCCTCTTCTCTCCAAAATTCTTGATGAACATTGATTTCCCAATGTAATGATGTTGAGAGCTGATGATTGAGTCATTAAGAGTGATTGATGCTGCTAAATAAAAATTACAAGAAATCATGGCTTTGAACTAAATTTCTACACTGAGTCCCAAGAGGCCAGATGAAAAATCAAAAAGGCAGAATCATGCTGAAGTTCCATGTTGTCAAATCAAGACTCAGTTATATCTGACCTTCCAAGAAATGAGGATATTGAAATGTAACCAATTTCTCAAAGAGGCCAATAAAAAATGACAATGGTGTCCCACTATTTTAATTTTTACAGACTTTTACTTTCTTAATCCTTACACAATTTAACTGAAATAACATGACATTAAGCAATCATTTATTGTTGTGTTGACCCATCTTTTTATCTTCACTTTATAAGGAAAGTAACCTTAAAATGATCCATCTGCTTTTCATTCTTTGTTTGTGAACATTTTAACTCTTCTCTGTGACAAATACTACCTCTTCTACTCAGCTCATTGGAACACTTATTTTATTTTTCAACAAATAGTTTGGGACTGGGACTGTGGCTCAGTGGTAGCGCACTTGCCTAGCATGTGTGAGGCACTGGGTTTCATTCTCAGCACCGCATATAAATAAATAAAATAGAGGTCCACCAAATAATTTAAAAATATATATTAAAAAAAAAACAAATAGTTCACTGATTCATGAATTGAAAATAAACTATATTGTAGTTTTGTTGTTGTTGCTTTCCTCCCATTGACAGTGCCTTTCTGGTGGCAGTGAGTTCTGGCTCTCATGCGTCAGGAGCCCTCACTGTGAGAGGGGGTTCTCATAAAAAAATGACCAGCTTCCCTAGCTCATGCTCTTGCTTCCTCTTTTTCCATATACTCTCTTTTGCAAGTGCCTGCTGCCCTCTGCCATGAGGATTTTAGCAGAAGCTAAACAGATGCCAGAATTATTATTTATTTGGAACTACACAACAATGAACTAAATAAGCCTATTTGCTGTATAATTTATCCAGCTTTAAGTATTTTGTTATCATCAGAAAATGGACTTAGAAAGGTCTTTATTTAAAATTTTGATGAATATTTATTAAAAATAAAATTTTGTTGTGTACAAATCTCCTAATTTGATAGAAGAGACTTATTTTAAATTGATTATTATTGATTCAGATAAACACTAATATCTCCTGGAGTGAAACAGAGTTCAATAGTTTTAATTTTCATACATAAATAACTTGAGAAAATTTTTCTACCAAAAAAAGAAAGAAAGAAAGAAAGATAAATGGAAGAGGCAATGTTTTCTTTTCACAGTGGTGTCTGTCAAACCCTGGCTATTTCTTCTGATTTTTGACATCATCAATAAATATTTTTCATAATCTTTTCAGGTGGAAATGATTTTTATTTCTCATTCAATGTATTGAGAACAAAGAAATTGAACTGATTTTTTTTTTATATTTTCCAATTGTTATCAGTTAAGTAATATATTTTGAAATGTTAATTTGTTTGTTATGATGAATCCTCTCCCAGGACTTTAATATTTTTAATTTTAAATATGTGAGAGAAAAAAGAGAGTGGAAAATTATTAAAATGTAGGTGAGAAAATATTGGCAGAGGAATTCCTATAGTGATCAGCTTTAAGAGAGAGTGTCAAGGATGAGATTAAGAAAATTAATTATTTTAAGACACTTTGTGGTCTCATGAACTTTGGAAAGGTTCATAATTCCCGACATAATCATACATCATTTTAAAGACTGCTGTACTGTTCTGACTTTCAAGTTGATGACTATCCATAAATCCAATGGTTAAACATTCTGTAGCAGTAAAGATTGTTCCATGAAAGAGGAGATTCACACCATAGGGGGCTGAAGAAGAGATAAAAGGGACAAGCAGTGGACTTTGTAGAGGAATGGAGAGTCAAGTGGGATAGAGTGTGAATATAGTGCTTGACTGTTCTGCAGTGACAAGAGAGGGTTGGGCAAAGGGAGGGAAAAACACATTAAAACAATATAACTAACTACATTGAAAATATATTCAGTGACTGTCCATGGGACTTATTTTAAATAAAATTATTATTTCATTTTACCAAATCAAGAGAATAGTTTATATAAAAGTTGGAGAAAACAATTAAAATGGCAAATATGCTTATCTCAAGATTGCTTTCCATTATCACAAATCATTTGCATTCTTAATGTAGACATAATTTTAATTTTAGGTAATTACTTTAATTACTGTTTCTATAATGCATTTAGTAATTTCTATAATGCATTTAGTATTTCTATAATGCATTTATCTATTATATATATCTGTATATATATATGTATGTATAACAAATTGTTTATTATTCTATATATGGTTTAATATGAACAAATTCATTAATCTTTTCTTCCATTGTGATATACATCCTTCTTACATAAAGTAATAGTATTAATTTTTTGACATATTGCTTTCAAGTGTAAAAATAATACTTTATCTGCCATGATTAATTATTTTTTTCATGTTTTCTTTAACTAGACACTTAGCTTTATTTGGATAACATTTTAAAAGAATGTTTTAGAACTATTTTCTAAAACCAAAGAAGTTGTTTAAAAAGTTTATCCATGTTGCCATTCTTATTTTATAATTCTTCTCAAGGATTTTGAATATCATCATGGATATATAATACTTGATAACACTTTGTTGTGTAGACTAAATGTTTGTGTCTTCCCAACGTTTAGATATTGAAATTCTGAGCTCATTATGATAGTGTTAGGAGGTAAGGCCTTTGGAAACATGTATGGAACCCCCAGGAAAGGGATTAGTATCCTTAAAAGATCCCCATCCTGCCTTCTTCTTCTTCTTCATGTTAGGAAACAGGAAGAAAATCACCATCACAATTCAGGAAAAGATACTGTCTGCTGAAGCCTTAACCTTAAACTTCCCATCATCCAGAACTGTGCCATGTAAATGTTATTTAAACCACCCCATCTACTGTATTGTGCACCTGGATTCATTGAGAGATTTATTTTTTTTGATATACACAAGCCCTTAAATAGTGTAAATAATGATACCATTGTTGCTTAGCTCAATCTTTCTTTGCATGGAGGCCATGCATATACAGGTTACTGAATAAATCCCCAACAATATGGCTCCTACTGTAAACTCCTAAGAATTTCCACATAGGAAATTCAGATATGGGGAGAGGTTTCTCTTTCACATTGGTTCTTGCTACTTTTTAGTGTGTTTTCCTCTATATTCTCTAAATTATTCTGTCTTTCTATTCTGGTAAACTAAGGTTACTTAAGGAAAATTTTACCTTTACTTTGCCTTGGTATAGGAGTTGCTATAATGTCTATTCCCTGTAATCTGAGAGAGATAAAATAGAGAAAAAAATAAGAACAAAACACACAAACAAAACAGAAAGAGGGATGTTTGCCCTTAGCTTTGGATATCAGCTTGCAGAGACACAATTTGAAGTGTTCCATTATGTAAAGGAATAGAAAAGAGATGATATTGTACTGTTTAACTATGAATAGTTTCCCCTAATTTGGAAATAATTGTCTTCTATCCAAACAGCAACAATTAGATCATTTTCTTGAAGAACTCTATTTATTTTCTTTTTCTTTCTTATTTACAGTCATGTTTCAGCCTTGACAGAGAAGAAACTTGTAGCAAAAGTCGAACAGTGATTTATTAAACAATTCACTAATAAAGGAAAATCTTAATTCCTTTATTAATGTTATTATTTGCTAAACAACAGGTATCAAATATTGTAGCTGAATTTGTTTGGCTGCCCAAATCAACCCTTTAAAAGTTAACTTTATACTTTGTGCTAACTTGCAAAATGAGATTCTAATGAAGCTATGCTTATTGTCTAAAATTGGTTTGCTAAATAATTGGCCACAGTAGGTTCAAGTTCAAACATAGGTCACTATGCGTTTAGCATTTTTCCATGATTACATACTTAAATATGAATATTAAGTTAATATTGAAAACCTAGCCAACAAAAACAATACTAAATAACAAATAAATATGTAACCATTAGAAATAACAGTATAATGAAAAACAATAAGTAATTAAAGCTATTACCACTTACAAAACTTATATGTACTTAATTTTCAATACTATCTCTATGTTTATGTAAGTAAAAGCTATAAGGCATGGAATTGGCCATCATAGAAGAAGATCAGGGTTGTCTCTCAGTAGTAGAGTGCTTGCTAACAGCTTACAAAAAATGGTGCAAATTAATGTTGAATTTTCTGAAAGTCTTCACTTTGATCTCACACTGTTTAGCTGTTAACTTACCAAAGCCCAGTAACTGTTTTAAGAGACAGATTTGTTCACTCATTCATGTGTCTTTATTTGTTTTTGTAAGTGTATAAACCCTAAGGTGTGGGGCACTAGTCTTGATCCTCAGCACCATATAAAAATAAATAAAGATATTGTGTCTATCTACAACTAAAAAATAACAATAGGGATACTCTGGATGTAGTGGCACACACCTGTAATCCTGTGACAATGGCTTGGGAGGCTGAGGTAGGAGGATCATGACTTCAAAGATAGCCTCAGCAATTTGGAGATGCCCTAAGCAATTTAGTGAGACCAAGTCTCAAAATAAAATAAAAACGTCTGGGGATGTGTTTCAGTGGTTAAGTGCCCTTGGGTTCAATCCTTGGTGCCATTAAAAACAAAAAAAAGAATAGACATGCATTATCGCATTATCTTTTGGTTTGAACAAAAACAGAATTATTAATCATTTATTACTTTGTAATACATTTCTGAATATGCATTATTATTATTAGCTGCATATAATTTCTGCTTTAATCATAAATTGAAATGATTTTACATTTATCATAAAAAAATACCACCCCCTGCCCAATTATTTCTCTTTGTTAATTATCAGTTGTATACGTTCAAAATTTGAAACTAAGGCTAAAGTGTGCACAGTAATAATTTCAATACCACATCACACTTTATTTTAGAATCTCACCTTGCAATTATTTAATAAACTAGGGGAATGTGCCTGTGTTGGTATTAAGTATTTAATCTGAGCCCAGACTATGTGAAGTATGTGGTAACATTATGATTTTTGTCCTATAGAAAAGATAGTCCCAGAGTATCTGGCTTAATTACCTGTAATAATTCACTACTTTACTGCCAACTTGGCCACATTATTTTAATATCCTTTATTAATATTTCTTTCACAACGACCATCAATGTATAGTTTTCCTAATTGCTCTTTGAATTGTCATGGTCATTTTACTGGTTCTATTATTAATGTGTAAATAAATGCTTGACACATTTTTCATGTCATACTTGTACAAGAGTCATGTTTTTTTTTTATTTTATTTTAGAGAGAGGGAGAGAGAGAGAGAGAATTTTTTTGATATTTATATTTCAGTTTTTGGTGGACACAACATCTTTATTTATTTTTATGTGGTGCTGAGGATCAAACCCAGCGCCCTGCGCATGCCAGGCGAGCGCCTTACCACTTGCTCCACATCCCCAGCCCCATGTTTTTGATTTTTAAAGATTATATTTTACTAGTATAAGACCTGGTGATTTCTGCCTAATATTTCCTACATTGTATTACTGAGTTAATTTTTATATTCTGCATCCATAATTGGGGTTGATAAATCAAAGTGTCCATTGCAGGTTTTCAAAATGTGTAGCTTTTTGTGGTTGACCAAAAAAGAAAATAAAGAAAATTTTTTTTAAGATCAGCTTTTATTCCCATATGATTTTACAGCTCACAAAAATAGTGCAAATTAATGTTGAATTTTCTGAAACTCTTCACTTTGATCTCACACTGTTTAGCTCTTAACTTACCAAAGCTCAATAACTGTTTTAAGAGACAGATCTGTTCACTCATTCATGTGTCTTTATTTCTTTTTTATAAGTGTACAAACCCTAAACCCATTTTTATCCTGTCCCTCTGGCTTAGTTCTTTATTCTCTCTAATTGGAAGTTCTTTCTTCCTCTCCGCTGTCCTAGCTTAGTTTGCAAAAGAATTCTGCATCAAACTGCATCTTCTTATACTTAAAATTCAACTTAGCTCATAAGAATTCAGCCGTGAGCTTCTCTTATCTGTTAGAAACCAAGCTACTTGTCCTCAATGATATCTATTGAGACCCTATACACATATTTAAGTAAAAGACAACAATAAATGAAAATTTTAAATTGAAGTAGTTCATCTCATTTATAAAGCACAATAAACAGAGCATATTTCCTAAAGCTTTTTCTATTGAAAGAAGTGTAAACATGAGGGAAAAAAATATGCAGGTTTTACTTGGATTAAGGAGCCAGTGTCAGGAAATGATGTCATTTGCACTGTGAAATATTCATTACAGTTGATATAATAGTATGCTCTCTCCTTTATTGAGAAGATCACATTTCTATTGCATGGAGGCAGTTTTTTGACATTTCACAATAGAAAAAGAGTAATGTTCTGAAACTACCTTAATTGATGTGAGCACATGTTTTTTTTTTCATATATGCACTGGAAGTTCTGAGGTTTGACAACTGGCAGCAGGTGAATTGTTACACTTGGAAATCATTTGTCCATCACAACAAATATGTCTTGCAGACACTCCATGAATATAAACCAGAAGATCTTATTTCTTATCATTAAAATAATACAAGAACATTTTGGGCTAACAGGAGCCTTTTTTTCTTCTGCAAATTACTATGTGGAAGTGTTTGCTCATTTAAGAACTAGTACAAAATTTGTGAAGACTTCTTCATGTTTTCACTTGCAAAGTAGATTGTACTTTCTGAAAATTCTTATAAGGTTAATTATTGAGAATATTATTTCTAATATATATTATCCTTTTCTATACTCTATCATATAAATTCTATCCTTTTCTTTATGTATATATGTGTGTGTGTGTATATATCATATTTTATATGTATATATGTATATATACATATATAAATTTAATAATATAAAATCAAACATATATACACATTATTCTTATCTCTTACAAAAAGTGAGGAAAATAGTTATTTTAGATATTTCTACTATATTCGCTCACATCATGTGATTTCAGAGAGTTTATTCTGAAAATGGGGATAGAATTAATTATTTTTAAATATTACATTCTTTGTATTCCAAAACAGTTACATTGCTATTTTATTTCAAGAAAATATATCATGTGGTGTTTGGTCAAGGGAGCAGAACCACTGAGGGAGATAAAAGGGATTTATTATGGCAATATGATATCATAATTATGAGACTGAGTTAAGCAGACTGCGTAAATCTGTTATCCAAGCATCTGGTGCATTTCCTGAAGTCAGCTGGGCTTGCTGTGAGAGAGCAAAGAGGAGCATGGAAAGGGGGTTTCCAGGCAAAATGTAATAGTGAGTTGGAACCCAGGGAAATGAACTGGAACTTGTGTTTTTCCCTAACAACTTCTATTCTCCAGCTCCAGCAATGCCAGCAACTTGCAGATTTGGTAGACTTTACCACAGAACTGCATATGAAGCATGCATAGCAGCTGAAGTTGAAAAACAAAAGGAACTGATGGAATAAAATTCAGCTGCTACACTAAGGAGATCAGCAGAATTTAGAGGAAATGGGACCTTTGAAGCCACAGTCCCCAAGAGAGTGAACCAGCTGAATTGTGACAATGTGCTCCAGCTGCAGCAGCACCTGAACTTTCTGTGCTTCACTCTTGCCTACAAAGAGTGTGCAAATTTCTCTTATAGCCTAACTAAGAAGTATGCCACCATGGCTTTCTGGTATCTATTTTTTTCCCATTTTTTATTACCTTTATTCATCTATCATTTGGCCAGAATATGGCTGGATAATAATTTTCAGAAAATTAATACATACTTGTGCATCATTTCTCTTTAAATATTTGGACCCTTGAGCAGGTTGCTGTGATTGTTGTTGATGGCATCATTGTTTATGCTGCGGTTGTAATGTCATATTGTCATTGTTTTTGTTGTTGATTTTAGGAAAATCTAACTTCAGACTGGGCCTTATGATATCACTTTTTTTTCCCTTATAAAGATAGTTGTGGGCATTAAGTTGATATTTGATTCAAAATTTTCATTTGATATAGTTTGATGTTGTCTCTTTCCATTTTTACTGAAGTGAATTAGCTATTTTCAGAAGATTCATCTGTATTTCACATCATAATATTTTTATTCCCCTCAATAAATGAGAGTTTCCATATGTGCTAGAAGCTTATTCATTTAAAAAAAAATATTAGGAGTCAATATTCAGTCCTATGCAGCTGTTACTTTTTTATAATTTTGTTTACAATTTTTAAGAAAATTTTAAATTTGTCATTATCTATTAAGGAAATATTTGGCATTTCAACGTGTCTTTTACCAATATTATTATTTATGTAGCTTTTCTGGATGAGTTTACACATTTCTGTTTTGGGCGATTGTTTAAATTTGTCTCTAAAATTTTTTAAAATCATTTGATATTTTCATTAATCTGATGACATGCTTACATAAATATTCATATAAATACTTTTACTCTGTCTTCCATTTTTTTCTCAATTCTTAAAAATGTTTTGTTCGGCACATAATATTTATACATATTTATGAGGTATGAGTGATATATTGATTCTGGTTACATTGGGAAATAACCGATTCAATTCACAGGGCCCAAACTTCTTTTATACATTTGTGTATTTGTGTATGTATGTATAGCTAAAGAACCCTTCATCTATTCTTAAAATTTTTCATTATACAAGATATTATGATTAACTATAATTGTGCTGCTATAAACCTACAGAATTATTCCTCCTACAGAGCTGGATATCTGTATCCTTTGGCCTACATCTCCTCACTTCCTTCTCCTCTCCACTCCTGGTACTACTACTTTCTGTTTTTCCGTATATCACCTTTTAAAATCTTATATGTAAGTATATAATACAGTATTTTCCTTTAAGTGCCTGACTTATTCACCATGTGTAGTGTCCTGCAGGTTAATCCATGTTGTCACAAATGACAGTGCTTCCTTCTGTTTAAAGGATGAAGAGCTTTCCATTGTTTCTATTCCACACGTTTTTATCAATTAATCCATTTGCATCAGATAGTTTCTGAGGAACCTATACAATATTTTCCATAATGGTGAAACATTTCTTACTCCTATCAATAGTATACAAGTGTTCTTTTTATCCTCACTGCCAAAAACATTTCCTTTTTGATAATAGCTACACCAACAGGGGTAGGGTGATATCTCATTGTGGTTTTGATGGACACTTCTCTGATGATTAGTGATGTTGGAGACCATTTCCTATAGCTGTTGGCCCCTTTCATGTATCCTTTGAAACAATGTCTTTTCGCTTCCTTTTCACAAGTTTTAATCAGGTTGTTTGTAATTGTATGATTTCCTTACCAGGTACTTGATTTATAGGAGTTTTCTCCCAGTTCAGACTGCTTTTTCATCTTGTTTATTGTTTCCTTGACTGTGCAAAGGTTTTACCTTTAACTAGTTCCACTTGTTTATTTTGTTTTGCTGTCTAAGTTTTGGATCATATATTTTTTTAAAGAAATCATTGCTAATGCCAAAAAATGAAATATTTCCCTCTGTTTTCTTTCAGGAGTTTTATGGTTTTACATCTCTATTTGAATCTTAGTAAATTATTCTGTATTGTTTGTTAAGGGTCAATTTTCATTGCTTTGTCTATGGATAGACATTTTCTCCAGCATTGTTTTTCAAAAAGACTATGTTTGTTTGTTTGTGTGTGTGTGTGTGTGTGTGTGTGTGTGTGTGTTTGTGTCTTATGGAGAATATGTTAAAAGCTACTTTACAATATATGTGATTTTATTTATTGCATTTATCTCTAAGTTCTGTGTTCTACTTCATTGCTGTATGTGTCTTTTGATTCCACTACCACATTCTTTCAATTAACATAGCTTTGTAATACAGTTTGAAATCAGCAATGTGATAGCTTTGCCTTTCTATCTCAAGACTGTTTGACTATTAAAATTTATTATACTCCCTTTTAAATTTAGAATTTTTTTCTATTTTTTTTAAATTCTGAGAAAAAATCCAAGAGAATTTTATTACTTAGATCATATTGGATGGCAGAGAAATTTTAATGATACTAAATTTTACAATGCACAAATAATATCTTTCCATTCATTTTTGTCTTTTTAATTTCTTTTATTAGTGTTTTATCATTTCTAGTGTTAGGCTCTTTCACTTATTTGTTAAATTTATTGCTAAGTATATTATTATTATTGATGCTCTCATAAATGGATTTTTTAAAAATTTCTATTTGAAAAATCACTATTTGCATAAAGAAATGTAATTACTTTTTGCATTTTTATTTTTAATATGATATTTCACAGAATTCATGAGCATATAAACAAAATTCCATAACAAAGCATTAATAAGTATTATCCAATACTATATCAAATTAATGGCATAGTAAAACCTAGTTTTACTTATTCTGAAAAAGCAAGTCTGGTTCAATAATTGAAAACCAATTAAATTTATACCATCACACCATGAGTCTAGGGAAGAAAAAACATGATTATATCAATCATTGCAGAACAAGAATTTGAAACAGATATTATGTATTCATGAAATAAAATCTTAACAAGAAGTAGAAGGGAATATACTTGACTAGAAAGTAATCTACAAAAAGTTAATTGCTAACAGCGGCTAATGATGAATGGCTGCAGACAGAAAGAAGACAAGGGTGACTACTCTTAGCACCAGTATGCAATATGGTACTGAAGTGCTACCAGGAAATGTACGGAGAGAGGAAAAAAGAGAAAGGGAGGGAGAAGAAAGGCAAAAATATCCACTGTGAAGGAAAAAAATCTGTAAGAAGTAGCACAGAAGTTTGATAGGCAATTTAAACAAGGAAAGTAAAGCAAGGACACTTAATAGCTACTCAACACACACACACACACACACACACACACACACACACACACACACTGAACTGCTAGTGTAGTTGAGGGTTAGAGCAGTTGCCTAGGCCTATGTTCAATCTTCAGGACACTTATATACATATGTACATCTATATTCACATGCAGGCATACATATGTATATTCCCAATTTGTGTTTTTATGAAAATGACTGTTTTCTTGAAATTAAGAAATATATCACTAACCTTTGTTACATTGTCAATGATAAGAAAATACTGTATGCTTATTTTAATAGATACAGAAAATTAACTTTGTAAAAGCCAATACCTTTTACAGAAAATTAGTAGCAAAAATTAAAAATAGAAGCTAGCTTTCTTGAACAAATGAAAGTATTTACACACACACACACAAAAAAACTAAGCTAATATATTGAAAGCTTTACTCCAGAGACTGGAAACAAAAATGGATTTTCTATACAATTACTTGACTGAACCTTTTTAACAGCAATTCTAGCTAACTTATTAATGTGTGAAAACATACGTTCTTCAAAAACAAGAGGAAAAAAAGGCTGTCTTATTTTTAGCTAATATGATTTCATAACAAGAAAAAAAGAATATTTTACATGGAATCATTAATAAGACAATTCAGAAAGTTATTGAAAACAAATTCAAGATAAAAACAATTGTGTAATAATTAGGAAGACCTAGCAATTCACTTCTGAATATATACCCAAAAGTTGAAAATAAGATCTTGAATACATTGTGTATAGCAATGGTCATAGCAGCATCATTTGCAATAGTGAAAAATAGAAGCAACATAGGTGTGTTTGAATGAAGAGGATGACTGGATAAACAAAAGGTGATATTTACATAAAATGAAATATTATTCATCATTTAGCAAGAACAAACTTTCATCACTTGATATACCATGAATGAACATCATGGGTGTCATACTAAGTAAAATAATCTAGTCACACAAAGACAAACATTTCATGATTGCATTTATATGAGTTTTGCAAGGCAGTCAAATTGAAAAAGGCAGGAAGTAGAATGGTGATTCTCAAGCACAAGAGAAATGGGGCATGCGGTGTGGAGTTGTTAATAGGTATAGATTCAGTTTCTCAAAATGAAGACAGTTCTGGATATTGCAATTGAAACAATATGAATGTAGTTAACACTATTAAACTGTTTGCTTAAAAGTGGCTATGAAGTAAAAAGTCATGCTCTTTTTATTTTAACAAATTTTAAAAATCAGGGGAATTTTTATAAACCAGGGGTGAAAATACACCTTTTTAGGAAGATACGTTTTTTTTTTTTTTAAAGTCATAGTTCCTCAAATCTTCTAGGAATACCTTTCAGAAAGTCACTCAGTGTGGTATCTCCTAAATTTATACAAGTTGAATCCTTAGGTAAAGCTTTTTATATATTTTTTTCAGAATTATCAATTTTCTATGAATAAATCTAACAAAAAACATGTAACACCATATATATGTATATAAACTATAAATTTCATCATATTAAAAAAAATCTAAATATGTGATGATTGAAGTCTTTTTCATATCATGTATTGAAAAACTAAATTTATGAATTTTCTCCAAATTGATGTACAGATAAGCACAATTCATAACTTTTCTGTGTATGTGTATATTAACTGATACTGCTTTTAATAGTGTAAATAGAAATTTGAGTTAGAATGGTTAAGAAGAAAATAATATGACAAAGTCACCCTTTCAGATACTAAAACATATCATTTACCTATATCACTTAGAAAAAATTTAGTGCCTGTTCTGAGATATAAAAGAAAAGTCCTAAAGAAGAATAATGAACCATCAAAAGATCCGTACACAGAGGGACATCGCTATGTAGGAGAAACTATGTATTGACCTAGAAAAGGCTGACTTCTGTAACTGAGTAATGTAAGGAATATATAAATATATTTCAATACTGGGCATTGACTTCAGGGGTGCTGTACCCCTGAGCTGCATCTTCAGCCCTTTTTGTTTTCTGTTTTCAGACAGGTCTTGCAAAATTATTGATATTGGCCTTGAATTTTACTATCCTCCTGCCTCAGCCTCTCAAGTCTGTGAGACTAAATTCATACACCACAGTGCCTGGCTGAGTACAATTTTAATAATAGGATATTGCCCTATACAGTTATCTCAATGTATTAGAGTAGTAAAATGAGATCGGGGAATTGGGAAAGGGAAGATTAAGGGAGGTACTTGGAAGTGAAATTGAGTAATATGGTTGTTCTTAAATGCCACAGTGAAAACCATTGTTCTGCAAAATTACTATTATCAATAAAAAGTTGCACTATTACTGTATAAAAATTGATTTTCCTTGATTTTTCAGAATTGATAATTTTTCTTTTTGGAGGACCAGAAAGAAATCAGATTATTTCACAGTTAATTAGGTTGGTCTTACGAAATTATCATAAATAGGACTTCATAGATGTAGGAATATAAATTGTTGGTAGAAAGAAAATAATGAAAACATTCTATAAGTTAAGAAAAAGAAAAAGAAGAAATGAAAAAAATAATAAAAAACAACTGCAATTACCACAAATCACAAATGTTAAGTTTTAATCTTTATAAACTTTTTTGCTTACTCCAAATTACCTTTGAATCTAACATAACCCTTAATGGAGCATATATATTTCAATCCCATTGTGTTAGTTCTCCTCTTCAGATTTTTCCTTTTCTTGAGTGCTTGCTTTCTTGTCTTCCTTACAAAACTAATGTACATGCTGTAAGCACAAAACTTGACATGCTAGGCACTCTATCACTGAGCTCCATTCCCTATCCCACAAAGCAACATTTTTTTCCCCTAGTGTCATAAATAACAATTATATTAAATAATAGTTTTCATGTTGGAATATTCATATTTGTTGTATAATTTCATTCCCTAATGTATTTCATCACCCCTCTTCCCACCCTTGACTACTTAATAATTTTTCTTCTGCTTTCATGACATTCTTTTTCATTGATATTTTTCCCCTGTAGCTTCCTCTTATGAGAGAAAATTTTCAATAATTGTCTGTCTCATTACACTTAACATGGTACTGACTGGGCCAACATTCTTCTAGAGATGATATAATTTTGTTCTTTATGACCCAACAAAACTCCATTATGCATATTTGTAATGTTTTCTTTATCTATACATTGATGGACAGCTGGGTTGATTCCATAACTTCACAACTGCGAATTGTGCTCCAATATACATGGGCATGCATGTATCATTAAAATATGCTGACTTTAGTCATTTTGTAAAAATACATAGGATAACATAGTTGAGACATAAGGTTGCCCTATTTTTAAAACTTTTTTTGAAGATTCTCCTTGTTAATTTTCATCATAGCTTTTCTAATTTACATTCCTACCAACAGTGAATATTATGGTTTAGATATTAGATGGCTCCAAAAACTCCATGTGACACAATGCAAGAAAATTTAAATGTGAAATGATTGGGTTATGAGAGTTTTAACCCGATCAGTGCATTAGTCCCCTGATAAGGATTGACTGGATGGCAACTGTAGACAGCTAGAATGTGGCTGGGGGAGGTCGGTTACTGGGCATGTATCTTTGAAATATATTTTTTATCCCTGGAATTTGGAGCTGTCTTCCTCTGCTACCTGGTTCTATTTTTGAGCTACTTTTCTCCCTCACATTTTTCTTCCATGTTATTCTGCTGATCCTTGGGCCCAAAGCAGTGGACTGAGACCTCTGAAACTGAGCACCAAGTAAACTTTTCATTGTCTAAAATCACTCTTGTCAGGTCTTTTGGTCACAGTGTTGAAAAAGCTGACTAAAACAGTGCATAAGGGAAGATCATATCTCTCATTTATTACTACAAGTACAATTTAGAGAAAAACTAAAATGTTAACAAATTATAATTATGTCATCTGATCCAAGTTAAAAAAAATTCCATTGTTACCTGTGATATCAATGTGCATATCTTAAAATTGCTTGCAAGGCACTAGTTTCCTCGTATATACATAATAAAATGTCACAGACGTGGTGACATGAACCAGAAAAAGAATTATCTCACAGATGTGGAGGCTGTAAATGCCAGTTAAAAGCACCAGCATTCTTCTAAAGTCCTTCTTCTTGACTCAGAGATGCATGTCTCCATGACCTCCTATGCCCTTACTTTTGTACCCTGGAAACCTACTAAATTAGGAAACCAACCTGATGAACTAATTATAACCCAATTAGTTTTTCAAAGGCCCTGTCTGCACATGTACTCATATTCTGAGGCACTGGGTTAGAGATTCAGCATATGAATATTTTAGGGGAAAAAATTCTGTACACAAAATATGATTATTTTAAGCTCAAATTCACTTCAATATTTTCAAAGTTTTAAACCCCATATCTTATTATAGCCTTTCCCTTTCCATCAGCATAGTTTGATATTTAAATTAAAGATTATAAAATTTTGTATAATAAACAAACATAATAATAATTTTTATATATAAACAAAAATAATAATTATAAAATCTTTTGCTCATTGGTTTACTCAATATAATCTGGACTGCCAAGAAAAGTTTTAGTATCGTAGCAAAATGGAAAATTCGATAAAGCTGTTTAACAATCTACATACTCTTTGTAGTACCATTTACCCCGTCTCCTTTTAATATCTGGTTTCTTCTCAACTATGCTATTTCCTAACAGTGAATTTTGGCCAGATGTTACACTTTTCTCTGATCTGTAAGAATCCCTAACAATTTGTCAATTTATTCCTGCAATTATCACTGGAATTCTAGTCACTTCTAGAGAAATAAGGAAACAGATATAAAAAATGGCCAAGTTTCATGGCAAAAAATTAACTGGTAAATAAAACTTAGAAATAAATAGATACAATGTGGGAACTTTCGAATTTAAATAAATATTATTTAAAATAGTTCAGTAAACTTTAAAGATAGAGATTTTCTAGGAAAATTTTCAAATATGAATATAAATTGCTAGTAGAAACTTACTGTGTGTAGAAATGTAGAAATCTTTCAAGGGAGGTAGAATAAAAATAAATAAATAAATTCTAGGAGATAAAAACTTGTCCAGGTTTTTTCAAGGACTATATTAATAAGAGTAATGCAAGTGAAATATTTAATGATATGAGGAAATTTTGTCATAGTGATAGAAGAAAGCTTTTTAAATTTTGATAAGGACTTAAGATTTATTTTACTAACAAAAGAATTTTTTAAAAAATAATATAATACAACATGTTCTTGTGGTATTTTATATGGTCAACAATAGAAGGAATAGTGGAAGATGTCATTTATTTCTCTCACTATAGGGAATACAGACAACTGAAGAAGCCAAATCCATAAGTGGATGTAAAATAGAATCCAGCCTGAATGACATAAGTTAGATGAGAGCTGAGTTGTTGTGTTTTTTCTCCGTGGATAAATAGGGGATAGAAGCAAAAGATGGTTCACCAAGTAAGCAATAAATATTAAACTTTATTAAGATCATTCTCCCTAAAGAGAAATGAAATTATGCCATTTGCTGGAAAATGGATTAAATGAAAGACTATTATGTTAAGTGAAATAAGACAAATTCAAAAGGTCATGTATCTTCTCTTATGTGCAGAATCTAGAGAGAATAAAAAGGAAAAGAAAGGTGGAGGTAGATCTCAGGAAATGAAAGGAAGATTTGTAGAGGAAAGAGATCAAAATTGGAAGATGAGGCGGGAGTGTGAAAAAAGGATCACTCCCTCTCATGGGCCCATGAGGCACTCTTTCTTTCTCTCAGTATTCCTCCCCCTACAAAATTAATCTTGGTGTCAGATTGTGTTGGAATGGCCACAGCCATTTGTGCCTCTGTATAAGGTATGGTTTGCCAAATGACATATGGAATTTGGCTTTAGTATGATAAGTCTATGTGGTTCACATCCTCTTCTGATTTCCAGCTATACTTCTCTGCACTGTACTGATCTAGATCCAGAAAGGATTTTTCTCAGTAAATGTGTTATAGAGTCATGGGTACCCTCTGTTACATTGAAAGGTATTCTAAACACGGTGTATGCTAGGAACACACATTGAGTTGCTTTGGAAAAAATAACAGAAATGTTGCATGTTGAGCTATTGGAATGATAAAAACCTAAGTATATATATGAGAGAAATGACAGTGATATAGTTCACAAGAGTGATGTGGCATTGAATTTTTATTATCATTATTATTAATAAAGAAATTCAAGTTTAATAAGAAATTGGTGTTATTCCCTTAGAGTGTAGAAGAAAGGAAACAGATGTTAGAGATCTATTGAAATATGTGAATATTTCAACATATGATTTAATTTAATAAATTATATATACCTTTATTATAGGACAATCTCTATTGTGTCATTATCCTTTTGTAGATAAACCTATTAGAAAAATATAGTTATACCCAGTTCTTACCTTTGGAAAACCTGAAAAGAAAATCAGTGCTTGTGGATACTTAATTGATCCTTCTAGAAGTCCCTCCAAACACATCAGAGTTATATAATATAGCATGAAAACACATCATACGAAGCAGAATGAGGTATCCCTTCTCTGATCTCAATAAATTATAATATTTTTGCTTCTTGAGTACTACTTGGGGCAATAAAAATGAAAAAAAAAATAAGTAGCCAGGCGCTATGGATCACTATATGTGCAATCACATGAAGCTTTTTGGTTCTTTCCCCTTACTGATGGATTACTCCTTGGAGCCCATAAATTAGGCAAACTGCCATCAATATATTTTATAAAAGGCAACATTAATGAAAATATTTTTTTTGTTTTGGACAGAGAAGTGGTTCTATACTTTGGTAATGCAGAGTGATGTAGGAAGAAATATGACCCAGACTTATGAACTTGCATATTTAGTTAGTAAGTATTTACGTCCTTTTGCCCAAGTAGTTAATCTTTGTAAGCCTCAGTTTACTAATCTGTGTAGTAACTTATCCAGATTTATATTAACTAGATTTATTTATAGTTGAAAAGCTTATGATTCGATAAACATACTAGGACTTAATTATTAGGGTTTCTAAATGGGATTTCAGTAAACTAAATGATTTTGTTTGTTTGTCTTATGTACCAAGAATTGAACCCAGGGGCATTCAATCACTGAGCCACATATTTAGACAGGTCCCTTTTTAATTTATTTATTTATTTTAAATTTTAAGACAGTCTCTTTCTAAGTTGCTTAGGGCCTTGCTAAGTTGCTGAGGCTGGCTTTGAACTTGCAATCCTCCTGCTTAGCTTCCTGAGCGACTGGGATTACATGCTGTCATTAGGGACCTTACTTGTCCTCATTTGAGTACAATGGAATGTTCTGTACAATCGAACATAACCCTTCACCTAGAACTGAAGTAGAAAGTTGAAAGTGTCACATAGGAAGATGGAAACCACTTTCCAAGTGAGTTAAATAAGATTCCGAGTTCCATCTACTGCAGGACTCAGAGCAACAATCATTCACATAGGGATCCAGCAATGAATAAATGTGAAAATCTGGTATTATGTGATGTTTGAAAATCAACAAATGCTTTTCAATTAAGATATTTCAACATGTTTTGAAATCTCATGATAAATTAATAATCTCAGGAATAGTGTCATACCATTCATTGCAGAAATACATTTCAGCAAAACAATATAACTAGTGAAAATTATAAGTACAATTTACAGACCTCTGGAAATTAAAAAGGAGTATAATAAATTCAGAAGTTTGTCTTTGAGTAAGTAAATGATCTTTTTTTTTTAATAAGTCTACAGTGTTTGAGCCATAACTACCTTCTTATACCATAAGCTCCACACAAAAAATCTTCATTATTCAGATACAGCTAAGAACACAAGGCTTCCTATTCATTGCTGAACCAGCCAGTGACTAAAGTATCTTTCCAGAAAAAACAAACAGATAAACCCCTGTGACCAGCTGTTTTCATCCATACTACTTTAAATCTCAGAAGTTTTAATTCCGAAAAGAACAACTAAGAAGCTTGAGATTCTGTTTGTCCATCTAGCCCAACATGCAGGGTGGAAGCTCCATCTCAGGAATGGCAGACTACGTGTATGGGATCCAAACAGACATCACTGCACTTTGATAGTGGGGTTGCAGTTAGATGCTCACAAAGAAAAGTGCAGAAGACCATAGACTCCTCTATTTTGGGGTACCCCACACATACAGAAAAATTATCATTGCAAGAGAAGAAGCCTACTATAACTGTGCCCCCAATTTGGAGAAATGGCAGAGTATTTGTCCAGAGGGAAGCCTCTGAAACTATTCCCAACTTCACCCCCAAAATACTGTCTTTATTTAAAACAGAGATTGGGGAAGATTAATTCTGAAGCCCATTTAGAATATAAGAAAGTTAGAGCAGGATGGTTAACTTCAAGAAGTAACAAGCTAAATTTCATGTAACACGTGTATCAGAGAAAGTCAGGTGAAGGATTTCTATAAAAAAAATGTGTTAGATCAGAATAAATCTCAAAGATTAGGCAGAAACAATAGCCATGAAGAGGTGCCTAAATTTAATTTGATCAGACTATGGAACAATTCATAACTGAAGGAATTAACAAAATAATTGATGAGTCCAGTAGAAATTAGTAGAGGATAATTCAATACACACAGAAAGCAAAGAGCATTAAAAAGGTAATTAGATTTTTTTAAGGGATTTATCCACTAGAGAATCAAAACAAGATCCTTCTCTGTGCTTTGCACTAGAGACATACTTTAAATAAAAAATAGCAGTAGGGACTGGGGATGTGGCTCGATGGCAGATCACCTGCTATGTTAGTCAGCTTTTCATTACTGTGACCAAAATACCCAAAAAGAACATCTAGAGGAGGAAAAGTTTATTTAGAGCTCATGGTTCCAGAGATCTCCCTCCATACATGGCCAACTTCTTTGGTCTAGGCCCAAGGTAGGGCATTATGGTGGGGTCAGGATGCAGAGAGAGGGTGAGGAAGGGGCCACAGGGAAGTTGAACCCTTCCAGGGCTAAACTTCAGTGATCCACCTCCACCAGTCATGCCCCAGGTGCCTGCACTTATGACCCAGTCTGTTCAAACTAAGAAGGATGGACTAGGTTGACTAGGTTATAGCTCTCATGATCTAACCATTTTACTTCTGAATGTTCCTTCATTATTCAGAACTTTTGAGGGGGATACATCATATCCAAACCATAACACTTGCTTACAATTTATAATACCCTCGATTTCATGCATAGATTAAAAAAAGTTAAGTATAATAGAAAAAGATTTAATATGCAAAGAACATTATGGAAGGACCAATAATATGATTCAGTTTTAGAATACTTGTCTAAACAGACCCTGGTTTCAATCTCTAGCACCATAATAAAATTAAAAAGGAAGATTGAGTGAAGATAACTATTTATTTAAAAAGTTGTGAATTTAAGTTTAAAATTTTACTGGGGATGGACTATTATTGGCCATAAAATGAATTAAATACCAATTTATGCTACAATACAGATTAATCTTGAAAATAATATGCTAAGTATAAGAAATTAATCCCAGTTCTGCAGGCAGCTAGCTTAAATCACAGTCCAGGTAAGTTCTGCAGGCAGCTAGCCTAAGCTGTAGCAGCAGAAACAGCAACAGCTTTGACGTCTCCTCCGTTTCCCAGCCGAAGTTTCATGCAGTTCTCAACAACACTGTAAATTCTTCCACCTTTGTTTTCACCGGCACTGGGATGAAGGCAGGAACTCCGGAAGGCTAAAGAAAATTCTGTGGACCAATTTGGAAAGCAGTATGGAGATTCCTGGGAAAGCTGGGAATGGAACCACCATTTGACCCAGCTATTGCCCTTCTCAGACTATTCCCTGAAGACCTTAAAAGAGCATACTACAGGGATACTGCCACATCGATGTTCATAGCAGCACAATTCACAATAGCTAGACTGTGGAACCAACCCAGATGCCCTTCTATAGATGAATGGATAAAAAAATGTGGCATTTATACACCATGGAATATTATGTAGAACTAAAAAATGACAAAATCATGGAATTTGCAGGGAAATGAATGGCACTAGAGCAGATTATGCTTAGTGAAGCTAGCCAATCCCTAAAAAACAAATACCAAATGTCTTCTTTGATATAATGAGAGCAACTAAGAACAGAGCAGGGAGGAAGAGCAGGAAGAAAAGATTAACATTAAACAGAAACATGAGGTGGGAGGGAAAGGGAGAGAAAAGGGAAATTGGATGGAAATGGAGGGAGACCCTCATTGTTATACAAAATTACATATAAGAGGTTGTGAGGGGAATGGGAAAATAAACAAGGAGATAAATGAATTACAGTAGATGGGGTAGAGAGAGAAGATGGGAGGGGAGGGGAGGGGGGATAGTAGAGGATAGGAAAGGTAGCAGAATACAACAGTTACTAATAGGGCATTATGTAAAAATGTGGATGTGTAACCAATGTGATTCTGCAATCTGTATTTGGGGTAAAAGTGGGAGTTCATAACCCACTTGAATCTAATGTATGAAATATGATATGTCAAGAGCTTTTTAATGTTTTGAACAACCAATAAAAAAAAAAGAAAAGAAAATCCTGTAGTATTCCAGCAGGCACCAAGAAAGCAACCTTCTAAACAATTTAGTACATTATCTCATTTTTTTTTACATTTGAAATAAGCCTTAATGGTGCTCATTACTCATTAGCTTCCAGGTGTGGGAGAACCATTGTAGTTACTGGCCTTGGAAATGATTAAACTTCAGGGATGTGGGCCCTCTTCTGCCTGTAGCTTCCCTGGGCAGCCCCAGATGGCCCAGGGGAGAGTCCTGGACTCAAACTGCTTCCGGGCACAGGGAGCAAAAGCTTGCAAGATTGTGCCTCCAGGTCAGGTCTAGATTTGGGCTCTCTCAGTGGCGTCCAGTTCCCCCAAACAGGGGGGCAGGGAAGAGCCGGCTGCACCACTTGGAAAATCCTTGTTGCCCTATGACCGGCTCCCGCATGTGGCAGCCGCCATTGAGCCGATTTATGCACCATCTGGTATTGAAAAGTATTTAGTAATAGCCTTTTGCTGTAACTTTTTTCCTGATAATCCTTCTTCTTCTGAACTTTCTTTTTCTTTCTGACTAGAGTTCCTGGGCTTTTATCAACACATGCCCTAATTGCTCTTGGTTCCACTGGGGTGTTCTCTTTCTTTAGTAATTTACTTCTCACCCCTTCCATATTTTCGTCACAAAGACAATACAATACACGGAGACAAAACAAGACACAAACATACTGTATCAATCTTCTCCATTTTCTCAAAATGGCCATTTTTCCTCTTACCCTATCTGCCTAGGGACAAGTAGATTGTTTCCGTCCTATCTATGGATGGGCAGCTTTTTTTCTTTTTTCTGTCACTTACCCCTGAGTGTCCCGGGGCTCTCCATATGGGCCACCATCTGTCCAGTCTGGCTGCAGCAAAATAAGAGGGGGGTGACGGGTGATGAACAACTTGTGTAGATTGATACAGTGGGAATAGAAGCCATTTATTGTAGGACAGGAGGGGTATTTATACATTCCACACAGCTTATCTACTTAGCATAAAATAGATACAGCAGTCAACCAATAAGAAATCTCCACACTTAATGGCTCACTTTTGTTACTTCACAAACCCCTCCCTCTGGCATTTTGCCAGGCACCATCCTTACTTGTTTACAGACTCTAACACCTTGGGTCCACAGCTATCTATGGATGGAGACTTCTGAAACTGTAAGCCCAAATTGCAAATTTTCCTCCTTTAAGGTGTTCTTTGTTAGGTGTTTTATTCATAGCAACTTAAAAATTAATGATAATAGAGTATAATACAATTAAATAATTCTTATTTCTTTGCTTATAGAATTTCTATTTTAATAATAATTGAAGAATTCACCTAGAAGTAAAATTAATTCACCTAATCAGATACTATTTTTGAAATATGTTCAATATGCTGATAAGAAATAGGAGGTATTTCAGAGAGCCAAATAAAAATACTACTTTTAAAATAATTAGACAGCATAGTATACAACAGAAGTGCTATTGAGTTTTCATATTTTATCAAATATCATATGCTTAAGGGTAAATATTTAGTTAGCTTCATATATTTTTCTTGCCTCAACAGGACAATACTAAGTTAAATGGCTTTCTATTTTTAACTGCATTGATGTCATTCTTGTCCTGATTTGTGGTAAGATTCACACAGCTTTACCCACAATCTCCATTACACCATAGATACATGGGCAGTGAAAAAGATAAATTACACAATGTATTGGTATTATTATTAATGTAGTGTAACCTGTATGGAAGTTCTTTGAAACCCCTCCTATCCTCCTAAAGAGTTTTGGGAACACCTCCCCTGGGTTTCAGTGGACCAAACTTTGAGACTTACTGGTCTAAATCACAGCCCATAACAAAAGAAAGAGATCATTGTAAAATGCTAAAATAGCATTAATTAACACAGGAAACTATTCTATATGGGAGAACTTAAGAGAGTGTTGGAGAACCCAGTACTTCTCTCTGGTTTTTGTTGTTGTTGTTGTTGTTTGTTTGTTTGTTTTTTTAGGAGTCCAGAGCTATGCTCGATGTATCAAAATGCATATTGGAAGGTGAAAGGAGGGAAAATAAAAATATATCTTGGGGGAAAAAGTTAGACAGAAGTAAACAAAATAATTGTCTATGACTCAACCACTTCCTTAATCATGGGTAAAATAAATTTATTGCATTGTCACAATCATTTCAATAGGTACTATACCACTTCAAGTATTTGTATGGTATAAGCTATCTCTGCAAACATGAACTGCTAAGCTATAAAATATGTAGATGGCAGCATTTTAATATATTTATAATAATCAAAGGAAGTTATAAAACATGATTGACAATTTTTTTTTGGATTTCATGTACTGTTAGTTATTTTAGATTTAGTTAAATTTAAATGTAACTTGTGTTTTTTTTATCTTTATGTGTCCCAACCAAATCATTTTATTACACACAATAAAACAACACAATAGTTGATTTGATACAATGTGCTTTTATTTTGCTATATCATTTTACAAGAATGAGTCAAATTAGAAGTGCTTCTGTCAGTTTCTAAATCAAGAGCATAATACAAAGCTTAGTTTTTCCCCACAATACTTGTGGTATTTCTTCAGTTTCCTTGAAAGTATAATTTTTCCCATTTTACTCTCCTAATATCTTTTTTCAAAGTATACAGTTTGTCCCTAGAGTGCTGTTTTTCTAACTAATTGTGTATAATCCTCATACTTCTTTTAAGAGGTTGACTCACTTTCTTGACCTACTGAACTCTAAGCACATAGTTCTATTCAAGCATGCCATTGTGAAATCCTGATATGAATGCATTTTTAAAATTTATTTTTTTCTTATTTGTGTACTTGACATTTCTTTCCTAAAATTAAAAATGAGTCTCTTGAAGATAGCATATTATTGGGTCTTGCTTTTTGATACAATCTGCGAGTCCATGTCTTTTGATTGATGAGTTTAGGCTGTTAACATTCAAAGTTATTGAGATATGATTTGTATTCCCAGTATTTCTGAATTATTTCTAGCTTTTAATTTGACTTAGTTTCTCCTTTGCTTGAATACTCCTTTAGTATAGATCTTCCTTTTACTGGTTTTCACTTTTTTTTCCACTCTTCCTCATGAAATATTTTGTTGAGAATGTTCTGTAGAGTATGCATGATAGTTATAAATTCTTTTAAATTTTTGTTTATCATGGAAGGTTTTAATTTCATCTTCAAATCTGAAACTTAATTTTGCTGTATATAAAGTTCTTATTTGGCATCAATTTTATTTCAGAGCTTGAAATATATTATTTCAGGTCCTTCCAGCTTTGAGGATCTGGGTTGAGAAATCCATTGAGATCCAACTGGGTTTCCCCTATACAAAATTTTATTTTTTCTCTCATGGTCTTTAAGAGTTTGTCTTTATTTTTTGTGTTAGTAATTCTCATTATAATGTATCTTGATGTGGATCTGCTGTAATTTTGTACGTTTAGGGTCCTGTAGGCCTTTTGTATTTGATTTTTCATTTCATTCTTTGAGTTTGGGTAATTTTCTGCTATTATATCATTGAAAAGATTGTGTATTTCTTTGGTTTGTTTCTCTGTTCCTTCATCTACTTTGATAACTCTTAAATTTGAACTTTTCATGTTATCCCATCATTCTTGAATATTCTGTTCATGGTTTCTTATCATCTTCTCTACATGGTCAACTCTATTTTCAAGATTATATATTTTGACTTTATTGACTGAGGTTCTGTCATCCAAGTGGTCTAGTCTGTTGGTGATGTTCTGTTGAATTTATAATTTGGTTTATTGATTTCTTCATTTCAAGGATTTCTGCTTGTTTTTTTTTTTTTGAAAAAAAATATCTGTTTATTGAAGTGATCTTTCACTTCCTGTATTTTTTTGATTGATTTTAGTCCTCATACTATCATTTATTCACAGATCAATTTAACTATGTATATTCTGAACTCCTTTTGGACATTTCTTCTACTATGGAAACAGTGGCTTCTGTCATTGGAGCATCTTATTTTGTTTGGGGCACTTTATTCCTTCTTTTTTTTCATGTTGTTCATGTGGTTTCTCATTTAGCACTATGTATCTAAGGCAGCACAAATTCTACCCTGTAGACCCTGAAGGTTTCTGGCACCTCACCTTTAATGGTGAGACCAATAGGACTAGCATCCAGTATAAACAATATATAGCCTTAAGCTTAGTAGGTCCCATTAAGGCATCTACTGCTTTCTCACATTAAACAAAAATTACGAGTTCAATAACTATTTACAGTATAAACAAAATTTGCTAAAACAATTTACAATTTCAAATGGTGGACGAGAGAATAGACATAGCATAATATGCGATGTTTTCAAGGGAGGAAGACAGAAATTAGAAGCAAAGATTTACCGAAAAAGAAGAAGAGAGGCCAACAGAGATTGGCAGTTCATTGGAGAAAAGTTGGAAAGAGACTCAAAAACAAAACAAAACAAAACAAACAAACAAAAAACAGACAAGTGATAGGAAGAATACAAAGAGAAAAAAAGTGTAAAAATTCAATAAAAATGCAAAACACCATAAATATATCATTGTCTTCCATATATTGATGCATAAAACACACCCTGATCCAAATATGGTAGAGATGTTAGCAAATAGAAAAATAAAATAAAATAAATCTTTATGGAAAGTCAAACTGTCTCCATCAGCATTCAAAAGTTTCTCAGTTATGTCTCTGATGTCTCATGGGATCACCAGGCCCAGATCTGCCCTCACAAACCCAGTCACTATCCCACCAATCTGGGCTCCAGATACCACTGGCTTCAGATACCACATGCAGCCAAACCTGGAGTCTCTCTCGCAGTAGTCCTCTAGTTAGTGGTAGCAGTCGTAGAGGTGGTGGGTGGTGGCAGCATGCGGAGGGTCAGTAGCAGTGGTACTAAAACAGTGTCTGCTATGGAGACTGCAATGGTCGCTGTGGGGGCAGCATAAACAGGCAATCTCTGATAGGCAGCAGCAATATGTGTTGGGGACAGCAGTGTCTGCAGTCCAGTAGTGGGTGGCTGCAGCTACATGGGCAGGAGCACCGAGAAAGAAGACTTCCAGGCGACCTCGGGTGGCAGCACTGGTATCAGAGGCAGCTGTGATGATGGCAGTGGTGCAGGTGGAATTTGATTGGAGAAGAGACCTTCAGGCATCAGCAGCATCGACCTCAAAGGTAGAGTTGGATACCTAGCATCAACCATGCCCAAGAAAAGACATTTGGGCATGGCTGCAGTGTCTGAGACAGTAGCAAGGGACTCACCTCATGGGCAAAGACATCCACAGTTTCAAGGTGAAAGGATGGGAAAAAAAGTAACTTTCATATGGATTGCATAAATAAGTAGCAGTTTCCATGCTTATCTCAGATAAAGTATTTTTCAAGCAAAAGTTAATTAGAAGAGACAAAATGGACATTTTATACTTCTTAAGGGAAGTATATATCAGCAGAACATTACAATTATGAATATTTATACCCCAAACAATGGAGCATCTACCTACATCAAACAAACCCTTCTTAATTTCAAGAATCAAATAGACAACAACACAATAATACTGAGTGACTTTAACACAGCTCTCTCAGCACTGGACAGATCTTTCAAACAAAAATTAAATAAAAAAATACAATCACCAATTTAGACTATATATATATATATTATTTCATCTATCAACAAGTGAATATACTTTCTTCTCAGCAGCACATAGCTCCTTGTCTAAAATAGGCAATATAATATGGCACAAATGAACTCTTAGTAAGCACAAGAAAACAAATATAATATCCTGCATTCTGTTGGATCACAATGGAATTAAATTAGAAATTAATGATAAAGGAAAAAAATAGAAGCTACTCTAACAAATGGAGACTAAATAAAACACTGTTGAATGATGAATGGATAGTAGAAGAAATCAAGATGAAATAAAAAACAAACTCCTAGAAGTAAATAAGAACACTGATAGAACATATTATAGCCTCTGGGACAGTCTGAAGGCACTACTAAGAGGAAAGTTTATTGTACTGAGCACATTAATTAAAAGAATAAAAATTCAATAAATAAATGACCTAATACTGCATCTTAAATGACTAGAAAAAGAAGAACAAATCAATACACAAAGCAGTAGAAGACAGGAAATAATGAAAATCAGAACTGAAATCAATGAAATTAAAACAAAAGAAACAATTGAAAAAAATTGACAAAACAAAAACTTGTCTCTTTGAAAAAATAAATAAAATAGATAAACCCCAGACCATGCTAAAAAAGAGAAATAGAGAGAAAACTCAAGTTGCTAAAATATAAGATCAGGACAAAAATATCACAACGGACATGTCTGGAATACATAAGAAAATTAGAAACAATTTTAAAAATTTACACTCCAATACAATAGAAAATATAGAAGACATTGACAAATTTCTAGAGACATATGACCTACCCAAATTGAATGAGAAGGTCATACATGATTTAAACAGATCAATTGTAAGTAATGAAGTAGAAAATTCCATCAAAAGCCTATCAACCAAGAAAATCCCAGGACCAGACAGATTCTCAGTCAAGTTCTAAAAGACTTTCAAAGAAGAATTCACAGGAATACTCCTCAAAGAATTCCATGAAATAGAAAAGGAGGTAACCCTTCCAAAGTCTTTCTATGATGATAAAATTACCCTGATACCAAAAGCAGACGAAGACACATCAAGGAAAGAAAACTTCAAACCAATTGAACATAGATGCAAAAATTCTCAGTAAAAATTCTGGCAAATCACATATAAAAACATATTATAAAGGTAGTGTACCATGATCAAATGAGGTTCATCCCAGGGATGAAGGGTTTGTTCAACATACGGAAATCAATAAACATAATTCATCATATTAATAGACTTAAAACAAGAATTGTATGATCATCTCAATAGATGCAGAAAAAAACACTTGACAAAATAGAGCACATCTTCATGTTCAAAATACTAGAAAAACTAGGGATAGTAGAAACATACCTTGACATTGTAAAAGCTATATATGCTAAACTCAAGGCCAGCACCATTCTAAATGGAGAAAAATTGAAAGCATTTTCTTTAAAAACTGGAACAAGGCAAGAATGTCCTCTTTCACCACTTCTATTCAACATCATCCTTGAAATTCTAGCCAGAACAATTAGATAGAAGAAAAAAATTAAAGGGATACAAATAGGTAAAGAAGAACTCAAATTATTACTATTTGCTGATGACATTATTCTATATGTAGAAGATCAAAAAAATTCCACCAGAAAAATTCTAAAACTAATAAATGAATTCAGCAAAGTAACAGGATATAAAATCAATATTCATAAATAAAATGCATTACTATACATTAGTTATGAATCTACTGAGAGAGAAATTAGATAAACTACCCCATTCACAATAGCCTCAAATGAAATAAAATACCTAGGAATCAATCTAACAAATGAGGTGAAAGACCTCTACAATAAAAACTACAGAACACTAAAGAAAGAAATTAAAGAAAACCTCAGAAGATGAAAAAATCTCTCATGCTCCTTATTAAACAGAATTAATATTGTGAAAATTGCCATACTACCTAAAATATTATACAGATTTAGTGCAATTCCTCTTAAACTCCCAGTGACATTCTTCATAGAAATAGAAAAGGCAACCATGAAATTCATTTGGAAAAATAAGAGATCCAGGATAGCCAAAACAATATTTAGCAAGAAAATTGAAGCATGAGGCATCACTATACCAGAAATTATACTAAAATACACAGCAATATTACAAAAATGTCATGATATTGGCACCAAATTAGACATGTAAACCAATGGTACACAAGAGACGACCAAGAAAAAAAAAACCCACGTGTGTATGGATATCTCATACTACACAAAGGTGCTAAAAATATTCACTGCAGAAAAGATAGCCTCTTCAACAAATTATACTGGCAAAACTGGAAATTCAAATGTAGCAAAATGAATTAAAATCTCTATCTCTCACCCTGCACAAAAATCAACTCAAAGTGGATCAAACACTTAGGCACTAGAACAGAGACCTTGCGCCTAATAAAAGAAAAATTAGGACCAAATCTTCACCATGTCAGCCCAGGATCTGACTTCCTTAACAAGACCCTAAAGGGCAAGAATTAAAATCAAGGATAAATAAATGGGTTGGATTCAAATAAAAAGCTTCTTCTCAGAAAGAAAAAAAAATCAATAATGTGAGACAATAGCCTACAGATTGGGATAAAATTTTACCAATGCATCTCTGATAAAGTGTAAATCTCTAGGATATATAAAGAACTCAAAGCCTTAATACCAAATAATCAAACAACCCAATAAATAATTGGGCTAGGGAACTGAACAGACACATTTCATAGAAGAAAAAATATAATCTATCAACAAATACATGAAAAAGTATTCCACATCTCTGGCAATTAAAGAAATGAAAATCAAAACTACACAAAGATTGATCTCATTCCAGTCATAATGGCAATCAAAAATACAGGCAACAATAAATGTTGGTGAGGATGTGGGGGGAAAGGTATACTCATACATTGCTGATTGGACTGCAAATTTGCACAACCATTATGGAAAGCAGTATGAAGATTCCTCAAAAAACCTGGAATGGAACCACCATTTGACCCAGCTATGGAACCACCATTTGATCCAGCTACCCCACTCCCAAAGGACTTAAAATAAGCATAATACAGTAATGCAGCCATTTCAGTTTATAGCAGCTCAATTTACAATAGCCAAACTATGGAACCAACCTTGGTGTCCCTCAATAGGTGAATGGATAAAGAAAATATGGCATATATATTCAATGGACTATTACTCAGCTTTAAAGAAGAATGAAGTTATGGCATTGCCAGTAAATGGATGGAGTTGAAGAATATTATGCTAATTGAATAAGCCAATCTTAAAAAAAAAGTCCAAATGTTTTCTCTAATATGTGGATGTTAATTCACAGTAAGGGGTAGGTGGGTGGGTGCTTGAGAAGAATCGAGTTACTTTAGATTAGGTAGAAGAAAGTGAAGGGAGGGAAGGGTAGGGGATGTGGAGATAGGAATGATAGTAGAATGAAACAGACATTATTACTATATTTATTGATGTGACTGTGTGACCAATATGATTCTGCAATATGTACACTCAGAAAAATGAGAAATTATATCCCATCTATGTATGATATATCAAAATGCATAAATGCATTCTACTGTCATGTATAACTAATTAAAACAATTGAAAAGTTAAAAAAGTTTGTCTACTCTGTTAAATTTTGTAATTCCTTATTCATTTCTGTCTGTTTTTTGTCTTTGTAGCATGACCAGACTATATGTCCAAATGCTTTTAACTCATCTGAAAATAATAGAGATTTTCAAAGCTTTCCTTTCAGTTCTACATCATGTTTAAATATTAAAATACATGTAAGAGTTAAGTGCACATGTCATCTTCGTGTTTTCTTCAAATCATCCCGTAGTTTTCTTTTATATGATATAAAGTTGTTATTATTCCCCATCTCCATGTACATGAATGTTTGTTTTTGTACATGGATGAATATATTACTTTCAGAATATTTTCAAAAAGAGCACTTAGCTTGCATTAGTGGCACATTTTTATTAAGAAAATTTCTCTTGATATTAATAGACAAACATCTAATACTAGATGAATACTTCTGCATAATATCTTTAAAGGAACATATTTCCAAAGTGATCCAAATCTGGGTAATGATGGCAAAAAACACCAACAAAAACAATCAAATCAAAACAAGAAAAAAATGAGCATCTAATTTATCTACCTCCAAAAACTACTAACACCAGAATCAGATTTAACAAAAACTTAGTTAATCTTGACTTTAGGGTGTTTAATTGCCTGGAATGCTTTCAAGATCCCTTGTCTAATTCTGTATTTTATTCAGAGTTTTAAAATATCTTTAAAAAGAATATTTAATTTAAAACCACAGTTTTCTTTTAGAGTGAAATAAATTTTACTCTTTAAGGCAAAACCCTCAGGAGCAAACAAAAAAGGAAAGAACTGCATTAAAATGGTAAGAAATAAAAACCAAAAAATGAGGGACAACTAACTCAGGATAAAAAAAAAGATAAATTTCAAATAAAAGATAAATTTCAAATAGGCAATAGGGAAAGCCATAGATCAAATAATTGTATGAGCCAACTCCTTATGATGAATCTCCTTGTAAGTGTCCTTGTTTTTATTTGTTAAATAACTGATATGTATGAGCATCTAAAGAGAAGATTAAGTAAAAGTGAAAGTATGGGCTAAATTACTGATTCATAACAACTTAAGCAAATATAAGGTAAAGCAACTCCAAAGAAAATTAAACGTATGAAGATACAAATAAGAAAATCATATGTATGATGTGGCTTATAAGTGAAGATAATTTACTAAATTTATAGCAATATCAGCATTTAATATTGACCTCAGCAACATAACAATATATTCATATTTGCAGAATTTTTAGATGGACAATGTATATCTGTGATTTGGGGTTAAGGGGGAAAAAGAAAATTAAGTCTTCAATTTATATGATGGGAAGTCAATAGACAATGCCTGCAGAATCAATTTAAGCACATTCTCTAAACCCTGACCAATATATCATTAATCAGAAATTTACCCTGTATCAATTATAAGGATATTTTAGGGAAAAAAACTAATAAAACTTTTAAAAAACTTGCAACTAATTCACATGTATAATGAAAGAATGATTATTCAATGAGAAAGACAGTTGATAAATCAGAGAGAACTGAATATGCTTGTAAATTCCTTGATGATACATGGGTATTGCAGTTAGCCTGAAGTGGTGTTAATAAGACCACTAGAGAAATGTGCTGTGTAGAATTCCCTTTCAAGTATCAGTGAATTTACATTTAATATTTTTTATTCAGTCAATTCTTTGTTCTTTTCACAGAATGAATCAATTTTTCTCAAATAAGGCTTAATGTACTTTTATAGAGTGTAAGCTTGTTTTGGGAATTTGTTTCTCTTACTCTGTCCTTTGGCTTTTTAAAATTTTAATATATGGAAATTTTTATTTTATTTTCTGTTTTTAACTTTATGGAATCTGTATTAAAGGATTTTGCAAGTCAAATATTAGCACTTTCATAAGAATGTTCATTGCTAAGATATGAAATTAGTGAATATATCACAAGGCAATGAATTTAGAGGATTATTCACATATTTATCAGAAAGAAATTATTTATATCTCTATCAGATGAATAATATATACTATACACTAACATATGACTTCCCTAAATTCAAGTTCTTTAACCAGTGGTCTATCATTGAATTGATTCTGTCATCAGAGAGGAGGAAGTTTAGGATCCTGATAAAATTTTTATAAACATATATTTTAATCCCAACATAAATTCTCTCCAACATAAATTCTCTCCATATTGAGTTGGGTGCATTTTCAAAGTGGCTACATCTGAGCTATTTCAGTTCTATTGTAAAAAAAAAAGAAGAAGAAGAAGAAGAAAGAAAAAGAAAAAATAAGAAAAGAAAGAGAAAAGAAAAGTTTAAAAGCCTAGTTTTTCAGAATTTTATGGTTCAATACTATGATTAACATATTTTTATTTTTGGACAATGTATATATGTGAGTTGGGATTAAGGGGGAGAGAGAAAATCTCTGATCTTTAATGAGGCAAAAAGTCTTACATGTCATACAAGACATACAAGTCTTACAAGTCAAACATGTGGGATGTGGCTGATATGTGACATAAAGAAATTCCTCGTCTTTTAATTTTTCTGCTCAATATTTTCTGACTTCAGAAAAAAATTTCTTTATTACAGAACAAAACAATAGATAACTCAACAAAACTTAAAAATCCACAAAGAGTAAAAAAAATTGTAGATGTTATCGCTTAACTCTGAAAGTTTATTTAGTAATCATATTTAGACTGAACTCCTTGGTTGCTGGTTTTAGATAAACCTTTGTCTTATTTTCTTCATACAAATTCATCATATAGATTATTCCAATAAATTTTTTTCCTTAGGAATAATGTTATGATTTAGATAGTAGGTGTTCCCCAAAAGCTCAAGTAAGAGACAATGAAAGAAAAAAAGTTTAAATATGAATAGGTGTAGTGATGCATGCCTATAATACCAGTGGCTCAGGAGTCTGAGGCAGGAGGATCCCAAGACTGTTAACTTTCCCTCACCCCTTTATCACACTGTACATATGCCTATGCTATTATTCTATTCCACTGTCTCCACATTGTTCTTTCTTTTTGAAATGCTCTTCAACATCTATCCTTCTAATTAATTTTATTTACCTTACAAAAATCAATAGCAACTTCACATTGCATGGAAAATTTACTAGACTTTCTAGGCGAATTTGAATACTTTCTACAATGTATTCACACACTTGGAAATATCTCTTTTAATGTTTTTATTGCATTCTGCTGTAATTTTTATTCACTTAACTAACTATTGAAACATGGCTTATTATTTTTCTACCCCCAAACTTCACACAATACTTAAAATATCAAATGAATAAATAAATAAACCATGTTAGAACTGGTCCAAACTCTAAAACATGAAGATTTTAAATAATTATAATTCAATGAATGAAGGTAAACTCTTGTACAACTAAAGAGTACTTCTACTCCTTTACAATTCATTTCAATTGGGTTTTCATAAGTTAAACACCTCAAATATTTCTCTAATAGTTATCATTGTCTTGTGCTGCAAATTATAGTTCAGTAGAAGCTAGAATTAATTGTATGCTTTATGAGTACCAGGTTTTTTCCTAAGAACAATATATTTAATTGTATTTTACAACTCAAGAAGAAACATATTATCTTCACTTTACAAAGTACAATAATATGTAAGATAATATTATCTTCACATTATATATGAATCAGAAGTTAGTAATGGATTTGAGATCAAATAGCTGTAAAGTGGTATAACTAATTCAAACCTGTCAGTCAACTCCTTAGCTCACATTCTTAACCAATATGTAATATTTACTACCCCAAAGATTACGCTCTCTTGAGCACACTGAAAATTTGGTTTATTTTTATTACTCACAAATTCAGGTTCCTTTCACAATGTACATGTAAAACTCTTAAAATGCTAATGCTGCATGTTCATTTCTTTACATGTAAAATAAGCTGAAATGACTCCTACTCCAATCACACCTAAAAATTAAAATTAAAATTAAAAAAACAAGAAGCATTTTATACAGTCTGGCATTGTTTCATGAGGACTTTTGTTCATATCTGATATCCCCAGGTTTCCTTTCCTGTCTTTATAATCATCTTGCTACTTCCCTGTCATAATTTCTCAAGCATCTTTCTTTGTATTAGTAAATGCAGTCTTAATCATACTAAGTTTTTTCCAAATTCTGCCTTCATAAAAGGAAGAAGCAAGCCTGCCTTATAAGGATAGTTTATGCAACTGAATAATGAACATTGATTTATTGGACTTTAGTTTTCTCATCTTAATATAATGTACTTTTATTCCCTTAAAATCCAAGGGAAGGGCAGGAATCAGAGCAAGTGAAGAGCCTGGCCTCTCATCACTGCTCTCAATCAAAGCAGATCTGGTTTCATCTGATTTACATACTTATCTTTCCAGAAATACAGTCTGAGCAAGGCACAGAGAATAGACTGATGCACAAATGGCACCATCATTCCAGGTTACTTGCAGGTTACTCAAAGTCTGGGGTAGGTGGAGACAATCATAAATTAATACACTGGTACACACTTTTTCCTTGATATTTTGCCTTACCTCAAACTCAGAGCAATGATACCAAGAGACCATGGACTGAAATTTCTGATATTGTGAGACAAAATAAATCATTCCTTCACTGAGTTGATTTTATCAAGTATTTTGTCACAGCAATAAAAAGCTAACACAATATATAAATTATGGCCTGTATTAAAATATAAACATAATAAAATATATGATATCTAATTATAAAACTTTGCCAATTATAGAAATAGAAAAAGAATGAGGAAAAGGTGAATGTAATATTAATTATTTTCTTTTTTGAAAATAATTTTCAAAATTTCCCATTAGTAGAAAACTTTCTCATTAGATTTTAATAATTATATTTTAGTCAATATCAATACTATTAATGAACATGACTATATTAGACCTCATGGAAGTATTATTGATTTTAACTTATAAGTGTCTGATAAAAAATGAAGAAGAATCAAGATCTTAGCACTATCAGTTTCTAACTATTTAGTTATACTTATATTAAGACAATTGCCTGCTGTTTGTGGACTACTTTGTAAAAATCTTTTAAGATTTCTTCCTCATTTTTGGTGTGTGTTTTATTAAAACTGGACAATGTGAGCTGTCGAGATACTTAACTAGTGTGCTTAACTTACAACAGTTCAAATTGGAGCAAGATCACCTGTCTTATTGAACTCCCACAGTTTCATCAGGTTATCTCAAGAAGCTATACAGCACATATGAGGTCTTGCATTTGGGCTCAAAAAGGAATTTCATGCCAATTTGTACATTAAATATTAGTATAGCTTTATATTTTTATTATTTATAAGTGAGAATTTAAAGAGAAATTGTAGTATTTAACTTCCAACCCTAGTGAATTATCTCATTTCCCATCAACTTTAATGTCTATTATCTTATTCAGTCCAATTCATGAGAAAATCAATATTTCTTTTTCATTGTTCTAATTTCCAGTCTATTCTAGGAACTAACATGTTTTCTGTGTTTATTAATATTTGGTGAATAAATAAATCAATATTGTCCCCTGATTTAAAATCAGGAAACTGTTTGCAGTATTTGGCTATATTTTATCTTCCATGATTTCTCGTAGCAGTTATAAAATTATATCTTCTTATCATCATTCTAAAATAGAATAGGTCTAGATCCAATCCCATACAGAAATTCTCCATATTGGAAAATATATGATCATCCACCAATACAAATGGTCTTTTCCTATCTGCAATGGCTAGTTACCCTTCTGTTGTTTTCTGTTAGTTCTAAAATATTTTCCTTGTAAAGTTTTTATAGTAATGTATGTTCAGGATACATATGAAATAACATGATAAATATCTGTTTACCTATCATGATTCCATGGATCAAGTTCAGATACTTTTTTCCTTAATAACTTCCCATATCCTCATCCTCAACTTGAAGGATTTCTAGAGCTCTCTGAGAAATGGGCAACCATGCAATGACAACTTTCTTGCTGGCACTACTTTTCCATCACAGAAAAGGAATTTAGTTTACATAGAGCACATCTTCTGAAATTCCTCAAGACCCTGGAGTAATTTCATTCCTTGGTACATGTCTCCCATGGTACTTATTTGATAAAGATGTAAAGAATTCCTTGGAATTATTTCTTCACTCATGTTACTGTACTTCTCACTTCCATTTCCTTCAATACTTAGAAATATCTATAGTCTGCCATTAATTAAAAGAATTTGTCTTAGATAATTTTGAAAACTCTTACTCAGTTAAAAAATTAGTAAAGGGAATAGGAAATAAAAAACAGAGGATGTGTTTAGTTGATTCTAGCGTTTCCCTCTTCATCATGCTATTGCATTTTTTCCCCTAGTTTTTCTCCTGTAACGATAGTGATTCTTAGGCTAAGGATATAGCTCAGTCGGTAGAGTGCTTGCCTCACATGTACAAGGCCCTGGATTCAATTCTCAGCAGCACACACACACAAAAGATTCTTACCTTCTTCACTGTTACTTTGCCATCACTGTACAGACCCATAGAGAAGTGTTGGTTGTGTCATGTATGTTACTGTGCCACGCCCTCAATGACAAGTAGGGACTTTCTTTCAGCATGCATAGCACATGTGTAGCAGTATCTTTCCTTTACACGTTCATGATGTTTAGAGGAAAAAAATAAATTTCCCATTGCCTTGTCAGAATGTGAGTCAACAGTTGAAGTTGCTTCCTGCTGAAATGGCTAGTTTAGGAGCACTGGGCCCAAGGTCTACTTAGCTGCCCCTGGAACTACAAGAGATCAGCATCCCTGATACACCTGTAACATCCACTTGGAAGGGCAGTGGGAATTTATGCTTTAGGAGACTGTCAAGACCACTTTTTTCATATTTTATGTAATTGTTTATTTTCCTCAGGCAATATCTAAAGTCCGAAACTCTACATTTTTAATATTAAGATATTGCATCTTAATATTGAAGAACCAATAAATTAAGAGTTTAGGACTAGTATTAAAACTCATGTTGGGTTAAAAAGATAAAAATACATATTCTTGAAATGAGAAAAAACTGCAAAAATATTTAACTTACATATAAAAAGAGGTTTCCTTTTACTGTACAGTTTTATGAGACTTGATGAACACATAGAGCCATGTAAGCATCACCACAATCAAAAGGTAAAACAATTTCATCAATTATAAGAAATGCCCAAGAATGCCCCTGTAGCCTACTCCATTATCATCCCTGGGCCATAAGTCATTACTGGTTTATTTTCTATAGGTTATCATTTTGCATATTTTAGAACTTCAAATAGATGAATTTCTGCATTTTGCATTGTTTCAAGTCTGCCTTCCTCCACTTAACAAAAAACATTTTAGATTCCATGTTGCTGCATGTTTCAGAACTTTGTTTCTTCCTCTTTGCAGGGGAGTAGTGTTCCATTGTATGAATGTATCTAATCTAATAGTTGAAACACATTTGACATGTTTGAGTAATTAAATCTGTTGTAATGATTTCTATACAGTGTTCTGAGTAAACATAGTTTCAATTTCTCTCAGATAAATGCAAAACATACACTGCTACCTAATTAACAATAATTTATGTACATCCATGAATATTCCATATTTTATTACAAATTCATTCTGTACTGCCACAATAGCACAGAAATCTTACTATGTTCTTCTAAAAAGTTAACTTTCCAACTCTTCAGGCTTCTCGATTTCTCCAGACTAAATTTAATGTGAAGACCTTAGCTTCATTCCCATTTAAAAAAATAGAAGCCAACCAATGCAAAATCTGCCATCTCTCCCCACAGTCCCAAACCTTACATTTGCATCCCTTTCCTCCTGGTTTTGTCCTGCTATAATAGAAACACTTCTTGTATCTATCTCCTCAAAGAGTTTATTGCTAGGCTGTTTTTATTTATTCACTGTTTATTTACACCTATCTACTTATAATTCATTTCCACCCTCAGTGCCCATGGAGACTGCTTCCCTGTAAGTTACAAATGACCTTCAGGATGCTAAATTCAATTGAGTTTTATTCTGTCATTATCTTACTCTAATCTCTTGCATATTTGTCAGCATTTACCACTTCCTTTTGTTTCATTTTAAAACCATTGATTGCTATGGCTAGAATATTTAATACAATCAAATTTAATTATTTCAAGTCATTTGGAGAAGTGTTATAAAGCAGTTTTTTGTTTTGTTTTGTTTTGGTACTGAGGTGCTTTAGCTCTGAGAAGCATCTACAATCCATTTATTTTTAATTTTTTTTGAGGCAGGTCCCTGTAGCTGTGACTCTGGCCTACACCCTGTGATCCCCGTCTCAGCCTCCTGAGTTGCAGGAAATACAGGCTGTGTCACTGCACCCAGCAGTGCAGCCTTTATTATTCTCTGTTTGACTCTATTATTATATTCTCCCCCCAAAGATTTAGTTTTCAAAACTTTCAGACATACAGATAAGTTTCAAAAATAGTGAAAAGAATGCTCATAGGTCACTTTGTTTTTTCAATAGTTAAAAATGGCATTTGATTTCTCTCTATACATGTCTCTAAAGTGTATTTATCTACTTTTCTATAAACACAAACAAAATTTTTTTTGTATTATGTGTGTGTGGATATCCAACTCTTCCATTTCCATTTGTTAAAAAACCCTTTCTTCATTGAATTACCTTATTAAGTTTGCTGAAAATCAATTGATCATATTAATGTGAGTATATTTCTAGACCATGCATTTATTCCATAACCCTATGTGTCTCTTAATGCTGACACCAGTCTTTATTACCATAGTTTAGCAATGTTTGTTAATTTCAATTCACATACTGTAAATTTTCCAAACTCCCTCCCTTTAAAATTCAACTTTCTATTTTAATGCAGTTTTACATCTACACAAGTATTGAGAACATGGCAGAGGTTACCATATAATCCATATTCAGGTTTCCTCATTATGAACACCTGGTACATTGTCACAATTAGCACTACACTGTTAATACATTATCTTTAAATGCTGTCCATACATCATTCATATTCCTTAATTTTCCCTTAATGCCATTTCTTCCTGGTACAAATCTTATCCAGCAAATGGCAGAACATTTAGTAGGCATGTCTTCTCAGACTCCTCTTGGCTATAAATGACAGTTTTTCAGATTTTCCTCTTTTCAATGACCTTGACAGTTTTGAAGAGTACTCATCAGGTCTTTTATAGAATATATTTTGGCTTGGATTTGTTTGATGTTTTTCTGATGATCACATTGAAGGAATGTATTTTCAGGAAGAAGACACAGAAGTAAAGTGCCTCTTCCAACACATCAAAGTTATATAATGGGTGTGTGCTATGCATACCTTGATGTTTATGAAGGGTATATACTATCACTGTGATTTACCACATGATTGATGTTTACCTTGATTACCTGGTTTGTGTTAGGGACCACCTCCTTGAGAACAGAGTATTATATAAATTATTTGGAATTTATCTACACAGAATATTCTCTCATTTGTCAATTTATGAAATCTTTTATATCAATAAATAAAATGTATTTATTTATGGATATGTTGTTTATACATTGGTTAATAATGAAATGTTAATTTGTTTATTTTGTTGCTCCAGGTTTGGCCAATGGGAACTTTCAGTTGGCGTCTATTCCCATTAACTATTCCATCATACTAGTATACTTTAGTTTGCTTTTTTGGGAGAGGAGTTTTACTACAGCATGCTCCAAATTAGTCATGTATATTTACTGCTCAGTTCTAAAATCCAGAATTTCTTTAAGAATCCTAGGAGAATCTTAAAAGAAATTACTATTTGAGTCCTAAGCATGTTTGTTACTCTAGTGATATTATTGCTTCCAGGTCCTATTAGCAAATTGAGCAAGGAGACATGAATATGTATTTACATATCTATAAACATTTCTATAACTTCTATCACTTTATTAAGCTAAACTTGAGTTCATAAACCAACTGCAATCCATTTCCACATAGTTCATTCTAGCCTCCTTCCTTTATCCTCTATAATCTCTCATTTCAACAATGAGAAAACTGACTTAATGCTGTCTGCCATCCACTTACTTATGTGTTCAGTTTCTGTATTTATACAAAGTAATTCTAGAATTGTAAGCTTATACCTTCAGGGAAGCAGTTTTGTCAATTAAAGTATAGTACTTTTGCATAGTTCCTTCTACCATTAGTCTTACAGATTCTATCATTTCCCACGTTACTAAGGTAAGCTCACCCCCTACCCCCAATCCCTTCAGTGAATTGGCTTCAGATACCTGTAATACAGTTACATTGTTTTGTCACATTTTTATTCTATCCTGGAACCCTGTGACTTCTATTTCCTTTTTTTAAAATAAGTGACTATGTTAAGCTTCTCTCTTGTTCTCTTGGTTTTGACAGATGCATTGTATCATGTATCCACTATAATCTTACCATACAGAATAAGTTCATGACCTACAAAATCCCCTGGCATCACTCATTAAGCCCTCCCTCTCCAAACCTTGGTAGAGTAACCATAGTTTTTTCTTTACCAGATGTCATATGTTGGAACAATACAATATAGAAGTTTTTCAGTCGATCTTTTTTTTCCCTTTACAACATACTAGTAAGATTCACCATATCTTCAAATGGTTGAAGGGATCATTCCTTTTTTTTTAGTCACTGGATGATTGTATTGGTCTCTGGGCTGCTATAACAAAATACCTTAAAATGGGAGGCTTATAAACCACATAAATTTATTTCTCATGTTCTAAAAACTGAAAAGTTCAGAACAGGACACTAGCAGATTTAATGTGAGTTCTTGCTTCCTAGATGACCATCTTTTTTGCCACAAACTTACATGGTGAAAGGGGCAAGCAGCTCTCTCAGGCCTTTTCTTAGGGCATTAGTCCCATTCACGATGCTCCCCACCTTCATGATTTAATTGCCTCCCAAGAGCCTTAGTTTCTAATACAATCAATTCAGGGTTAAAATTGAAAAATATGAATTTTGGAAAGGCACTCAGACCGTAGCAATAGTATTGCATTGTATGAATGTATCCAAATAGTTTATATAGCCCCAATGAAGCTCCTCTTGGTTGCTTTCAGTTATGTGATTATGAATAAATCCATTACAAATGTTCACAGGCATGTTCTGTGTATGTGAGTTTTCAGATTCATCAGGTAAACACCTAAGCATGTGATTGCTGGATCAGGTAATAAAACTGTGTTTAGCTTTGTATAAAACTGCCAAATTGGGGTTATTTTATTTTTATTTTTTATTTTTAATGGATATTCAATTCTTTCAGTGCATTTTGTTGCAAAGACTATCATATCTTCATTGAAATGTTTTTAAGACTTTATGAAAAAAATTAGATGAGCCAGGCACAGGTGGCAAATACCTGTATTCCCACCTACTCAGGTGGCAGACACAGGAAGATCACATGAGCTCAGCAGCTCAGAACTAGCCTGGGAAACATAATGAAACACATTCTCTCAAAGAAAATTAGTTGAGTACTTTTGAGAGTCTATTTATAGGTTGTGTATTCTTTTACCTTACTGTATATATCTATATTGCATATGTATATGTGGATTTATTTTAGCTTTAAAGTAGGTCTTGAAATCAATTAATTAGTTATTACTATTTTTCTTCTACAGTATTTTATTGGTAACTCTGGGTCTTTTGATTCTGTATTTAAGGTTTAAAATCAGTTTGTTGATATCTCCAAAGAAGTTGCATGTGTTTTGAGAAAGATTCAGATAAATTTAAAGATAAAATTTTGAAGAATTGATAATTTAATAATATTGAGTCTTTTAATCCATGATCATGGAATATCTTTTAATTTTTAGACATTCTTTGATATAAGTTATCAGTGTTTTATAGTTTTTACATACAAACCCTATATGTAGTTTTTTTTTCAGTTTGTACCAATATATTGCCTTTTTTGGTGATATTGGATATGATATTGTTTTGTAATTTCTTATATTAACTATTTATTGTTGGCTTATAAGAAAGTAATAATTAGCCTGTGATTGGATTCTGAGAAGTTGGTTTACTTATTAATAAGTCCCATTTTAATTTTTTGCTGGTTCTTTGGGAGTTTTCAATGTGGAAATTGTTATTTTATTTTTTACTTTGTCAAATGTATAATTATTGTTTCTTTTTCTTATTATACTAGCTAGAATTTTCAGTGTGATCTTGAATAGAAATAGTAAGACATGATATCATTGTCTTGTTTCCAATCATAGAGGGAAAATATCTAATCTTTTCAGTGCTAGATACAATATACTTGCTGTAGACTATTTGTGCACATTTTTTTATTTTATTGAGTTGAAGGAGTTTTCTGAGTTTAAATAGGCCTAGTGTCATTTATATTGAATTATATTGGTTAAATAATAATACAGTCTGCTTAATTCAAAGAGAAGGATGATAGGTCCACTCTTATCATGAGAGGTATTTCAAATATGCAGCCATCTTTACCCATAATGGTTTGCTTTGAATTGTAAATAGTTTATATTTGTTCTACATGGAAAATATACTCACTTCTAAATCTCACTGTCTCATCCTCTTTCAGTATTATTATGAATTCCAAAATTTCAGTCCACTTGAAATGAGGACTGCTATGTATTACACAGCTTTATGTATGGCTTCTCTGGAGCTTAAACTGTGATTAAGAGCTAAATTATCTTTTTTTTTCTCCACACACAATATACAATGATGATATAGTCATTAAAAACAGCAAAAGACATGTTTGTTAAAAAAGGAGGGGAAAAACAGGAAGCATATGGGAATGTATGGCCCATAGCAATTATGAAATCTAGTTAGGTACATGTGGCCATTTTAATTATTGAAGTCCAGTGCTGTTGAAGGATAAGATTCTCATCTGGGACATTGGATTTATTTTTCCATTCTATAAAACATGGTTTATGTTTGTAGCTGAGTAGTTTTCTCAGCTTTATGTTTATCTACAGAAAATTAGAGAATCAACTGCCTTTTCATTCTGTAATGTAACTATATTTTTCCAGTCCAATGGTATAAATCTTTTAAAAGTTTTGTAAACTTTTTGTGTATTAATTTACAATTCATTCCAACAAACAACACTACATCCACAAATATTTTCAAAATAGATTCTTCTACACTTAGAGCACTCTGTGAAGTTAAAAAAATGACCTCAAGATTTTTGTAAGCCTACTATTTTAACAAATATATTCTACAGGTTTTTCCTAAGAAGATTTTTTTTCTTTTTATCCTTTGTAGTCATTTGGTCCAAATAAAAGAAACCATGAAAAAACACCTTTAGTCTTGCTGAGGTCTTAAAAAAGGGTTTGACATGTTCACTCTTGGCTTCACTTTCACCCTCAGACCATGCATTACTAAGAGGGACCTGCATGTGACATCTTCTCTGAGTCTATTTCTTACTTTTTAGTTTGGAAAAGATGTCCTGAGATGTTAGTATTTTTTCCAGGAGTTTTTCAGCAGTTTGGCTCTTTAATCTTTCATTTTGGCTCTTTAATCTTTCATTTTCATAGGAAGTTAGGAAAATTTGAGCCTGCAAATCTTAGCAAGATTTCTGAGATCACAAAGTTCTTTTATGTTTTCCATACTATTGTAAACAATAGTTTTGCTAGCTGCTCTCTCTGTAAATAACTCAACTGTACTTTATAATTGGCCTTTAATAAAGTTTTCCTCATCATCCATAATGTTTCAGTAGTCTCCCTAAGGCCATTCAAAGGTTCATCAATAGTTCCATCCAGTTCCTGTCTACCATACAACTTGAGTTTCAAATATTCTGTTTTAAAAACTTTTTTTATAATAGCAACACGTTTACAGGTATCAAATTTTGACCTAGCTATCTATTTCTGAATAACAAATTACCCTAGGACTTAGATGCTTATAACAAGATATGATTTATTATATTTCATGATTTTCTGACTCACTAATTTGATAGGGCTTATATAGCCCATACTTCTCTTTATAATGTTGAACAGTGCCATTTTCTAAGATTCATCTGGTAGATGGGATAGTCTGCAAAGTCAATATTACTTTACAAACATGCCTGGTCCCTAAGTCTTTGATTTGACTCCTGGTCTGGTCTGAGTTCTCTGAGACTTTTGAACATAACACATTTATCTTAGCACTGAGTTCTTCTAGTAGATGGATTTAACATTGCAGTTCAAAGTTCCCAAAGTATTTCAAGAGACAAAGAATTCAAGAGAGTCTTCTAAGGCCTTTGGCTGGAAACTGACTTGAGTATACATCCAGTATATTCTATTACTCAGAACAGTCACAAAACCCAGGCAGATTCAAGTTTAGTGAACATAGAGCCACTTCTTTTGGGGAAGAGTCTCAAAGACTCTTTTTGGTCATTTCTAATTTATCATACCTTCTATTTTCTATTTTTAATCAACTGTAAAAAATTGAATCTTGAAATATGAATTTCTTTTTGTCATAGTAACTGTATACTTTTACAAGTCTTGAAACTCGGTTACCAATTAGTAGTCATTCTGTTAGGAAAAAATCTATTTAAAAATAAAAATACATGTTAGAAATTATCTAGCCCTGTTTCTTGGAAGAACATACCTTTAAAAATGGAGGATCAGAAGCTTCCTGGTCAATGCCAGTTCTATTATCTATTACACTTATAAGAACTTTGGTTTCCTCTTTTATAAAGTAGGAATTTATATCCATAGTATTCATATAATTTAGTCTAAATTGCAGCATGTTGGGGAATACTAAAATTAAAATGGGCATGTTTCATTTGTAGTAGTCTAAACTTGAGATATCTCAGTCAAATTTCAGGTTGTCTTTCTATTTCTCAAGACTTTTTGATGGCCAATGTTATGATTTAAATGTAAAATATTCCCCCAAAGCTTATGTGTGAGACAATGTGAGAAAGTTTAGAGGTGAGATGACTGGGCTATGAAAGCCTTAATTAAATTAGTGCACTAATCCCCTGATAGGGATCAATTAGGTAGTAACTCTAGGCAGGTAGAGTGTACCTGGAGGTGGGTCACTAGAAGTTTGCCTTTGGGGTATATATTTTGTCTGTGGTAAGGGGAGTCTTTCACTGTCTATGTTTTCCGATGCCATGCCCTGATTGCCCTAGTCTGCTTTTCTCTGCTATATCTTTCCTCCATGATGTCCTGACTTAAATCATGTCCTGTGAAATGGAGCCAGCCATCTCTGGACTGAGACCTCTGAACCCCCAAATAAACTTTTCCTTGTCTAAAATTGTTCTTCTCATGCATTTTTGGTTACAGTGGTAAAAAGGCTGACCAAAAGAATCAAATATATCAATGAATATTCAAAAATATCAAACAAAATAGGAGTAAGGTAATGATACACATCCAAAACTTTGGGGAATTATTCTTATCATTTATTTAGTAATTCTAAATCTGTTCAAATCATTTTCACAATAATAAGTGTCTACTGCTGATCTTTAATTGAAAAATTGTCATAATATATTTTAAGGTAGTCTTTCCTGATCTTTTACAGCAACTCATGTCTTTTTAGTTGAACAATTGTCAGATTAAGTAATACTGGGTCCTTTATGTCCCATGTTTCTTCTTATTAATATAGTTTTAATTACAAATCTCAGGACAATTTTCAAACTCATCACTCATTAAATAAAGCTATCCTTTTACTTAACTACAAATGAAAATCTTTAGCTTAGCACTTGCAAATTGAAACCATTCTAAAACACTCTAATTCAAAATAGTTTATTATAGACAATAGTCAATATTCATTCTGATTTTCCAGGTCCAGAATATAAGGCTCCACTCTGGCATTATATTTTGTGAATTCTCTCCTCACTCCTGCATTGTTCGTCTTGATGTTTGATTCTGATACAGTAGGATCAGCATATGGAGAGCTGTATTCTTGATAATCCTGGGGTAATAAAGACATGGAAGAATGACTCTGAACAAAAACTTGAAGCCAACTGCTTGCAAATATAAAAGTGCTCTTCAAAGACAGTACATTTCTTCTTTGTGGGAAATGGAGGTACTCAGTGACTGTCTGGAACTCAGGTGTGAGGGAACTGAGAGAACAAGATCAGATCGTGCCTAGAAACAATTTTGACCCAATTAGCTGTCCAAAGAGTAATGATTAATCTATGGCCTCACACCATTCCAGTATTGGACCTTGGGTTTTTATTTGAAGAGAGTTTTATCTTACAAAAAAACCAAAAACAATTGTGATCTCTGTGTTTAGAATCTATGTAATATATGTGAGATTTGATTAACTTTGCTAAATGTACAATAATAAAAATGAGTGCTTACAAAATTTAACAAGAACATGGAAGACAAAGGTGAGTTTGGAGGTTTGAAAAGTTCCAGGGAACTTCTCTTAACAGGGGATAATCATCTATTAGAGTGCTTATTTCATGTTTGGGTTCAGATTGGGGAGTGTCACCAAGGTGTTATGAAAGGAAGCTCAGGAAGTGCTATCATGTACACATACACAAAACTAGAAAACTGCTTCAAAGTGAAGTTTTAAAAACAACTACCATAACCCAATTCATCCAAGATTTGATACACTCATATCATTTGTAATTTAATGTTGTATTTGTTTAATTTCTCATATATTTTGCAGTATTTTATAGACTTTGCTTAGAAATGTTATTTTAGTGTATATTTTTCTTCTATTCTAGGCTTTTTCTAATGTTAGATTACAAATAATTTCTTGTAGATTAATAAAAAGTATCAATGGTGCCTGCTTAAGTGTCCTCAATCTGAGAAGAAATATCAGCTTTGGACATATTGTCAACAACAGACTTAAGCATAGTGTGAATCATGAGTTCCCACTGTAGTATTAAGAAGAAAACTACATGACTCTTTTCCCCTTTTAAAGTATGACATTTTATTCTTCTGTCCAAAGAATAATAATTATAGAAACACTCCACGGTGCATGGTGTCATGGCAATATTTGGGAGAAGTTTACTTGTTTTGATAATTTATTTCACCAGTAGTTTTATGTGTAAGAATCACTTACTTAAAAGTAACTGTAATATTCACAGAAAACAGTTCTATTGTTTTCATTTTGAAGAAGTTGCATTACATGGGATGAAAGAGACTTTTCTTTCTTTGATCTCCTTGTCCTTACATTTCTTTATATCGGCAACAAATTTTTATATAACCACTTTTTAACTATATAAGATATTCAAAGTTGATAAAATGAATATTCAAAGTTTTCAAAGGTTTTTAACAAATAAGACTTTAAAATTCTAGCTAGTAATCTTTGACATTAGGAAAATATCCAAAACAATAGTGTTCTTTGAATTGATATGATTAAACTGTGAACTAGATACATTTTATTCATTAAAGATAATGCTATTTAGCATTTAGTTCTTAGATGATAAAGCTAATGTTATTTGCTTTAACAATCCTCTCAATGAAAATATACACTATGATTGAATTATTGCCAGTTACATAAGTCTTTGTGCTTTTTGTAAGTTTTTCATTTTTAATATTAAATATAAAAATCAACTATTTTCTAATTATATTTGTCTTCATCATACTCATATCCAAAGTTCATATTAACCCTGTTACATCTTTCTTGGAAGATTTTGTGTATGTGTATGGTACTGGTGATTGAGTCCAGAGCATACTAGACAAATGTGTTATCATTAAGTCACACAAAGGCCCCATAATTTCTTAGAATGTTTCAAAATGAGGAAGTCCTAATTTTTATGTATTTATATCAAGGGTTAAACTACTTTATATCTCAAATGTTGAGTTTTGATTATATTTAGTTTAGATAATGTTACTAATTATTATACACCACAGAAACATTTTTGTTCAGATATTTGCTTTTTGCCTATGTAGTTGTATTATCCATTTTACCTTTTTCTTAATGAACATCATAGCCCCATGATCATATTATATTTTATTTTTTTTTTCTTTTTGCAGTGCTGGGAATCAAACCCAAGACCTCGAATATGCTAGGCAAGTGCTCTATCAATGATTCATGCTTCTAGCCTTTTTAAAATAGTTTTTAAGTTGATTTTTTATTAATATGATCTTTATATTTTTAGTATATTTGATGAAACAGTTCTTATTTTTCCATTTTAATTTTTCCTATCAAATTACTCACAATTCAGCTAATACTAGTAGATTAAAATTTATTAAAATATTATTTGGACCTAATTAATTCTTAAACTAACATGGTCATTATGATAGAGTGGACACAGCATTGCAAAACCACACAGGAGAGGAAGGATGGTTTTTCCTCACCTGATACCACCTCTCAGATATTTTTTTTTATTTAGTATTTGGGAAGTGTGGTGGTTACATTTGTAAAATAGGTAAATCAGAATTAAACTATTGGAAAGCAGGAATGTCTCTTGCATTTCATTCTCATTCTATGATCCCAGATTCCCTGATCTTTGATTTCCTTGTTGGTGTGGAGCATTTGAATTTCTTATGTTTGTTGATATAAACAGAATTTTTCCTATAACCCTTGGTTTTTAACTTCCATTTAGAAAAGCTTAGACAATGTCCTTACTCTTTCCCATCTCACATTATGTATATTACATGCTTACACAATATCAGGTGTAAAATTATTGGGATGTGACTTGATATGATTCCAATAAGGAAACTGAGTGTGAACAGGTGTTGAAAGCAATATAAAAAGAAGCGTATGTCATACATAGAAGAGAAGAGAATGAAAGTCTGATATTTCTATGACACTTTCAGAAGAAGAATGGAAACAACTATCTCAATATCTATACTGGCCTTTGAGTTATTTGGTGAGGATAGGGTAAGAGTGGGGAAAGGAGGAGATGGAAAGAGATAGTAACACGTGCTGGGGTTGTGGCTCAGTGGTAGAGCACTTGCCTTGCATGAGTGAGGCATTGGTTTTGATCCTCAGCACCACATAAAAATAAATAAATAAGGATATTGTGTTCATCTACAACTTAAAAAATATTTTTTTTTAAAAAAAAGGAGGTAGTAACACAGCTCAAAGGATGGATGTGGCTTTTGTCAGAACATTAAAGAATATCTTCAGTTTCACAGTACAGATAATATTTTAAAATAGCTTATAAATTAATGATTGATGCTGACCACTACTATGAAATATGGTGCTATAACTTCAAGGTTTGTAGTGAGTCACTATTGACATCTCTGTTAGTTCCCGCAAGTCTTACTTTAAGTTTGTGAAGTTTTTAAGGGAGTTTCATGATTCATGGGTACCCATTAAATGATCATTTTTTCTTTATTAGATTTTTTTCTGCAATATTGCTTAATAAAATAACATCAGGATTATTACATAAAACCTTATACTGAGATTATCTTTAAGAAGATTTTTTAATAACTTATTACAGTCTAAGCCTATCTCCCAAAGATCCACGTGTTAAAGGCTTGATCTCAGGGATGTGCGTTTAGATGGTTTTGTAGACTTTTGGGAGGTGTGTACCCTTAAAGGAGGTTTTTAGATCACTGGGAGTATGCCCTCAAAGGGGACTGAGGGACCCCAATTTAATTTTTCTCTGTTTTCTGGCTCCTGATGTGAGAAGTTTACTCTGTAATGTGACTTGAACCATTACCATCTGGTATCCCCACTAATGGCCCAAAGTGACAGAGCCAAACTTTCTTGGAGTGGAAACTCAAGGACTGTTGAGTTAAATAAACCTTTTCTTTTTTATAAGTTGCCTCAAGCATTTCATTACAGCAATGAAAAGCTGTAGTCTGAAGTTGTAGTCTTCAGTTGGTCTCAAGTGTCTTGTAGAGAAATAAAAATTTAGAGTTCTAGAAATTAGATATGAAAAAATAGATTTTTCCCTACGTTTATATTGGTGCATTATAGTGGTACATAATGGTGGTATTTGTTGTTACATATTCATAAATGCACACAATATAATAATATAATTTGGCCAATAACACACCCCAGTACTTTCCCCCTCCATCCCACGAACCTTTCACATCCCACCTGTTGGTCCATTTCCTCTACTGATCTCCGTTCAATTTTCATGAGATCCACCGCCATCTTTCTTTTCCTTTTTCCTCTCTTGCTCCCACTAGAGAAATGAGAGAGAACATACCACCCATAACCTTCTGATTTTGACTTATTTCACTTAACATGATGGCCTTTACATTCACCGTTTTTCTGCAAATGATGTAATTTCATTTTTCTTTATGACTGAATAAAACTCCATGGTGTATATATACCACATTTTCTTGATCCATTTATCCATTGACAAAAATCTAGGCTAGTTCCATAGTTTGGCTATTGTGCATTGTGCTGCTATAAGCTGGGTATGCATTTATCACTATAGAATAATCACTTTAATTCTTCAGGATAAATATGAAGAAGAGGTATAGCTGGGTCATATGGTAGTTCTATGCCTAGTCTTTTGAGGAACCTCTATATTGATTCCATAGTAGTTGTACTAATTTATAATCCAACCAACAGTATAAACGTGTTCCCTTTCTCCATATTCTCTTCATCATTTATTGTTATCTGTATTTTTGATGACTGCCATTGTGACTGTCATGAGATGAAATCTCAGTGTAGTTATGATTTTTATTTTCTCTAATTGCTAATGATGCTGAACACTTTTTTCTATATTCATTGATCATTTGTAATTCTTCTTTTGAGAAGTATCTGTTTAATTCACTCCCATTTATTAATCGGATTACTTCAGTTTTTGGTGTAAAGTTTTTTGAGTTCTTCATATATTCTAGATATTAACCCTCTGTCAGAAGAGTAGCTAGCAAAGATTTTTCTCCCTTTCTATAGGTTACTTCTTCACATTCTGAACTTAGTTCTTTACTGTGCAGAGCTTTTCAATTTGATGCCATCTCATTTATTAACTCTTAAAAGTATTTCCTGAGCTTTAAGGGTCCTATTGAGAAAATCATTGCTTGTTTCTACACCCTAGAGTTTTGAACCAATGTTTTCCTCTATGGGTTGTATCGTTTCTGATCTAATTCCTAGTTCTCATTCTTCTACATATGGATAACCAGGTTTTCTAGCACTATTTGTTTAACAGGCTGTATTTTCTCCAGTGTATGTTTTTTGGCATCTCTGTCAAGGGTTAGATAACAAGATGCATGGGTTTGTCTCTTTGTCTTCTATTCTGTACCATTAGTATATATGTCTGTATTTATGCAAGTTCCATGATATTTTTGTTACTATAGCTCTATAGTATAATTTGAAGGATTTGTGATGCCTCTATTATTGCTTTTTTTTTGGCTTAAAATTGCTTTGACTATCCTGGGTGTCTTTTTTCCTTCAAAATGAATTTTAGGCATTTTTTGTAGTTCTATGAAGAATATCATTGTTATTTTGATAAAGGATTGCTTTGGAATATATATATATATATATATATATATATATATATATATATATATACACATTATAATGGTACATAATGGTGGTATCTGTTGTTACATATACATTTTACATATTTGTTGTTATATATATATATAAATATTTAGTTTTGTTACATATATATATATATATATATATATATATATATATAGTTTTGATAGTATGACCATGTTGATGCTATTATTTCTGCCTCTCCATGAACTTGAGAAGTCTTTCCATTGTCTGAGTTCTTCTTAAAATTCTTTGTACAATATTCTATAGTTTTCATTGTCAAGTTCTTTCACCTCCTTGGTTAGATTTATTCCTATGATTTTTTAAAGGTTATTGTCAATAGAATTGTTTTCCTGATTTATTTCTCAGCAGATTCATTGTTGATATATAGGAAAGTTGTTGATCTTTGTCTGTGATTTTGTAATCTGCTACTTTGCCAAATTAGTTTATCAGCTCTAGCAGTCTTCTGGTGGAATTTTTTTTTATCTTCTAGGTATAGGATTGTCTCAGGCTTTTCATTATAGTAATGCAAAGCTGACTAATATATCCTACAGTTAGCCTTAAGATTCTTGTAGAGAAATAAAACTTTAGAGCTCTAGAGATTAGACATGAAAGATATCTCTATGGAGAAAAATAAACAAAAATTATGTGGATAAATGAGACTTTACCAGGAAATGAGGAACAATAAATGAATGGAGTTGGAAAATATCATGCTAAGTGAAATAAGCCAGTCCCAAACTAATTTTCAGGAAAGGAGGAATTCCATAAGTAGAGTCTTGGAAATGAGAAAACAAAGTATGGTCAGAGCATGTTCTTTTTCAAAGTTGGAATGGGGGAAAGAGACAGATCATGAGGTGGAAATTATGTATCAAGACTTTAGCAACAGTAACTAGGAAATATCAACAATTCATCACTATTAATCTAATATTTTAGAAAAGATGAAAAGAAATAATGTTCCTTGGCTTAAATATAATGTTGTACTTAGATAGTTTATATTTAATATTTTAAAAAATATTTAAATATAATCTATATTTATTATATTATAAGTACATTTATAAATTACCACATTTTCTATGTGGTGATTGGAACTTTTGTGAAATATGTCTAGTATCATACACAGAAAGCAAATGTTTTAATAGATACTATTTGATAATCTACTGAATAGGGACAACATTGTGTACCATTTTGATCTATTAACTTTTATGATATTAAAATATTGGCACAATTTTCCAAATTCACATATTTTATTTATGCATTCATCTGTTGAGTTGTGGAAAGAGTGATTATTTTAAGCTAATTTTGTATTCAAACTTCTTTCGAAGTACCACAAAATGTTAGATCTTTCACTTCTTATAGTTTGAAATGTAAATCAATTAACATTCTGACTCTCTAATAATTCTTCTAATAAAAGATTTTTAATTGCCTTTATTTTAGTTGAGTACTAATGCTCTATTACTTGGCATTTCATGATTCTTCTAAGATAATGGCTGAATCCCAAAGTCATGTCTTTTCACAAAGTCTCCAAGAAACCATGAAGAAAGAGAAAAGGAAATAGCATTAGCCATAGCTAATGTTTAGATATAACTAGGGGGAGATGACTGCAAGTTTCAACTCACACAAATTGAGTAAATCAACACTCAAAATAAGAACAATATTCTGAACCTTTCAAGAAAGCAAAGAATTATCAAAGATTGAACAGAGGAAAGGAGGTTGAGAGGGGAATACCACTGTGAATGCAGTTTGAATCATGTCAGTCAGTGCTGTGTGAAGCTGATTATGAAAAAAATCTGATAAAGAGTGCAATTAAATGAAAGGTAGGAACTTAGAATGTGCTTTGGACCAGAGAATGTGTCATTTTTGAGGAGAATAGTACCTCTATGAGATCAAGTAGTAGCATAGAAATAGGAGGTACTAACCAGAGGTTTTCTTGCAAGAAAAAAAGAGGAAGAATTTGATGAAAAAGAGCCAATGAAACAGGAAAATGCTCAGTTATTAATTAGACCATCTGTGAATATACATCCAAACCATAAGATTCAAAACAGACTCATATATAAAACCAAAAAACCTAATCAATAAATGGACTAAGGAACTGAACAGATAATTCACAGAAGAATATATATAATCTATAACAAATATGTGAAAAAAAATGTTCAACATCTCTAGCAATTAGAGCAACTTTGATTTGTATTTCTGTAAGATTTCATCTCATTCTAGTAAGAATGACAATTATCAAGTATACTAGCAACAATAAGTGTTGGCAAGGAAGTGGGGATTGTTGTTGGGATTGCAAATTAGTGCAACCACTCTGGAAAGCAGTATGGAGATTCCCTAGAAAACTTGGAATAGAAGCACCATTTATCCAGCTATCCCACTCCTCAGTCTGTACCCAAAGGACTTAAAATCAACATACAGTAGTGACACAACCACATCAACATTTGTATCAGCTCAATCACAATAGCTAAAATATGGAACCAACAGAGATGCCCTTCAATAAATGAATGGATAAATAAACTGTAGAATGAATATATGAATATATGGATACACACACACACACACACACACACACACACACACGATGGAATATTCAGCCTTAAAGAAAAGTGAATTATGGCATTTTCAATTAAATGAATGGAGTTGGAAAATATCATGCTAAGTGAAATAAGCCAGTCCCAAAAAACCAAAGGCCAAATTATCTCTCTGATATGTTGATGCTAATCCCTAATGGGATGGGGTGGCAAGGGAAGATTGGAAGAACTTTGGATTGAGCAGAATGGTGTGAGGGTAGGGAAGTGTGTATTGGGGTGGAAAGATGGTGAGTGAAATGGACATTATTATCCTGTGTACATGTAAGATTGCATGAATGGTGTGAATCTGCATCCTGTATAGCCAAAGAAATGAAAAGCTGTGCTTCATTTGTATATAATGAGTCATAATGCATTCTGCTGTCATGTATAACTAATTGCAACAAATTTAAAAAATAAAAGTTTTAAAAATAAGAGCTGACCAAACTAAGGAAATAATTTAAGGAAAGAATAACCATATCAATGATTCAGATTCATTACAATGTGCCCACAGGAAAGTAGGTACATTTGATAAAAGCAAAAAAAAAAAAATAGTAATGAGAACAAAAAAGCTGAAAGAATTTAATGATCAAGAGCAATGCAGACAATCATGGAGAAAGGGACTGTTGTAATTGGAGTCCAAGAACAAGAACATCAAAAAATGTGATGATGGAAGTGAACTACAATTTAAATTGATGATCTAAGAAAATATCCCAGAAATAAAAGAAGACATGATTATACACACTGATAAATGTCTTCCATACACTGAAAAACTTGTTTTTGAAATGTATTCTAGTAAAATTAGTGTACTATAAGGATTAATTTTTTTCTCCAGGTTTTTAAGACTTAAAAGGTCACTTAAAAAGAAAGGAGTACCAGCTCACCTCTGGAATTCTTGATAGCAATATACAAATCAAGACAATTGAAAAATGGATAAATGTTTTCAAGAAACACTAGGGTAGAATGACTAAGATTTCATATCTAGTCAAATTTTCTTCAAAAAGTTATGCTTAGGGAGCGATATTGGCCAAATTAAATTGTTATATTGTGTGCATGTATTAATGCATAACAACAAATTTCCATCATTATTCACAACTATAATGCACCAATAAAAACTCTGGAAAGAGAACAAAAGTTATGCTTAAGAACTGGATATGGAGATTACTGAAACACAGTAGGAATCCCAAGGACTTTGGGAAGCTAAGGAAGAAGGATCATAAGTTATAGGGAAGCCTTAGGATCTTAGTGAGATCTTAAGCAATTTACAAAAACCTGATCCTAAAGTGAAACATAAAAAGGCACTGGGGATATAGCTCAGTGGTAACGTGTCCTGGGTTTAATCTCCAGGACTACACTATACACACACACACACACACACACACACACACATATATATATATATATATATATATATATATATATATACACATATGGTTTGGGGTGTATATATTTGTGTCTGGCAAGTGGAGAGCTATCTCTCTGCTCTCTGATCATAATGTGAGCCACTTCCCTCTGCCACACTCTTCTGTCATGGTGTTCTGCCTCACCTCAAGCCCGGAGGAATGGAGCCTGTTATCTACGGATTGAGACCTCTGAAGCTGTGAGCCAACAAATAAACTTTTTCTCCTCTACAATTGATCTGGTTGGGTCCTTTAGTCACAGTGGTGAAAAAGTTGACTAAAACAGAGCTCAAATATATATATATATATATCACAATATATTCCTGAAAAAGAATCCACACTTTGGAGCTATCTACTAATTTTGCTAAAGGAATTTGTGACAAATACAATAGATAGTGAAAGTTAAAAATGTTCAGATGGATTAAAGTATGGAATAGGAGCATCGACTTTGGAACAGTGCTTGACAAAAAAATAGTACGACTAAAAAGGAAATGAGAGGAGACGGGAGAAAGTGTCAGTAGTAAAAGCTCATGAAATAGTATGTCATTAGGATTTTGGAGTAAAAAATCACTAAATTACTATTTCAAGCTGATAAAACAAGTAGGAGAATCTTAAGTAAAGAAAAAGAAGAATAAGGACAACATAAGCAAATATTATCCCAAAGTAATCATTAGGAAAAATACAAAGCTTTTTATCAAAATAAATAAAAAAAAAGACTCCTGACCTCCATGAAGTGAGAACAGGGATCCTATGGGTTAAATAAGTTGTTCCAAGCCCTGCAGTAGCTATCACAGAGGTGGTTGGGAATTTTTCATGACTCCAGGACACATACTCTACCCCCCACAATCAGTAGGACTCTAATTTGAGAAGCAGGGCAGTATTAACTGCAGACCCATTTTATCTATCCTGGTTCTCAGGAAGGGTGTCCAGGCCACCATGACATTAGGCCAATGAGGTTCATAGGCACATACTTTGGACTCCATCTTGGACTGCTCCCTGTATGGGAACCTCCAGCCAGAAGGTTAGGATGAATTTCTATATGGAAGAAGATGAAGGCCTTGTGGGAGTGTTTTGGTTGGAATTGTGGTCATTTGTGTGGTGGTTGTAAAAGATGACTGGGTCAACCTCAGCTTGAACTCTGTTGTGATTCCCATTAGAGACTCAGTTCTGGAACTGACCTCAGAAAAGTATTTCCATGAATAGTGTTGGGATTTGAGGAGGCCAAGCATAAGAGATGGCCTTGGAACCTAAGATCTAGGCCCAGGGTGGCTTTCTCCACTGCACTGGGAATCTCAGCCATGATGTCACATTATTTTCTTGTGAAAGCCTTGTCAGCCATAGTTGAGAGCCAAAACACACATGGACCTCACATTTTGCACCCCAATGGGCCTGGCTTCCTGTCACCTTTTGGCCACTCTTTCGAAAGACTTCCCTGTGTGAGTTGTACAGAGCTTTCTTTGAAAGAATATTCCTCACCACTTAATGGTTACTGAAAGAATCAAAAACTACAGTGCCACCTCCTTCATTCTTGAATGATGGTTAGACCAATAGCATGAAATATTTGAAATTCCCATGACCAGGAAGCACTGGAGAACCTTTGGATCTCTTTTTGCTCATCATGACTGAACCAGATAGTGCCTTTATTGACTAGAATTCATGAAAAAGGTTTAGAACACAGATTCCATTGAGTTGGATTCTGCTGGGAACTGGGTCTGGAGTAGTGGAGTGCAGGTATGTGATAAAACATCTGTGGTGGGGCCATGTGGATCTGCCTTTGGCCTCCAAATGACATGTGACTGACATGGGGCAGCCATCAGACCCTTATATGTAAAGGCATCTTGTTGTGGGGAGAGATTTTGGGGTGATGCTCAGAATCAGGTTACTATGCTCAAGTGGGAAAGATGTATGGGATAGCAACCCAGTTGGTGTTTTCTCCTTCAGACCATGACTCACCACACGTGACAGAACTTCCTCCAGTGTTGTGTCCCAGTTGATAGTCTTGTATTTCATGAAGCAACTACCAAATTCCCAGTGAAACTGAAAGAAAAGTCATTGGAGGATGACCCAATGGCTTCACAATTCACCCAGGGAAACATTAAACCCCCAGTGGACACCATTTATCTACAAAGAAAGGATTTAGCTCAGCTGCCTCAATTTCACTGGAAAATATTAAACCACGTTCTCCAGTTCACACAGATGCAAACCAGCTTTGATGGTCTCACTACAAAGGAAGCTAATGCTCCTAACACGAACATATATTTCAAGAGCCCAAAGATCAGAGGCAGGTTGTCAAGAAGTCACTAGGACAGCACAGTGCCGTGTTTGTGGAATATTTACCCTTTCCCCTACTTTTGTAATCTCCTCTGCCACCTCCAGTTGTGAGCTCCTGAGGATTTTTCATTCCCGATATGTATTCACAGGTTTTTTTCCTCTTTTGCTCTAATTGTGTCTTGGGGTGATGGTAATGTCAAGGCATTGTTCTGGATGACTGTGGGAAGTTTTTTGTGTAGCACGTATTCGCATACACATTGAATACATTTTCCTATTTTCCATTCAACATATTGAATCTCTGACATTAACCCTTACCCTACTAGACTCTGACTACTAATCCTAACATTATGGATAAAAATAACCTAAATGAAAATAAGTACAGGCAGTTTATAGGAGGCATGTTGTATACTTGGAATTTCCTTTTGCTTTATCAAGGGTATGTGTTATAAAACCAGTCATTTTTTTATTCTAATACTTCTCCATGAATTTTCAAAGTTAACACTGTGTAACTTTATAACTCCCTTTCTCTGTAGCCTGGGTCAGACTATATATATATATATATATATATATATATATATATATATATATATATATATATATATATATATATATTTACTCTTCACGTTTTTCCCAATATTAAATATATGTGTCATATGATACACTACCTTGATTCTTCAATGTTCACGTATGTGGATTTATAATCAACTTTTCACAAGATCATTCTCAGAAATATTCATTTTCCCGAATTATATATTCATTTCCTAGTACTCAAAACTAACTTCAGTGAATATTGAGTATTAATTCTAATATTTCTACTGTAACTGACCCCCGTTTAACATCAATGCAAGCATATTTATATGGGACACGATGTTTATTTTTACATTAATTTTCATTCAACATTGGTACCTTAGGATTTCTTCAGTATATATACTTCATATGATATATCCTTTCATCTACAAGTTCACATATTTTTATGCATATGATTCACATTCAATCACTTCCTGCATTAGAACACGTTTTCCTCCATGTTTCTTTACTTGCTTTTTCATGAGACTTCTTTCATAACACAGTTTTCTATTTCTATATTTTTTTTCAAAGCAAAACTCACACACATTTCAGTATAAATAGTAACCCTAATACTAGCACAAGATGTATAACTAGTTGGAATGAATGTATGAATGTCAATACCAGATTTCCTGTATATTTTAAAATACCAATTCAATTCATTACTTACTACTGGAACCAGTTATATTATTTATTCCCAGTATGGTCTATTCATACATCATGTCTATATTCATAGACACAGGGTATACCTATTTGTATCCCCAAATACTAATTTAAGAGTTTCAAAGCATGCTCCTAGACATAGTGGAAGAAATACTCATGTCACCTTATCTACATATCTCTTTCATCACAGTAATATTCTGGACACAAAATGCAAAGCTCACACTTATCTTATGATTCTACCAAAGCCTAATTTTAATGAGAGCCTGGATAACTAAAACATCCATGTCTACATTGCCTAATGTGTTCCAATTTTAATCCTATTTGCGACTATATATTAGATTCCTTCTAAGATTATATATTCAACTGCCCACATTTGAAAATATTTCTAATCCTATCACTTACTTTATACTTTGCCTTATCTCCTAACTTCTATATTGATATCTATTTTTCTACATGTTTTCCCAAGTTCATTTTTGTGACTGACTCTTCAAGTGTGCTGACATTCACATTCACTCTCTAACAGAAACCCTATTGCAAAAGGACTTTTTGTCCAAATCCTAAACTCACTCATCTTCCTAAACCTACACTTCAATCCTACCTACTAACTATTTCTCAGGATTTCTCTTCTACATTCAATAATCCGAGGTACCAGATTCTTTGCCATTGTATATTGATTAATATGATACATCTGTGCAGAACCTATTTCAAAACTATGTATCCATGTCAAGAGCCCAATGTCCTTCTGTGCTTCAAATCTTACCTAGATTTCTGTTTTTATACTTATATTTCACCTTACATTCTTATAAATATCAAAGTTTCTCAATACCAGTATTCATCCAGCAGAATGACTCCTAATCCATATTGAACATGATATTAACCCTAACCATACTCTGTTCCCTGTATCTCATTTCATTTAAGACCAGGTACAGAGTTTATCTTGAAATTCAGGTATGAAGAAGATCCTACACCTGCTGAAAACCTCAAAGATAGATGCAGAAATGATCCCTGGAGAAGATGTAGGCAACTATGTAGGATCTGAGTGGCCTAAAGTCATCTTTCATGGCAAACAACCTGTCAGGATGATGGGATCTGTCTGAATCAGCCTTTCTCTTCTCAATGCAGGCAAGATGGACCAAACCAGGCCTGTGTGGATAGCTGATCCTGGGGCGCCTATGGTATGTATACCTTTCTAACTTTTGAAAAGGTTACAGGAACATGGGGTAGCCACCATCACATAGAACCCTTGGAAACCTCCGTTAGGACAAAGTGGTTGCCAAGGGAGTGACCTTCCTTGAAAAAGTGACCTCACCTCACTTCCTCTCTAACTTTGGATCCAGGTATCCAGGTACCCAGAGCCAGCCCCACTCCCAGTGGGCTCACTTTTTTGGATTTACCAAGGACAGAGTCATTCTTCCTTGGCACCTACTGATGTGGGGATGGCCAAATGCCAGGAAAGCTCTGAAGAGGGGTCTTTTCTGAGAAATAAGGTACTGGATCATTGTTGGTTCCTGACAACTTCACAGTGTTGTCCAAGGAGACCAGAGCTGAGACAGGATAGGCCACTCCTGGGGAACACAGTGTCACCCATCAGTCAGAGGACACTTTGGATAGATGCAGACCAACTCAAGATGGGGTGTGTGTGTGTGTGTGTGTGTGTGTGTGTGTGTGTCCTTGTGGTTTTGTCTCATGTTCTAAGAATATGGAGGAAATATAAATTGTTCGGTTTGGAGTGGACTGTTTATTAGTGAGTCCTTTTGCTCAAGGCGAGTGTTTCTAGGTTGATGTATCCCAGTGTGTCTGTGGTCATAGAAAGTAGAAAAAAGAATGTATCAGTGGATGTGTCCTGTGTAGTGGAAAGCTTTCCAGCACTCATCCTGGCCAATTTAGGAATGGACTGCTGCTTGCCTTGCAGATAGGCAACACCTACTATGGTCCTTATTTCCTGTATTCTTCCTGAATTTTGGACACTCTCCGGAAGGGGCTTGTGGTTTTGCATCCAAGATATGTACCACCTTCAAGCTCTGTGACATGGCAATGGACTTGATTGCTGAAGAGAATGCCAAGCATCTCAGAAAACTCAGAAATCAGTGTGAGCAGTAAGGCTCTGAGTGGAGAAATCCTGCTTGGCTAGATAGCAACCCAAGTAGCATGATCAAGAGCTGTCAGTGCCCTAGTGTTAACCTTGTGGAAAAGTCTGCCCCAGGGCTTTTATCTTACCTATTGTTCTGTTCCTCTGAATGTCAGGAAAGTCTTTGCCTCAGGCCACCCCTTTGTGAAACCTCAAGAAAACAGTTTCAAAATGAAAATAAAGGGGCCTCACTTTGGCTCTTTGTTAAAGTGCTTTGTAAAGGGATGTGTCTGAATCAAACTCTTGGCCCTGTGTGAGGCTGTGCCTTAGATTCTCAGCACCCCATGAAACTAAATAAAGATGCCATGAGTCTATCCAAAACTAAAATGACCAAAAGAACAGTAATTTTGGATGAAGTCTCTCACCTTCCTCTGGTAAGGCTCCTGACTCCATGAAGTGAGAACAGGGATCCTTTGGATTAAATGAGTTTTTCCAAGCCCTGAAGTAGCTAGCACAAGTGTGGTTGGGTTTTTTCATGACTCCAGGACACAAAGAATTTACCCCCAGCAGTCAGTAGGCCTCTAATTTGAGAAGCAGAGCAGTATTAACTGCAGGCCCATTTTATCTATCCTGGTTCTCAGAAAGGTTGTTTAGGCCACCATGACATTAGGCAAATGAGAGGCATGGGAGCTTACTTTGGACACCATCTAGGACTGCTCCCATATGGGAACTTCCAGAGAGAAGGTTATGATGAGTGTCTATATGGAAGAAGATGAGGGCCATGTAGAAGTCTTTTTGTTGGAATTGTGGTTATTTGTGAGGTGGTTGGAAGAGATAACTGTGTCAATCTCAGCATGAACTCTGGTGTGATTCCCATTAGAGACTCAGTTCTGGAACTGACCTTAGGAAGTATTGCCATGAAGACTGTTGGTATTTGAGGAGGCCAAGCATGAGAGGCACCCTTGGAAACTGAGATCTAGCCCAGGGTGGCTTTCTCCACTGCACTGGGAATCTCAGCCATGATGTCACATGATTTTCTTTGAAAGCCTTGTCAGCCATAGTTGAGAGCCAAAACACACATGGACCTCACATTTTGCACCCCAATGGGCCTGGCTTCCTGTGACATTTTGGTCACTCTTTCAGAAGCCTTGCCTATGTGAGTTGTCCAGAGCTTTCATTGAACGGATATTCCTCACCACTTAATGGTTACTGAAAGAATCAAAACCCACAGTGCCACCTACTTCATCCTTGAATGATAGATGAATAACATGAAATATTTAAAATTCCCATGACCAGGAAGCACTGGAGAACCTTCCAATCTCCTGTTGCTCATCATGACTGAACCAGATATTGCCTTTATTGACTGGAATTCATGAAAATGGTGTATAATAGAGATGTCATTGAGTTGGATTCTGCTGGGAACTGGGCCTGGAGCAGTGGAGTGCAGGTATGTGATAAAACATCTGTGATGGAGCCATGTGGATCTGCCATTGGCTTCCAAATGACATGTGACTGACATGGGGCAGCCATCAGACCCTTATATATAAAGGCATCTTTTTGTGGGGAGAGGTTTTGGGGTGATGCTCAGAATCAGTTGCTATGCTCAAATGGGAAAGATGTATGGGATAGCAGCCCAGTTGGTCTTTTCTCTTGCAGACTCTGACTCACCACATGTGAGAGAACTCCTTCCCGCAATGTGTCCCAGTTTGTTGTAGGGACAAATGAGTCAAGGCATTGAACATAGCAGGAAACAGTTTTATTTGACTGCTGCCAGGTTCAGAGATCACAGCGATTGTTTGTAATCAATCAATTTTCTGAACCCTGGGTTTAGGGAGTTTCAGAGTTTTATACCCAGCATGTAAGGGGAGAGGCTTAAAAGTTCACAGTCTGCAGAAGTTCACATAAAAGCAGCTTTTTCTTTCACTGTTCTGGGCAAGTTAACTCTTTACGGACAACACCTGAGAATAGGAGAGCTTCTTCTCCCCTGCTTTTCTCCCCCTCCCAGCTGTTACCATGGAGCCCATTTGTAACTTATCTCAAAAATGTAGACACCTCTGTGAAGCCCAGCTCAAGGCCAGAGTCCTTGTTTGCACATTTCTTCAAAGTACTATACTGGATATATTTGTGAAAAACTAGTAAAGGGGTGTCCAACACCTCGAGTGCTGGTATCTTCCCAGCCAGTGGCCAAGTAAACAGGGCAAGATGAAAATGGGAAGTTTATCTACATTGATCTCTTTTGCAGAGACTCTTTGGCTGAGGGTCCCCAAATCAGCCATAGAGAAGAGGGAATCTGTGGAGAAAGGGGGTGCCACTCCTTTGGGTCCCCTTCTTTTTCCAGGGAGATGTCTTTTCTGCTGTCCTTTAATAAAGCTTCAACTTTCCACTCTAAATTTGCCTTGGCCTACTTCTCTGGTGTTATACTTCAGCATTGTGGAAGCAAGGCCTCATTACCAGTAAACAGCGGTAACAATAACAGTCAAAGTACAGATATAATGCCAAAAATAAAATCAACATTTAGACAGCTAGAAAGCCTGGCTTGAGGAAGTAACCGCTTGAGCTAAAGCCGACCCTAAAATCAACATTTAGAATTGAAGATAAAAATAATCTTTAGTGATAAGAATTCCTTAATTTGATACTTATAAATAATAACAACTGTCTCCAGGGGGCAAATTTGTGACATATGCAGTCAAGGGGAGAAATAAAGAATGTGCAAAATGTATAAGACTTTACTCAGAAAATCCTGAGATTGCTACTTATTAGCATTTGTTTTATCTCAGTGAAGTTTAAAACATGAGTAAATATAAAATAAGGGAAATAAATGGATCATATGTATTAGGGACAAATACTTACCAGTAACTTATTTCTAAGAACACATTATGGTATGCCACTGTTTCCAAAGTTGTTTTGTACTGAAGTAGGAGATTACTTGAAGCAAAGTGTTTGTTTCTCTTCTCGAAAGTGAGAAAATGATACACAAAACCAGGGTATTTGCTGTCCCCACCTTTCCTCTTTACTTAACAGTGTGAGTAGTAATACACATTAACACAACAAGAGAGTGAAGTCACTTTCCCAAACTATAAGATCTACTATTAGAAGCAAGGGTTTTGAGATCATAGAAAAATCATCTCTTCCTGTGGAAAATATTAAAAGTCTTTTCTCTTTATAAGGCTACTCTGAAAGTCATCATGGGACTGCTTCAGAGAAATAGAGTTGAATTAAGAACTTTACTTAATTCAATGGGACAAACAATGCCACCCTCACCTCCAAAATACGTACATTATGGTTATAAACATATAGATTTAAAACACCCTATACTTTCCCATGATTAATAGAGTTACTCTTTAACCATGTTACACACACACACACACACACACACACACACACACATTTGAAAACAGAAGAAAATAATTGAGGAAACATTTTCTTTCTGCACATATCTATCTCTTTTTGTTTGCCAAAGTGTATTACTGAAATTTCTTTGTATAAATTCTGGCATTCTGGTATCATGGAAATTGTAGGTTTCATTTTGTTCTGCTAAACTCTACAAATTTATTTCAGCAAGGTTTTGGCTGTATATCAGAAGGTAATAGAAGTCTAAAAGCTTAATTTAAGAGTGGTACCTTCAAGGTTAAAAAATAACACAAAAAGACTTATTCTTTATGAATCAGTATCTTAAATTTCAACTGCACAAATGACAGACAAATTTGGGTGAGTGAAAACATTTCTTAAATACAGGCAGATATGTAATTATGAAACCTTTTAAAAAATTTTAAAGCAGTTGGAGAGCTATTTAGTCTGTATCTTAACATAAAAACTCCTAAATTGGGGGCTGGGAATATGGCTTAAGCAGTAGTGCGCTTGCCTTGCATGTGTGCGGCCCAGGTTCGATCCTCAGCATCACAAACAAAACAAAGATGTTGTGTCCACCCAAAAACTAAAAAAAAATATTAAATATCCCTCTCTCTCTCTCTCTCTCTCTCTCTCTCTCTTTAAAAAAAAAAACTCCTAAATTGGTATTTTTTTCAGTAATTAAACTAAATTTCTTCATTCAGAAAACAAATGCTGAACATCTATCAGATGCTAGGATTTGCTGTAACTAGTTTTGTCATAAATGTCATCATTTAATTTTAGAGTCAGATAACATTGTGTTTTAAATTAAAATAGGAGTTCACACCCCACATACCAAAGCTTTGGAAAACGGCAGACTTCATATAAACAGAGGTCCTGTAAGTCTGTATTTCTTGGCATTGTGAGAGATCTGAAGTGTGTGGGTGTTCACACCCATGATGACTGCATGTTTTTTTGAGTTATTGTATGTTCTTTTGAGGTATATCTGAAGTTAAATATGGTTACCTTTAAATTGATTTTTCCTAGAAAACAAAAATGTATTTTTATGTTCTGGCTCTTTGTATACTATTTTAGTATCCTAATGAAAATTCTATATTCTCTGAAGCTTTTCTAGTTTAACACTTTTAATTTCTCCTTTAATCTTGTCTAAAACAAACAAAATTGAAAGTAGATCGTACAGAAAAGGAATTTTGAAATAATTTGGTAAATTTACAAGTTTAAGGTGACTTTTTTGCCCTCTCTTAGATCCTCCCCAGTTAAAAAGATAATTTCAAGTCAAATAAGTTTTAAAGACTTATTGTTTATATACAAATTCATGAATTAAGTAGTAATAGATTTATCTTCATAAAATATGTCGGGTATACCCATAACTGGCTTACAGTGTAAAAGCATATTCAGAAATTCTTCTTTCAATATGTATCTTTTGGGGCTGGGGCTGAAGCTCAGCAGTACAGTCCTTGCCTAGCATGAGTGAGGTGCTGGGTTCAATCCTTGGCACCATTTATAAATAAAATAAAGATGTAAGAAATTTATCTTTTGTATTACTATAACCCCAAACTGGGATAAGAAATCTAAAACCTGTTATACAGTTTTTATGTTTCTTTTATGGTAATACTTTCAGCTTACCTTGGTGATCACTATGTATTTTACAAACAACTTAATATCCACTTTTGAACAAGAAAGGACCTAGTATTTCATCTAATAATGAAGACTAATATCCTTCAACAGATGAATGAAGAATATGTCTGTGTGTGTACACACACACACACACACACACACCCAATAGAGTATTAGCCATAACAATATATAGTCTATTGTCATGTACACCTAAAAAACATAAAAAAGTATATGTCCATTCAATATAGAAATCTGAACAAATTTAACTTATGAACAAGAGTGAATTTGAGTAAAATAACTTATAATCAGTTTCCATTTCATTGTTTAAATGAATGTTATTGTTAAAAGTATAGCTGAGGGTCTAGCTCAGCACTAGCATATCACATTACCACAAAACCCAGGTTTGTTCCCAAGCATCAGAATAAAATCTATAAATGTATTAAAACATGTTTTAGGGCAGTGAAAAATGCCTCATTGGTTTAATACAAACTTTCTTGAGAGCAACTTATAAATCCTGAAATCTTTTTAAAGTTTCCCAACTTTAACCAAATAACTCTATATTAAATTTTTTCAAAAGTAAACAGAAATATAGGAAATTATTTTTTCTTTTGTTCTCATTTCCATCTTTGGTACCAGGAATTGAACCCGCAGAAGCTAAATCACATACCTATATCTCAAAGCCTTTTTCATTTTATTTTTAGTTGAAGACAGGGTCTCACTAATTTTCTAAGGAGCTTGTTAAGTTGACGACACTTGCTTTAAACTTTTGATCCTTTTGTCTCTGTCTCCCAAGCTGCTGAATTATAGGCACATGCCATGGTATCTGAGTAGAAAATGATTTTTTTCTAAATTTCTTGAAACATTAATTGTTTCAAGAAATTTTTTGAAACATTAATTTTAATAAAAAGTTAAAATATAAACAAATAACAAATCCATATTCTGTTTGTTAAATAAGTAGGTTTCTAACAGATGGGGTTCCATGGAGCCATTAAAATTGTGATGGGGAAAAATAAGCACTTAGTTTTTACTAATCACATTTAATAATATGTTATTATATTTGTAAGAATTTTATAATTTATTCAAGTTTTCTCCCTTGCAAAGTGCTAACAGATAAGTCAGCAGTTAAAAAATATCTCCTTTTTTCTACTGGAATAAAGGAAAGATTCCACCCATGCTTTCAATGAAGTATATAATACCCCAAATTGTTTCAATTCTATATTTTCATGCTTAAACTCTGATACCCTTGTTTTTAAGCTCACAAATCTCATTTTCCAGTTGTGAATTTTTTTTAACATGTAGTGAACACTGTGTGCAGTGACTTTTTTGCATTTTATTATTTTTTGAAGTCAAGAAACTGCTTTCTGGGTTTTGACCGGCTAACAAAATCTGTCAGAAATAAAAAAAGATAGAAGTAAAATACTTGACTAATTTTCATATATGAATGCTGTATATTTCACATGCATTATTTATACACTAAACCAATGAGTGCATAAAACATGTGACACAATATGGTGTACTCTGCACATATAGCAGATGAGATTAGTCCCCTTTTATTATTTAAAGTCTAATGGAGAAGACAGACACATAAAAAAGATCATTATAATTTCAGACAGATGATTTTAGAAAAGAGGTTTGTGATCTAATAGAGGAATCTGAGCTACAGAAAAGAATCCCTGAGGAAAATGAGAATAAACTGAGAAATGAATAGAAAACAAGTAGAATATAAAGAAGAGTATTCTTTCAAACATAAAAATTCAAGTTTTCCAACTTCCCTGTGGTCTCTGCATGTATTGTATAGAAATGAAAGGGACACTCCCTCTATAACCTGCTGCAGGACTTTGGTCTTAAGATAGACAACTCCTTATCTTTCTTGATTTTTCATTATCCCCTGTTTATTAGGTTCATTTCTTTTTAGTTCTCTCTCAGAGCAACATTTTGTTTACTCTACCTGGATTCTGTGTGCTAATTTCTGTTAGAGTCTGTAAACAAGTCAGGATGGCGCCTGGCAAATGTTAGAGTCTGTAAACAAGTCTGGATGGCGCCTGGCATTTTGCCAGAGGGAGTGGCTTGTGAAGTAACGCCAGCAAGCCATTAAGTGTGGAGATTCCTTATTGGTTGACCGCTGTATCGAGTTTATGTTAATTAGACAAGCTATGTGGAATGTATAAATACCTCTGTTGTCCTACAATAAACGGCTTCCACTTCTGCTGTATCAATCTACACAAGTTGCTCGTCACCCCCCAGTTCTTTTGCTGCAGCCGGACATTCTTGAGAAATATAATTAATATTATGTTTCATTACATGTTTTAAACAATAGACCTACAGAATTCTTTAGTGTCAAAATATGAAACTTGGTTTGATAAGAGAGTTGGAATTATATGATGTTTAGCAGGAACAAACCCTTGGTGGGCTTACCTCATTTTGATCATCACAGTCTCACAGGATCTAAAGATCTTTTAGTAATTGTTTAACTGAGAGGAAATCCAGTTTAATAAAATGACAATGTAGGGTGAAGAAATGTTTTTATCATACAGTTAGAAAGCAGCACACAGAATTTGGGTAGAGTAAACAACATTTTGCTCCAAGAGAGAACTAAAAAGTACACCAATGAAGAAAGATGACAGCAAAAAAAAAAATGTACAGCACTTCCTGACTATTTTTCAGAGCTTGAGTCATATTGGCTCATGTGTGTTTTCTGGATAAAAAACAGGATCTGTGGGGGGGGGGGACCGGGAGCAGCACTGTAGAAAGCCTCAGACCAAATGAAACCCAGAATTTTGGCTTTTAGAATTGTAAATGAATTTATGGGATGTCACCAGCCATCCATGGGCTTTGTGTGTGAGCTATGCACATTGGAATATATGAGGAAAACTGGTCTGAAATTGCTGCCTGATTGGGCTCTGCAATGTATGTGTGTCTTTTCACTCTCCCTGCCTGAGATCCCCACACAGCACCTGAGATGGGTGTGATTTTCCAAGATTTCAAATGCTGACCAACACATCACCAAGCAAGACTTCACACTCTGCAACCTGACCCCTTGACTTATTTGGGTGAAATATTCTATAACTGGCTTCTCCCCAATAAATAGGTGGATTTCAGGCATGCTCTCTTTTGCATGCCTCTCTTAATTTTGTCTGGCTCCCTTTTATGAGCTGAGGTTGACGAGGAGCCATCCTGACACTCAATGAAAAGTATTTTCTGTGTCTGTGTAGTTATTTAGTGCCAGGACAATTCACCTTAAGTGATAATAATTCTGTCACATGTCAGGACAATAGGAGAAATATTCTGATGCAGTGTTAGAGGAAAATTCCATGGTGTAAACAAAGGGAAGCTCCTCTCTACTAACCTGAGAAGAAGAATTCTACCAACCCCATTAATTATTAGAGGATACAGTAAACACTTACTCACCTACATTGTTGGTGAGTCTGAAAATAAGAACTTCCACTCTGGAAAGCAGTGTGGAGTTTCCTCAAGATATCTAGGAATATAACCACCTCAACCCCAAGTATTACTAAACCTTGATATTTATCATGTGGAACTAAAAATCATTTTATAAGTAATTTAGACACATCAACATCACTGTTTTTAGCAGTGCAATTTACAGTACACAAGTTATACAACAAGCCCAGTGAAGTGAATGGACTAAAAATTTCTGCTAGCAGCATCAGGGTGCTGGAAAGAAGCCATATTTACTCAGGGTCATTTTTCTAGTTATTTATCATAGGAGATAAAAATCCCCAGAATTTTTTAAAAATATTTTCAAGATTTTACTGTATCATTAATTCAGTGGCTTTGGAGGCATATCCCAAAACTATTCTGATTGGTTTTTAGAGAGAAAATGAGAGGCAGAGACACTGAAAGCTCTGGGCAGCCACAGCATGTCTTGTGGTCTGTGGAAGAACTAGAAAAACCCAGGGCACTTTCATTCTGATGTAGGTGTTTGCAGTTATGTAAAAACATTCAGGAATGGATGTTTCTGGTATAAAACTCACACCATGCATCACCATATATGTGAGCAGATATCCCAGGTAAAGTCAACCCACCATGATCAGTGGCTTTGGGAATATTTGCTCCCATTTCTGCCACAGAGGTGGTTCTAAGCTCTTCCCTTAAAAAAAAAGAGTGATTGCAATAGACTCATGTGGTCCACCTCCTTTTGGAAGTATCTCTCTGTGTGAAACATCAAAAATAACTGCCTGTCTTGTTTCACTGAGAGGAAATCCAGTTTAATAAAAATGACAAAGTAGGGTGAAGAAATGTTTCTATCATACTGTTAGAAAGCAGCACACAGAATCCAGGTAAAGTTCTCCTCACAGGATGGCAGCTCTTCTACCTGATACTAGGGGTTTATGACAGAGACTGAAGGGAATGTGCAGAATAGTCTCATTACCAAGAGGTTTGTTGTGCCAACTAGACAATCTATACAGTAGAGGCCAACAGGGACACTGCACATTTCAAATTGGTACTTTGAGAATAGTGGTTGTGAGGTACAAAACCTGTGTAGTAATTCAAGAGACAGAAGGATCCAGGAGACCTGGGGCAAGTTCTGGTGAGAAGATAGTTTCTTGCATTTTCCAGAACAAAGCACAGATTCTATAAACAAACCTCATCTACCATGCTCAAAGAAAGTGTCAGAAAACCCCTCAAGACACTGGGAATCTTGCATACCCCTGAGATAACTGACTGCAGGAGTCTCCAGCTGGGGTATGACAGGCCAGTCCCCAGACACCACTGTGAAAGGGTTTATTAGAGAGACATACTCCATCTCTGAGTGAAAAAAAAAGTACTGAGGGTGAGTTTTCATCTGCACTGGAAATCTTCCCTAAGAGCCCTCTGCAAGTATCTGGGCATAACCGAGAGAAGATCAGCTTGTGTACTTCACCATCACATCACTACCAGATTAGGTGTGTTTCAGGTGGTAAGACCAGGAAAGGGTTGGCCTACATCTGCCTTGAAGCAATCACACCATGGTTTTGGTTTCTATAATTGAAGATTCTGAACAGAAATTCCCCAATTTTATTAACAAGGAAAAAATTTATGCTTTTCTTGCTGCTCTGTCATTGTGTAAGGGGTTTTCTCATTATTTCTTTCTTCATGTTCCATCTCATTTTCTAAGATTTTGTATTATTTATTGTATGTTATCCCCTTAATCTCCTCTTCTTGTCACTTCAAATCCAATACTTTCTCAGTTTTGTTTCTTTTTCTCCTTGTTTCCTCCTATAGCTATTTTTAGTGACATCAGTTTTATTCTTTTTTCTTATTGAATTGCATCCAAATAATTTTATGAACACTATTGCCTATTTTTTTCATCCAGGTGTGTACTGCTATTTTGCACCATAACTCACCAGTTTGTGGACTTATAAAGATCACTTTTAAACAAGCAATTTCTTAATAAGTGATATATGTTCTGCTTTAAATTGTCATTCTTACTGGAGCTTATTCTCTACTCTTAGAAAGGTCCTGGTGGGAAAAACTAGCAACTCAGTCATGTCAAGTTGGGTAGTTGATGCTGAGATATCACCCCTGCCCAGGGTGCTTTCCAAAGGGAAAGCTTTGCATTAAAGGACACACAAATATACTAGGAAGAGAAATACATGACAATTCATAAAATACCTTGACCTTACTAACACAGACAACATTAAAAAATGCAAAAAATCCACATCAAATTTCTTAATTCTCCAATAACAGCATTCAAAGACTTCTTTTCCTATCCTTCACTAAAGAAGTTGGATAAAAATGTTTAATAATATTGACTGCTTTATGGTATGGAAAGAAAAAAAATTAGGGAGTTCCTCCTTTTACCCAAAAGCAATGGCTCATTCTGGGAGGATTTAATTTCCTTAATGGGCCATTGTGTATCTTATTTGAGGGTACTATTTGAATTGAAAGAAACACTGATATTTAGGCTATATGAAAATCTTTCACTTTGGAATGAAAACTTGTTCATATTTAACTAAAACTGAGCCACTGGGATGAATCATCTTTACCATAAATGCATTGAATTACAATTACCACTATATATGTTCATTAATTAAAATCGGTATTCACAGGGCTGGGGATGTGGCTCAAGCGGTAGTGTGCTCGCCTGGCATGCATGCCGCCCGGGTTCGATCCTCAGCACCACATACAAACAAAGATGTTGTGTCTGCCAAAAACTAAAAAATAAATATTAAAAAAAATTCTCTCTCTCTCTCTCTCTCTCTCTCTCTCTCTCTCTCTCTCTCTCCCTCCCTCCCTGTCTCTCTCACTCTCTCTTTAAAAAAAATTTAAAAAAAAGGGTATTCACAAATCCACCTAACTTTAACTTCTTTATCATTTAAGGGGGTTAGAAAAATGGAAGTCCAAACAATATTCAGAAAAAAAAATTCTGCCTCTATCACAAGGATAACGTATACCTACATGTTATGCTGAATTCTAATGCCATTTTCAGATACATAATCAGTTAAATATTTTTAGGCTTGAAAATCATCTTTAGATTTCAAAACACTGTTATGAAAGATAATTGAATTTGCCTGTATTTACTTACTTAAAACAAGGAATACAGGGGGAAATCAGAAATTTAAATATATGTATAAACACACCTGTGGCTGCTTATTTTTGGTGTCATCAAGACCTTCCTTCTCTTCTTCAGATGATGAGAACCAAAGAGGTTCAGCTGTAAAGTGTATGTAGATTTACTTAAACTACTTAGAACATTTAGAGAGAATGATTGTCAAAAATAAAAAGTAATAATCAGCTTGAATTTTAGGTGATATTAGTTTTTAACTCTTTATTGGTGAGGTATACTTGTGTGTACTCAGTGATTTAACCTCAGAATATTGCAACATTGGCAAATGCTCTTCCAAAGTTTTATATTTATTTATTTTTGGACTGTTACACAAGGTTTCAAATAATATTTTCAAAGTGTTTGTACTGGCATGAGACTTTCCATGCTCTTGTCTCAGTCTCCCAGGTAGCTGTGTTTGTGCCTCACTGTACCAAGCAGATACTGAGTATTTCATGGAATGATTTTAGTGATATAAAACTTTAACAGTTTACTTGGCGGGGGGACACTACATATCACCAGGTTTAAGACACAAAAATATCTCAAAGTTATGTGTCCATCTTATAAAATGCTGCAACTCATAAACATCAAACCTGCTGCTGTTTGCAACAATCTTGGTCTCCTGAGTACCTGGCCAGCACCTTGACCTCTGCATGACCTGCCTCCTCTGTGTGACTGAGGAGTGAACAGACAGGTTCCATTATTTAAAATAGTAACCTGTTATATTTTTTATTCACCGTATGGTCTATTCATGCATCATCTCTATATACATAAACCAAGGGTACACCTATTTTTATCCCCAAACTCTAAATGATAGGGTTTCAAAACATGCTCCCAGAAATGGTGGAAGAAATACGCATGCCACCTGCTCTATGTATTCCTTTCATCACATCAACTTCGGGACACAAAATGCAAAACTCACACTTATCTTATTCTTCTACCAAAGCCTCATTTTAATGAGAGCATGAATTACTAAAATCATCTACGTCTGCATTGCCTATTGTTTTCAAATCTCAATCCTATGGTGAGTATACACTTGTTTCTTTCGAGGATAGTGTGTTCATCCACCCCCCTGTTGAAAATATCCCTGATCTTATCACTCATTTTGTACTTTGCATCTTCTCCTAACATCCTTATTGATATCTATTTCCCCAAGTGCCTTGTTGTGACTGACTCTTCATGTGTGCCTACATTCCCATTTACACTTTAATAGAAATTCATTGGATTGCAAAAAGGGCCTTTGGTCCAAATCCTAAACTCACTCTTTTTCCTTACCCTACACTGGAATCCTGCCTGCTATCTCTATTTCACTGCAAGTTCTCTTTTACATTCAGTAGTCCCAGGTACAAGATCTTAGGCCATTGTCTATGGATTTAGAGGATTCATCTCTGCAGAACATAATTCAAAACTATGTATCCAAATCAAGGGCCCAACAAACTTGTGTGCTTCAGATCTTACCTAGTTTTCTATTTTCATACTTACATTTTACCTTACATTCGTATAAATATCCCAGTTGTCCAATACCCGTATTCATCCAGCAGAATGACTCCTAACCCAAATCGAACATGATATGACCCTTAACCATACTCTGTTCCCTCAATCTATTTTCACATAACAGCAGGTCCTGAGTTCATCTTGCCATACAGGTATGTAGGGAATCCTCCAGCTGCTGAAAAGCTCAAGGGTAGATGCAGAAATGATCCCTGGAGCAAATGTAGGCAGCTAGGTAGGACCTGTGAGGTCTAAAGTCATCTTCCATGGCCAACAACCCAGTCAGGACGAAGGGATGAGGCTGAATCAGCCTCTCTCTTCTCAATGCAGGGAAGCTGGGCACAATCAGGTCTGTGTGGATTGCTGATCCCGGGCTCCTAGGGTATATAGACCTTTATGTCTTGTGAAATTGTCACAGGAAGGTGGTGCAGCCTCTATCTCATGGGACCCTTGGAAACAACTGTTAGGACAAAGTGGTTGCCGAGGCAGTGACCTCATTCACTTCCCTGAAGGAAGTGACCTCACCTCACTTCCTTAGTGATGGAACTCTTTGAATTTGGGATCCAGGAGGTGAGGCATCCAGAGGCAGTTCCACTCCCAGTGGGCTCACTTGTTTGTCTGTACCAAGGCCAGAGTCATTCTTTGTAGGTACCTCGTGATGTGTGAATAGCCAAATGCCTTGAATGGTCTCAACAGGGGCCTTTCCTGAGAAAGAAGTGTTGGCTCATTGCTGGCTCCTGACAACTACACAGAAATGGCCAAGGAGAACAGAGCTGAGACAGGACAGGCCACCGCTGGGGAACATATTTTCACCCATCAGTCAGAGGACAGGGTGGATTCAAGCAGACCAAATAGAGGGGTGGTTTGTGTGTCTCAGTGGGTGTGTGTTTCAATTTGTCATTTTTTCTCATGTTGTGAGAACATGAAGGAAAATCGTTTTTTTTGTTGTTGTTGTTCTTGTTGTTGTTGGTTTGAAATGGACTGTTAACTAGTGAGTCTTTTTATGTCAGTGGATCCCACTAGGTTTGTGGTTAAAGAGAGTAGAGAGAAGAATGCAGCCGTTAATGTGTCCTGTCTAGTGGAAATCTTTGCAGGACTCCTCATGGCCAATTTATGAATGGACTGCTGCTTGCCTTGCAGATGGACAACACCTACCAAGATCCTAAGTTTCTGTATTCTTTGTGAATTTTGGCCACTCTCTGAAGGGGTTCCTGGCTTTGTGTCCAAGATGTGTACCACATTCAAGCTCTGTGACATGGCCATGGACTGAATTGCTGAAGAGCATTCCAAGCATCTCAGAAAACTCAAAAAATTAGCATGACTGGTAAGGATCTCTCTGGAGAATCCCTGCTTGGATACATAGTAACCCAAGTTGCATGATTAGGAGCTGTCAGTGCCACAGTGTTCAATTAAAGAAAACTTTTTCTCCAGGCTTCTTTCTTCCCTATTGTTCTGTTCCCCTGAATGTCAGGGAGGTGTTTGCCTTAGGGCACTCCTTTGGGACTCCTCAAGAAAACAGTTTCAAATGGAAATGAAGAGGCCTAATCTGTGCCTTTTAAGTAAAGTGCTTTGTAAAAGCTGTGTCTGAATCAAACTCTTGGCCCTGTGTGTGGCTGTGAATTACATTCTCAGTACCCCAGGAAACTCAAGAAAAATCCCATGTGTCCATCCAAATCCAAAAGGATGAAAAAGAAGTGTACTATTGGATGAAGTCTCTTGCCTTCCTCTGGTCAGGCTCCTGACCCCTATGAAGTCAGAACAGGGATCTTCTGGGTCAAATGAGTTGTTGCAAGCCCTCCAGTAACTAGCAAGAGCTGGGGGTGGGGGGTGGGGTGGGGGCTGCCTGGGAAGAATGTGGCCTCAGTTTAAAGGCAGGAGTTAGGTTTCTTTGGCATTGGTTTCAGAGGGCTCACACACACCTTGGAATTGTAAGCAAGAATCAGTGTGTGTGTGTATTTCTCTGGAATCCACAGTTGCTCATTAAATTCTCAGGTGATTCTCTGATGCCCCGAAGGTGATGTTGCACTTGATATGCAGCTTCACAGATCTTCCAGAGTTTCTCTGCTTGGCGATGATGCACTTATTGCCAGCTACTCTGGCCTCCTTTGTGATCCTCAAGCACACCAAAGCCATTCAGGCTCAGGGTCTTTGCAAGTCTGTCTCCTGTGCCTGGAATGAATCCTTCCCAGTAGCCCCAGTGGCTGTCTTTTTTTTTTAATCTCAGGTTTCAGTTTCCATGTCACCTTTTCAGAGAAGCCTGCCCTGATTCCACAATTATAGGATTCCCTCACCTGTCAGCATGTTCCCCTGTGCTACAGTTTTCACCTGCACTGTCCCCCAGAGGTCCTTGTGTTGAAGGCTTGATTTTCATGCAGCATGGTGTTAATGGGAGGTGGTGGAGCCTTTAAGAGGTGGAGCCTAGGGGAAGGAAATTAGGTCATTGTGAGTGAAGGAGATGGTGGGACCCCATCCCTTTCTTTTCTGTTTCCTAGCCACCATAAGGTGAATAGTTCTCCTCTTTCACATGTTCCTGCCATAATATACTGCACTATCACAGGCCCAAAGCAACAAGACATACTTGTCCAAGTGACCATGAACTGAAACCTCTGACACTGTGAGCCAAAATAAACTTTACCTCCTTGTAAGTTGATTTACCTCAGGCATTTGTTACAGTAACAGAAAGCTGACTAATACACCCTGTTTCATTTCTAACATGGCACTTTGACCATCTCGTCTGTCTTTGCTATGCATCTTTGTCCAGTAGTGTGTAAGCACCATGAAAACAAGAACCATTCTGCCTTTTTCACCATACTATTCCCACTGCCTAGAAGAGTGTCTGGCACATGGCAAATACTCAAAATATTTACTTTAATACATGAATAAGTGCTTGTCTTCCCTACCCATTGCAAAATATTTTCCCTTACATATCCCTCCTACGTCTTCTTTATAGCCTTATAAAATGTAGACAATCCAAACATACAAAAATGTTCAGACAATGGTCTATGTACTTGCCTCTAAGATGAAACAGAGGTTAAAATTTTGCTTCGGTAACTTCAGATTTATCCTATGTTTCTTTTATATTTTGACTAAAATTTCATACCCTGTGTTTAGCTCTGTCCTTTCCTTTCAGTGGTAGCTGCTATCTTGAAGGTAAAGAATGCCATTTTAAAATATGTTTTAATAGTTTAATGATATGTTTGTGTTCATAAAACATAAATGTGATTTTTCTTTGTTCTGAGCTTTTGGATAAATTGTTGCATGCATTATCTTTTGTTCATTTGGTCTCGGGTATTGAACAGTGCTGCTGAACCACAGAATTAAACAATGCTGGGACCAACCTACCTACTTACAGTTATAGGACATAATAAAGCTACTTGTTATTTCAACCACGGAATTGGATTTGCCGTTATGTATAGCTGAAAGCCTCCTAACTGTGATAGTCTCACTCTACTAACATTTCCCAGGGTTGAGTCCTTAAGCTGTGGCCAGGCTAGCAGTTTTGATTTGACCGTGTGTCTACCCAGGCATAGACAATTTTCTTTTCTCTTCTTCCACATTTCCCAGTTCAGAAGCTTTTGTATTTGTAATTGGTTGCTGTGTGCTATGATCTGACAGTTTGTGCCCCTTTACGTGTTGAAGTGGTTTTAATGAGATGGCAGGAGGAGGTGGAGATTTGGGGAAGTGATTAGGTCATGAAGGTGGAGCTCTCATGAGTGGGATTAGTGCCCTTATAAGGAATTGTCTTGTTCCATTTGGACTGATAGAACAAACACACCTTAGGCTGGGTAGTTTCTAAACAACAGAAAAAATTTGTTGTTCAAAGAGCTGAAGGCCGGGAAGTTGATGATCAAAGTGCCAATAGACTCATGGCCTGGTGGGGCCCACTCTCTGCTGAGACAGTGAACAAGCCCCCTCGGCCCTTTTGAGAGGGCACCAATCCATTCAGGAAGGCTCTGCTCTCAAGACCTCATCATGCGCAAAGGCCCCAGCTCTTTATACCACCACCACGTTGGAAATTAGCTATCAACCTAAGAAACCTAATTTAGGAGGAAACAAACACTCAGATCATAACAGGGGTTGAAGAGATCAGACTTCCTCCCTTCTGCTGCGTGAGGAAATACCTAGAGGGGACCAGCCATGAACCAGATGTAAGCACTCATCAAACACTAAATCTTGATGTTGGCCTTCCTAGCCTTTGGGACTGTAAGAAACAAATTTCTATTGTTTATAAGTCAACCTATTTATGGTATTTTGTTTTTGCAACCTAATGGACTAAGACACTGTGTAACAAATTTTAGTGGCATAAAATAAAGTGGATGATCTCACCCAGTTTCTGGGGATCAGGAATCTAGGAGCATCGTAGCTGCATGGTTCTGGATAGGCAATCTCTCATGAAGTATGTTGCTGGCTAGAGCCATGGCACATGGTCATTCATGTGACAGCTTTCAGGAGAGTTCAGTTCCTTTCCATAGAGCAGCTCACATAATGTGGCAGCTGGCTTTCCCCAGAGCATGTCACTGTGCACCCGCCCACACCCATGTGTCCATCACACTGGGAGGTATTTGACTCTCACTCTCATGTTCCACAGTGCCCCTTAGATCAAGTCACTTCTCCCCACCCTATTGAATGGAGGATGCAGAGGAGGCTCAGCCCCCAATACAATTATACAATTTGGACCCACCACTGTCTGCCCCTCAGATTTCTTCTCATGGCCTTTAGAATAAAGTTACTGTTTTCAAGGTTTGCATATATCACTAGCCCATCTCCAGAACATGTTCTATTCTAATTCTTTATTCTCTATTCTCTTCCCTTTGTTGTTTTTTTTTAGGTCTGAAGTTCAATGTCCCTTTTTTAGGGAAGCTTTTCTGACCCTCACATCCTGTTACCACCTTCCAGAATGTTCTCTCCTCTCTTGTGTTACTTGTCACATTTGCTTGATATATAATTCCCATCCAATCTGTAAGTCTGCAAGGTAAGGGATCATGTAGATTGTATTCAGAGCCCTATCCCCAGGACCTGAAATGATGCACACAGTAAGTATGCAGTAAATTATACTAAGTGAAGATGAATAATGTTTACTTGATTAAGTTTTTCTCAGTGTCCTTTACTTCCTTCCATAGAGAGAGAAGAGTTGCTTTATTTCCAAACCCTTCTTACTCCATTGAACCAGATCTCCTCAGGGGATTTTCTGGATCCTGGGCAGCTCCAATTGGAATAGACCTCTCAGTTTCGTCCTCAGGTAAATTCCCCCCTCTGCCTCTGGACATCCAGCTGGAAGCATAAATGTCTGAGGCAATATATATTTTAAATGTGCATTTGCCTCAAATCAATATAGAAACATAACCTAACTTAATTTACAGTATCTATTAATTTTGGCCAACTACTTGAAGGGAGGGTATTTTTGAAAACCCCAAGATAAGATGTGCATAGATAACAGTAATAGTCAACATTGATGGAGCTCCTCCTGTATATACCAGCCTTGTTTTAATCTTTTCACCGAAATGATAAGGTGGCTACTATCCTTTTATGGATGATGAACTGGGACCCAGGGGGCCAGTGAATTTGCCTGAGTCCACATGTCAAGTAGGGAGTAGAGCCCTGATCCATACTGGGTCTGGGACTACAGGGTCCTTTATTGTATCACCATGCCCACCCCCGCAGGATTGCCTTCTCTGGGAATTATTTTATTTTTTATTTCCTTCCTTCCTCCTGATGAATCACCTGGCTTTAACTCTTGGGCTTGCCACTTGGATCATGAACAAACTTTTTGCCAGTGTTATTTATAAAACTGTGCAGTTTAGTTGCATAACAGATAGTTTTTTTAAAAAAAATGAAGTTCATAAATATCCATATGGAAGCCAAGACCAGGTTTCCCCTGGTGATTCAGGAGCACACTGAATGTGAAGCACAGAAGCTCACCGACTTTTAGCAATTTGCATGAAGAATGACACACAGTCAGAAGAATGTGGTCAGAGAAAGAACCACAGACGTCCTTACCCCTTTGCATGGTTCCCCAGTGGAAAGAGAGTGGAGCTGACCCAGACCTGGAGGCTGAACATGGTCGCCTGTTGTGTAGGTGAACAGCCGGAATTCATTAGGGCTGGAGACGACCTCCGTGGGGACAGCTAGGGCAGGTTGTGGTGGAAGGGCCACAGCCCTTCTGTCTTTTTCACAGTGCCACCCTTCTCTGTCCCTGGCCCTGCCTGACTTGAGCTTTGTGTTTTGTGCTGTTGGTGAAAACCGAACTTAATTACCAGACGTCTGGGACGCCGCTCAGTTCGCAGACCCCTCTACCCAGACTCTTGCCTCTGGCTCTCCCAGTGTGCGGTTGCTGCTAGCTGCTGATCTGCAGAAGTTACAGCTTGGGAACCGTTGGCATCCACAAAGACCGCCTTCTCTGTTGTTCTCCCTGTGAAGCCACATGCTACCAGCCTCCCTGGTGGCAATGGAAAAGAGGACAGATTTTGTCAAAGAGTCTCATCCTTTCAAGTGAAAATTAGTGCATATTATAACTTGAATTAAATGGGTGTCCTGACTCCATCGACTGCAGAAATTGTTGGTTTCTAGTTGCTGATAGTAAGGGATAATTCTTAATTCCAGGTATCAGTCTCTACTTCCCAGTATGCTTCTTAGCCTTTCCCACCCATAGGCTTTCATGTAATTCACTCTTCCCTGGAGTGTTTGTAGGAGGTAAAGGAAGGAGGAGGAGACCAGCATCAGGGAAACAGCTAAAATTTATTGAATATCTATTCTATTTTAGGCACTGTTCTGAGCTCTTTACTCCAACCTTATACAGGCAGGTACCCTTATTTTTTTCCACTTAGCAAATGCAAAAACTAAGTCCATCATAGGTGAAATAACATGTGCAGGTGTTCGTAAGTGGTAAGGGGTCTGTCTGGATTCAGAACTAGCTAGCATGTGCTAACTCAGCATTCGGGAGAGTCCTGCAAGTGTGCACGGTGCAGGTTATAGCTTAGAGCCAACAACTGTACAAAATGTACAAAATGTACAAAATCACTTTCCCCAAATCTAAGAAATACTTGGTCAATTTTTCAATTTTATCTTATGACAATGAATGAATCTAAAAGAGTTGGGAGTTTGCAAGTGAGACTTCGAACAAGGCTAGGGGATGCCTCTGACTCCACAAACTGTAGGCAAAAATGTTGCATATAATTTTGAGAAGTTCAAAGTCCCTCTAAAGTACTTCTTCTAAGGGACCCCATGGAACTCCCAGATTAAGAAACTGTGACTTGGAGCAATATTAAACTTGATCAATATGAGAAACTGACTTTATATAATAGCAACAGAGGAAGCTAAACTCAGGTAGGAAAATAGAAATTTGTGTAGGATTATATGGCCTCAGGTGGACTTTCCTGTTTCAGATAATAGCTTCCCTGACCTTCTCCCAGCTCAGGGATTATTGTGGATTTCCACAAAGTAATAGTAGTTTATTGCTTTGAGTTCTTTGAAGAGATGAGTTCCCTCTTTTGTAGAGTATCTTTCTGACAGTTTCCAGGTTACCTAACCCTAGAAAATTTGCAAACTCAAATTAGTGACACAAATAGCAAGCATACTCCTGCGGAGATTCCAGGAACACAGGAAGGGCCTGTTTTTAGGTCTCTGAACCTGGGACTTTCTTAGCCAATCAGCTTTGTAGGGGAGGAAAAAAATCTTTAAACATCTGAGGTTTACTGGAATCCTGTAAATTAGACTAGCAAAAGACAGATTAACAAGAGAAAAAAACGAAAGACATTAATTTAGAGAAAAACAAAGAATTTTATGCATGGGAACAAGTACTGATGAATAACTTAAAAGGGTGGTGAGGATTTGGGGTAGCATCTTAGCTTAACAATAGCATCTTAACAAAAGAACAACATTTGTAGAGAAGTGGTAAGAGAAGGAAAAGGATTTTGAACTTCCTGACAAATATATGGAAAACTCTTGGAAAATAAGGATTGCTGTGTAGATTCTTCGTGGGCTGATAAAAGTCCCCAAAGGCTCACATGTGAGACAATGCCAGAAGGTTCAGAGGAGAAATGATTGGGTTGTAAGAGTCTTAACCCAATTAGTGAATTAATTCCCTGACAGGGATTCACTGGTAACTGAAGTGATACGGTCTGGCTGGAGGAAATGGGAATTGGAGCGTGGCTTTGGAGTATATATTTGTATCTGGTGAGTGGTCTCTCTCAGATTACTGATCATGATGTGAGCTGCTTCCCTCTGCCACTCTCTTCCACCATGATGTCCTGTCTCAACTCCAGCCCAGAGGAATGGAGCCTGTTGTTTATGTATTGAGACTTCTGCAATTGTGAGTCCCTAAACTTTTCTTCCCCTAAAATTACTCTGGTTGGCTCCATTAGTCTTAGCAGCGAAATAGCTGACTAAAACAGTGAGGGTTTTCTCTGGGCATCCTTAGGACAGATAATACAGATGATAGTTAATATTTATTGTGAAGGCACATGCCACAATCCCAGGGACTCAAGAGACTGAGGTAGGAGGATTGCAAGTTTGAGCTGAGTCTTGGTAATATATCAAGATTCTGTTTGAAAATAAAAAATAAAAATGGCTGGGGATCTAGCTCTGTGGTAGAGAAGCCCTGGGTTCAGTCTCCAGTAGTGGGAAAAAAAAATGTGCAGCTAGAATGTGCTAGGCGCTGTGCTACAGGTCTTCCATGCATAAACTCATTTAACCCTTCCAGTGGCCAAGAAAGTGGGTTTGATTATTATTTCCATTTTGTAGAGAAGAACACAGATTCAGAGATTTAGTTAGCTTGCTTGAAGTCAAGCAGTCAGAAAGTCATGACTGAAGGATTTGAACCCAGGGCTCTGAGTGCTGAGTGCTCGCTTCTGGTCACTTCATTGCAAGGTGCTCCTAGCAGGACTGGGAGTTTAGAAACTCCTCTTTAATGAAGCCATTCATGTCAGGGTTCCCACCTTTCCAAACCTGCTCAGAGCCCTGGGCTTTCACCCTCCCTCAGGTTTTTCTCACTTTCTTTTCCCTTCCACTTCAAATGCTTACTCTTTACTTCTGGCCTTCAACAATAGTTGAGGATCACTTACCTTCTTGTGGGGCTTGCTTTGGGCTTAGCACCCTCCAGTACCAAATCATCAGCATGCTCCAACAACTTAAAGAATAAAATTGAAACACTCTGGTGGCACTCAGAATCTTTGCTACATTCAAACTCTACATCCATTTGTCTCTAATCTTCAGTTGGCTTTGTCTATGGTTGGTTTTGTTCTGTATGCCTCTACATAACTATCTTCTATCATCTATCTGTCTCCTCTATTTATCAAAATTGCTTAAAAGGCATTTTAGTGGTAGATCTTGCCATGGATATTTTGGGGGAAAGTACAAATGCAAATTATGACCTACAATATAAACACCCACCATTTCCTATGGCATCAGCCAAGTTCCTAGATAGTCCTTTTTATACTCCCCTCTCTGGCTTGTGATAGGCCTTTCTTAGACTTCAGGCCAAGACTCTTTGCTCCAGGAAGCTTTCTTACTAGTCCTGGCTTGAAATGGTCACCTGCTTCTCCTGATTTTGGCTTTTAAATCTGGTAGTACAAACTGGGACCAGCTATGGTCCAAGGCCCAATTCCACATTAGACCTGGGCATATCTTGCTTTGCCATGTCCAGCTGAGTGATATTGAGCAGGTAAGTTAATCCTCTGAGTCTCCATTTCTGCATCCATATTATGTAGATAATACCACCTACTGTACATCATGACTAAATGATTAAATAGAATTCTGTAGAGGCAGAAGTGTACCTAAAATATTTAAATACAATTTTATAAGGGCAACATTGTAAGAGTCTGTATAGCCTAGTGGCTTGGACAATAGCCTCTGGATCTGGTTGCCCTGCACGTTCCTATTCTAGCTCTACCCCTTACTGTGTGACCTCACATGTGTTATTGAACTCAGTGGCTCAATTTTCCTACTCTTGCAGGAAACGAAAAGATGGGTTTACTGTGAAAAGACAGGAGGGAAGGCACCTGGCACAGAGAAGCTGATAAAAATCAGACATCTTGTAAACCATTCTTTTTACTCACTTCAAGATGTGGTTTGCAGTGCAGGTACCTAAACTGAGCTCCCTCACCGTACAGTGTCCCCAAGCTCCATGACCTGCCTGACATGTGCTCAGGAGTCATTTATACCGCTGAACTTACTCACCATCATAAGAAGATGAGCAACTGCCCCTTGCAGCCTATAGATCCAGACTAGGATCTGTTTCCAAACTAGGATCCTTAGAGCAGAGGGAGGGGAAAGAACTTAGAGGTAAGAGTGTTGGGAGGGAAGAGGGGTGGGCGTCTCTTCTCCTCCCATCACCGATTCCCTCTCCCTAGGCCATCGGGTTCCACGTGTGCCATGAGGGCAGCCGCAGCCAACCCGCGTGCCAGGCGTCCACGGCGGTGGGGCAGTGGGGTGAGAAACCACCCCTGCCTCACCTGAGTGGCCCCGTGGCCCCGCCTACCTGAATACCCGTCCAGGTGCTGCGGGACGCACCCTCCACCCAGGTGCGGGATATCTGGAGCCCAGAGGACCCGCAGCGTCCCCACCGGCCCCGGTCCCCGGCCTCGGGGCACCGCCACACCTTCCTGGGTCCCGCAAGGGTTAAGGCAGCGGAGAGCAGAGGTTTGGGCTGACGTCGCTCTGGCTGAAGGTGGTTTCCCTGGGATGAGGATGGGAGAGCCCGGCGGCGAGCTGAAACCCAAGCTGCCGCTCAGCCGGAGCTTGTGGAGGTCCCTGGAAGAGCCGCCAGCCCGCCGGCCTCCAGCGTCCCTCCTCTTGCTCCCCCGCAGTCGCTGGGCTCAGCACCACCGCGGGAAAGATGGAGCTGGACCGGTGGACGCAGCTGGGGCTCACGTTCCTACAGCTCCTTCTCATCTCGTCTCTGCCAAGAGGTACTGTCACCCATAGGGTCCAGGACGCCTCAAGAAGGGGACATTTTCCTCTAGGGGGCTGACCCAGAGCAGGACCGGGAGTCTGGGCGGGGGACTTTCTCTGGTGATAATCTCGGGGCTTTACTGGTGACCCAGGAGCGTCTGTTGCCTTCGCTTAGTAGGGGACTCAGTTTTGTCATCCGTAATTGTGGGACTGGACTGCCTCAGGAAGGGGGACGAGCTCCAGTATGATCTGCTCAATTTTAGTTTATCTGCTTTAAAACATGAAATTACCTTGGGGAATCAATTCAGAGTGAGTTGCAAGCTTTGATTTGCAAAAGCAAAGTTTCCCCTGGAAAGAGCTCCCGCAGAGGTGAGCTGGAAAGAGAGGGGAATAAAGAGCAGGGCTTGCCTGGGTGTTCCTCCTAGTGAATCTTGCTTAATGCTGTCTTACAACAATGTATCTGAACAGAATTCCAACACAAGAGATTTCTTCATCCAGCATAGACACACTTTCTGATAAGAAAGAGAAAGAAGAAAAAGAAAGCTGGGGTTAAAAGTGCAAGCTGTTTCTGTGATGTTTGTTTTGAAGGAATTTTGGTTTCTTTGTTTTTCACATGCCATTTTTCTGAGCCACAATTCCCAGGTCAAATGGGCTTCCAGGACAAGTGAGGCTGGGACATGACTCAGAGCTCCTGGAAGCCTGTTGACCTAGCAAAGGACAAAAGCCAGGGAGTGGAGGGTCTTCTAATGGCTTGCTGCCAGGCAGGGAAGCAGGGGCTTCTTAGGAGCCTCTATCGTTATATGGCTCCAGGGATGAGGTGTCACATCAGGTGAGACTTATGAGGTAAAGGCTTGAGATGTACAGATGTGACAAAATAGGGCAGCTTTGTGCAGGAGCAGGTATTGTGAACCTGGCTGCCTGTTCCCTGTGCTCCATCTCTGCAGGTGGTCCAAGTAACAAACAGGATAAATGGGGTGGTGAGGATGCTGAGTGCTATGGTCTGCGATAGGGAGGGGGACACAGCCTAAGATACATCCCTCATCATCAACAAAAAACCTCTCCCCCATTTGGGCTGATCCTTTTCATTTACTTGGAGCCTGCCTGCCCCCAGGTAAATCTTCCTTAGTGATGTATCATCAAAATGGTGAGAGTGTTTCATTTGAATTTTACCTCCAAACTATCTGGAGCAGCCCAAAGACTAATGAAGGACAGAGGAGTTCTTCAGCAGTGGCTGATAACCCATAAGCCTAAACACTTGACCAGGGATAAGTTGAGGACTCCTCCCTCCTCGATCTCCAAACTTCCAGGCTGTGGTAGCCTTCTTTAGACCAACTCTAGAGGACCCTGGTTCTTGTCTGAGTGCCAGGGCTTGGTGGATGAGATTGCTCATTAACAAACAAACAAACAAATAAAACAAAACAAACAAAACAAAGCTCAGCTGCCCACTGATCTGAAAAACCCACTTCTTACCGACCTGAGAATCTCTTTTACCTTTTGCTATGGAAAAGCATTGGGGAGGGTGTGTGATTTGTTGTCAGCCAATCTGTTGATGGAACTGGAGAGCTTTTCCATGTGTTTAACAAGGGTATTTCAGTTGTTCACATTTGGAGAGAAGGCAGAGGAATAGAGTGGAGAAGGAAAATATTTCTTCATGTAGTGAACGAGTCCACTCCCTGCTGGAAATTTGAATCTGGCCCCTGACAAGAAAAGCTTGGAAGCGTGTTTGTTCTAATTCCTTTGCTGAAAAGAGTGTTGGATAAAACGTAAACATCCACTGGGATGGAATGGGTGATTGTTGTTGCTCATGAGCATGTGATACATGTTGGAGGATGAGCATCCAGACACTGGGCCAAGTGATAAACCTAACATAAACAGCATGTGAGAAGGGAAACCCAACTCCAGTGACTTCACCAACAGCAGTAGCTCTGCCAGAGTAACTCTGCCTAAGAGGAAAACCTCATTTAAAATATGGGTCTCTTGGGAAATGAAACCTTAATATGGATAACTTCACAAGTGTTACTTCCAACAGACGTTAGCTTGTGGGGAATGAACACAAACGTCAGTGGGGGAGATAATTTGAAGCGCAGATATTCAGTGGGTAGGAGCAGCCCGCTGAGAAGGGGAATGTGGAGAGGAAGCTAGGGAGAAGGAGTGGTAAGAAAAAATAATTTTTTTTTTTTATAATGGGATGTGTTAGCACATTCCAGGGTCAGAGCTAGGAAAACTGAGGAAGAGGGTGTTCATCCCAATATACTCTGAAAGTTTCTGGCACCCCAAAAGGAAAATAATTTTGTGGTGGGATCATGGATTTTTGGAGCTGAGAGTGACTTTAGTGGTCAGTTTAGTTTGGGTCCTTTGTTTTCAAAAGATAAGGAGACTGGACATCTAGCTGACATCTAGTGACATTTATGATTCAAAGGCATTAATTATGCATTAATCAATTATGAGATTAATTAATGATGCATTAATTATGAGATTTCCCCACTTGATAAAGTAGGTATTATTGCCATCCCTGCTTTACAGATGAAGTTCAAAGAGGCTCTGTGATTGGTTCAAGGATACACATAAATGATTCTTCAAAAAAATTAAACCTAGAATTGCCATTTGATCTAATGATTCCACTTCTGGGCATATACACAAAAGAATTGAAAGCAGAGACTTGAACAGGTATTTGTAAACTTATGGTCCTAGTATATTACTTCCCAAAGTCAAAAGATGGAAACAACCCAATGTTGGTCGGTGAATAAATAAAATGTGCTATAGGCATAGAATAAGATATCATTCATGTTTAAAAATGAAGGAAACTTTGATACATAGTATAACATGGCTGAACCTTGAGAATAATATACTATATGAAAGAAACCAGACACAAAAAAAGACAAACATCACGTGATTCCATTTATGTGAGGCACCTAGAATAGTCAAATTCATAGAGACAGTGGGATGGGAGTTGTCAGGAGCAGTGGAGAAGAAGGAACAGATGTTATTGTACAGAATTTCAGATGTAAAAATTCTAGAGATAGATATGGGTGACTGTTGTACAATTGGGTAAATGTATTTTTAAAAAATTTATTTTAGTTGGGTGTAAGACCTTCGTTTCATTTATTTATGTTTATGTAGAGCTGAGGACTGAACCCAGTGCCTTACATAGGCTAGACAAGCACTCTACCCACTGAACTACAACCTCAGCCCCTGTGTGAATGTATTTAAGGCTACTAAACTATGTATATAAACTATGTATTAAACATAGTTGGAAAGATGGTTTTATGTTATATACATGTTGCCACAATAAAAAAAAATTAAAGTCTACATAAGCAGATTAGGGGAGCCTATGTTGAACCCCACTGTCCAATGTCTGAGCCCAAGTTTGCCTGTTAGCTGATTGACTTACACTCACACATTTAGCATGTGGGTAGATGGTGCTTATGCACATCTAACCTTGACAAAGTTCCAGGACACACAGGAAGAGGGGAAAAGCCCTTGCTAGCTCCCGTTGCTCTGTCTTGGCTGACTGTGGCAAAGAGGAATGTTTCAGAGCTGAGAACTTCAAACTGGCAAGCTTCAGCTCACATGGCCTGCAGAAGTATTTAGCAGGACACGGTGCTTGGAAATGTGTGAACCTGAATGCCTTGAGGGAGTTTGGATCCTCTCTATGGCCTAACACTCATCTGCTAGTCTCCACTGGCATTTAAGTTTATGACCTCCATTTCTGAGAGGGATGGGGAGGAAGGCCACATGCTGAATGGGGACATCATGCAAGTTGAATAAAACTGCTTAGGAATAATTGACCAACAGGACTTTTAAAAGCATCTTCTACAGGAGATTTTTATAAGACTGGAATATATTTGAACTTGTGTGTTTCATGAAATGTAATCTCAGCTCTCTCTGTGACCTCCTATTCAATGCTTTATTCTCATGAATGACTACGAGTGTGACCTTTTGGTGGAAACTGAGGACAAAGCTGGGTGCTATAACTGGGCTTCATAAACTGTGAGTCAAACACTTTTGGACATGGAAGCCCAGAAGCAAAGGTGACTTTGAGCATGTAAGTCCTTTGGAAATAGCCAGAAGTCCTGGGGAGGTCTTTGGAATGTCACTGGCACAGACTGTAGGTTTGATTTAATCTTCCCTACATCTAAGTTGCACTGAGGAGTTAGAACTGGCTGAGATAATAATGTCTGAGAGACCTAATGATTAGCCTTGAGTTAGAAAATGATTTCCACCTGCCTCAATGAGGGTGAACAATCCTGATACAGTAGAACACTTCTCCCCTGATCCCAACTCTAGAAATGGCAGTTGATTTGAGGCCTGTGCACATTGGGGAAATTGTCATTTTCATGATAAATGAGGGAAGGTGTGCATCTCCCTTGTCCTCTAAGGGATAGGGGTGAGCAAAGGAACTGTCACCCTCACCATAGGGATGTTTGAAAGTCACAAGCCCTTCCCTCCTCATTTTAATTTAAAGAGGAGAGAAATACTGTGTTTATACTTTCCAGTTCCTGAATTCCAGGGCAGAGGACCCAGAAGCCAGCTGGAACACTGAATGCTACCAGATCGGTGGCAGAACGTCTACCAGATTCCAAGTCTGGTCTATGTTTAAGGAAATCTGTTTGTCAGCCTTCACAAAATGTAGGCCAAAACCATACATTTAGAACGAAGAGAAAGAAGTAAAAAAATGCAGGACAGATCAGGTTTCATAACTGTGAACAAAATGACTCAAAGAAGGCAGGGGATTAAGAGTTGGCTGGAGATGGTCCACTCTCTGAGGAACTGAGACTTTCTGCCTTCTCCCCAGGTTTATTTCTTATTTTTTTTATGTTACAATTACCTGTGTGGCACAGACTCAGTGCCCGTGTGGGTTGAGAGGGACGTAGGTAGGGGTCGCACATCAAATTCTTCACATCCATGATAGAAATTCCAAGGGTGGAAGCACACCTTAATGATCTAATCCCAAGACTGGTCACACAGATAGTTAGTTGATGGAGTTTGTGATAAGTGCCAAGCATTCTTCTATATGCCTTATATGCATTTACTTGATCCTTACAACAGATCCAGGAGGTAAGTACTGTTATCATGAGCTCCAGGTCACACACAAGAGAACTTAGGTAAAGGTTCAGTACTTATCAGGTCACATGTCAGATGTTTGTGTTTTAAGTCCAGGCAGCCCGACTCCATAAGACATGTCCTGACACCCTGCATAATATTGCTACAGTAAGTGGCTGGACCAATTGTGGCAGATATGCTGGCTGTATTTTGGCTAAATATGACCCCAGTGTAGGTAGAGAAGTTTGATTATCCCTTGGACTTTCCAAGTGCTCAGATTGGCCTATGTAAGGTTATGTGTGCCATTTTGGGGGGAGGGTGCTGATTGATCCTCAGAAGGAACAGAAACAGTAGCCATGGTGGGGCCATATGAATCTTAACAGGAGACATTTGCTTGAGGAAACCAAGATGCTAAGCAGACCCCGAATCCAACCAGTTTCTGGGATAACCGTCCAGTATCATGCATCTCACTCTGATTAAACTCTGGACATGGAAAGTTCTTTGTTCCATGGTCAACTTTTATAATTCAAGTCACGCATCCATTCCCATAGAAACAGAATTAAGGATGAGACATATTTGAAGTCTGGCCATGACACTACGTATCACTGCTCCTTTATGGATTTGTTCAGTCAAGTTCATCAATGTGTGCACTTTTAAGCCATGGGATTGCGGGGAACAGGTCCAGAATGAATAAGAGAAAACTATCCCCTTCATTCTTTTTTTGGCATATTGATGTATATTGCAGAGAACAGACTCGATCTCCCTTCATTAGTACTAGGATGGGTTTTAACCAATTCATTTCAACCTTGAATGAGGACCTACTATCTGCAGATACCAATGACCTGGTTCTTATATCAAGTAGGTAAGATCAGTGCCACCCTTGGATGAGTGGTGAGTGAAGATGCCTGTTTTTGCCTCCCTTTGGTTTTTGGAGTTGGCTCAATGCCTCAGCTCCTGCAGGCTTGGAGTTGTGATCACCGCCACTCTGAGGTTCTGGCTGTCTCAGTGTTGAGTTAGTGGTTTGGCAGCCTGCATCTGGGTAAGTAGCAGTCTGGTCAGTTGGTTTGGTGATTGGAAAACCAGGACTGCTTCTGTAAAAACACAGTGAGGAACACATACTGCCAAGTTGAGCTCATGGGGAGATTGCAATTTTCCTCATAAGCTGAAATCACATTTGGTTTAAAATAAATCCCAGCCATTTTAGCACCAAAACTCTGAATGGTGGGGTGCGTGCGTGTGTGTGTGGGGGGATGTTGGCTGCATTTACTTCAGATCAAATGAATTGTTTGGGGACTCTGACAAACTAAACTGTCAAATGTTTTCAAACCCAGTTCCCCTTCCATGTACTTGAAAGGATTCCATTGAAAGTTATCAATAAGCCCCAGCATCGTGGGATCGCTCCTCAGGAGTTGACAGCGATGGTGGAGAACACCTGAAGTGACTTAGGATAAGTTTTCTGAGCTGAACTTTTAGTTGGAAACATCTGCTCCGGTGTTTCCCAACTTGGTCGTTGCTCACCTGGATGCTCCTGGCTCACCTGGATGCCCTCAGAAGGAAAGACACTGCTGGTGATCAATAGGCTTGGTCTGTTTTTCTGCCACTAGGGGGTGAACTGCTTGCTTCCAAATGGTGTTCAGCCTCCTTTATGGCAAGCCTGGCTCCTGGGAAATCCAGTGGTAGGACAGAGTGGGTAGGTCCTGAGTCCTTGTGGAAATTTGCTACAAACTGCAGTAAACAAAAATATCCAGGGGCTGGGGATGTGGCTCAAGCAGTAACGCGCTCACCTGGCATGCACGGGGCACTGGGTTCAATCCTCAGCACCACATAAAAATAAAATAAAGATGTTATGTCCACCGAAAACTAAAAATATAAATATAAAAAAAAAATCTCTCTCTCTCTCTCTAAAAAAAAAAAAAAATACAGCAATAATGAACCCCAAGGTCTGCTCACTCTGCACACTTGAGACTGAAAAGCCACAGCAAGAGAGGATGCTCACACGTCTCAATCTTCGTCACAGGTAGCCTTCATCTTGGCTTCACATGCCTCCCAAGTCCATGTCCAGGTATCTACGCAGCAGTATTTACCAAGCACCTGTCAGGTGCTCAGCTTGTTTCCAGGGACTGCACTGCCTTGGTGAAAAGAAGACAAAGTCCTTTTCCTTAAGCGCTTGCAATCAATTGAGAGAATTTAAGGCCCAGCCTGGCATCTCCCTCCTAAAGTGGGCCTTGGGGATTGCTAATCCTGGGAGATTTTAATCAAAAACAAATAGAAAACAGGATATAATGATGAAATAAGTCTGGGAGATGTGGAGATTGACTATACACAAAGCATATATAGATCTGCAAAGTTCTGCAACAAAGAAAGCTGTAATTAGCATTTTACAAAGATATTTGATCACAGAGTCTTTCTTTTCCTTTTCTTTCTTACTTTCTTTTTTCTTTTCTTTTCTTTTTTTTTTTTTTTTTGACATAAGACTGTACTATCCAATGGAATTAGTGCTCCATGGAACAAGGTTTTACAAACTCTGGTCTCTTTCTCTTAAAGCATTGAAGAATACCTCACAAAGACACAGGACTGGGTAAGAAGGGCATTTGGGAATCTGTAAAACATGAGCTTCTCTTCAGATGTTTGCTGAGAGATGGGCCGGAAGTCTGCTGTTCTTGTCATTCAGTATGTGCTAATATGTTGGAAAGACCCTAGAATCGATGGCTTATCCCTGTTGCTGTGCGTGTGCAAGTCCTCGCCAGCATTGACCTGCATGTGTCATTGAGAAGACTCTTTTCGGGGCTGGGGATGTGGCTCAAGTGGTAGCGTGCTGGCCTGGCATGCGTGCGGCCCGGGTTCGATCCTCAGCATCACAAACAAACAAAGATGTTGTGTCAGCCGAAAACTAAGAAATAAATGTTAAAATGTTAAAATTCTCTCTCTCTCTCTCTCTCTCCCCTTCTCTCTCTCTCTCTCTCTCACTGTCTCTTAAAAAAAAAAGAGAAGACTCATTTCCTGTATTCAAGTTGCTTAAAGTAACACGATTGGCCTGGGACCACTGGGCAGATGAAGTTGTGACTGATAAAGTGTGCTCATGGTGACATGGCCATTCTAAGGCAAGAGCTGTGTATTGACTTCCACTTAGATGTATCCTCCCTTCAAAAATGAGAATATTTGATCCTCCTTCTAATCTCTGGGGACACTGAGTCCAAGGTCCCTTTATCACCAATTAGCCCCCTCCCCCTACACACAGAGGCTTGACTCTAATCTCTTGTTATTTATTCTGTCAGTTCTGGTGTATGTCAGTCACCATGACCCTGATTTGCCCAACCTAGAAATGGTCTGTATCTCATAGAGGTGTGCATGAGTTTAAGTCGAGGGCTGGGGATTCAGCTCCGTGGCAGTCTGCTTGTCTAGCATGCATGAGGCCCTGGGTTCAATTACTAGTGCTGCCAAAAAAACAGGTGTTTAGTGAGCCCCTGTTTGCTCTCTCTGGGACCCACTTTCTTCCTGCCTTTACTTATATCATTCCATTGTCATGCATCACAGTTTCTCTCTTGGCCATCACATTTGGCCTGCCTTGTCTCTCTGCCCAGTCTTATTTCAGATAAAATGAGTACAGTGACTGTGGGTGAGGAATAAAACCAGCAGTTTCTATGAAGGACGTTCTGACTACGTAGAATATGGGAACCTAAGATCTTCTCTGCAAAGATTCAGCCCTACTTTCCCCATGTGTGGGATCTGTCTTGGATGTGATCTCTTGGTATGGATGTAATTGTGTTTACATGTGCAGGAGAATACAGGTGCAGATGTAAACATGTACATATTGTGCAGATGTATGAATGTGTGTGTGCACAGGGTATAGAGTACTGGGACAGGCCAGGGTTTGAATCCTACCTGTCTTTTATGGAGAGTTTTCTCGGAGGCAAATTGATTGACCTCTCTAATGTAGCCTCATCACATTCCAATCTGGAGGCTGAGTCGATTCGTGTTTACATCACAGGTTTATTAAAGGCACTAAATGAGGCAATTCATTTAAAATACTTAGCTTGATAGAAAGGGAGTATTCAGGAAATTAAAGTCTCCTACTCTCCTTCCTTCTTCTGTTTTTTTCCTACAAGCACGTTTCACGAGGAATTTGAGCAGCAGCAGTACCAGGAGATTCATCCACAGGAGAATGGACTTGATCTTGAGGCTTACTTCATCAGTCTAGGATCCCATCCTATCAACAACCCTCAATATTCACCTTGTGTTTATCCCTCAAGGCTTGCTCCCTTCCCTTGGTTACATCATTCATCTGCCTTCCAGCCTTAGAGGAAATGCTTTCCACCTGCTGTGTTTGAGATGGGGCCGGTGGCAGGCTTTTGCAGGCTCCTGTGGGACAGTGGAGGTGGTTCTGGGACAGTGAAGTTGCCGCCTGAACACTGAGGCCCCCTTAAAAGTCTGCAGAGGAGATGATGTTAATGATGGTGCACTTGTGCTTCAAGGGTGGAGCCAGCAGAAATCTCTGTGAAAGGAAGTTCCCCTTGATCCTGACCTAGCCTGCAGAGCTGGGGGAGGTAATAGTGGGGAAGACTTGCCTGACCTAAGATGCCACCAGTCCAGGGTTTAGGGACCTAATGGACATACCATTGCGAGTGCATAGCCCTTGCTGAGCATTCCTTCACTCTTGACATCTGTTGTGGCCAGCTGCCTTCAGGAGAAGGAGAATCTGGTTTCTGCTTGGCAGGGCAGAATCTGGATGTGAAAGCAGTGCAAACTCTGGAAGCTCTTGGCAGAAGTTGTCCCTGGTAGACTCAGGCCTCAGTGAAGCCCTGATGTACTCTGACTCAGAGGACATTCGAGTGTGGAAGACTGGGAACATGTGGGATGATCTGCAGACTGCCTGGGCCTGAGAACATCTAGGTTGGGTGTTTAATGTTAAGAGTGGTCTTATTATTAGTGTAACCATTCTTTGTTTGGTGCAATGTTTGCTGGGTTCTCTTGTCACGTATGTGGAGATGCATTATTCAATTACTTTTTCAGCAGCTAGTGCTGGTAAAAATAAGATCTATTAAGTTCATGTTCTCATATGTGAAATAACTCACAAACAGCTGTTCTTCGAGGATTTTCAGTGCCACAGCTGTCAAAGAAAATAGCAACTGGGGGCTCCTCCATGACACTAGAGTTTGAGTTTTGTTCCCCTTGGCTACTGATGTGGTGTGTCTATTTCTGAAGAGAAGCAGCAGGAGGTGAGGTATGTCCTATTAAATGGTGTAAGAAGAGGAAGTGCTAAGGTTTGAGCCCCCTTCCCCCAATTTTATGTGTTGGAAACTTAACCCCCACATGCACAGTCAGGTGGCAGTGGGACTTTGGAAGGTGATTGGCTCTGCCCTCATAAATGTATTGATCTATTTATGGATTAATAGATTGATGGGTTATGGAGAGAGCAGCTTTGTTTTAAAGGTGAGTTCTCTTTGGCACTCTTATTCTGTCCTGCCTCGTGATGCCCTCCACCACGTCATGCAGCAAGAAGGCCCAGATACTGAGCAGATGCCAAAATCTTGCTCTTGAACTTCCCAGCCTCTAGAACCAGGAGCTCAATAAGTATCCATTCTTTATAAATTACCTGGTCTCAGGTATTTTGTTATAGCAACAGTAAACAGACTAAGATAGGATGGATTAAAGAAAAGAAATTAGAACCCCAAAGAACAAATGGGAAGAACCCAGAATTTCACCATAGAAACACAAACAGCCTATCTAAAAATTCTCTGGATGTGTGGGCCACTGAGGACACATTATTGCTCATCCCATTTTTTTTTTAGCCATCTGCATCTTAGCCAAAGATGTGATTTAAAAGAAAAAAAAATCTGATGAGAATAATGGTCTCTCCTGAAAATAATGCCTGACAAATAGGAGTCTTTCTTCCAAAGACCTTTATGGTTATTGTCATCTTCAAATGCAGCAGCAGCAATTATCTCATCACTGTGTCTCCTTCCTCTTGAGGCTTTGGGGAAATACCGCATCAAGGTGTCTTGTCTATGGTTCTCTGGAAGCATCAGAGAGGGACGAATTCCAATGTGGGTCCAGAGTAGAGCCTAGAAGGTCAGAGTACCTTTCAAGCTGCCAAGAAGGCAGCAAGTTATTAAGTGGGAAGGGAGAACCAATGCAAAGCCCAGCTTCCCAGGGCCTGGAGGGCGGCTGGCTTAAGCTGCAGGACAGGACTGTGCTCCTCAAAGGAGGATGCTTGGTCAGAAGGCAGAGACTTAGGCTCCAGCTGCAGGGATTCTAAGGGAATAGGCTCATTAACAAGCATCTTAGGTGGTTTCCATGCAGATGGTGATCTAGAGGAGAACATGGGCTTCTGATGCACACAGTGTCAGCTCTACCCCTTACTGCGCAAATCGATCAAGATACTTGACCTTTCTGTGCCTCAGTTTCTTCAACTACAGAATGCACATTCCTAATGGCATTGTGAATTAAAACGACACCACCACCACCACCACCACCACCACCACCACGTTGGAACGTATGGGAAACACTTGGCTGGGTGCCAGCTCAGAGCAAGCTCCCAGGGTATTTATGGATGTTAGTTGCCAATTAGAATTACCAATGATATCCCTGAGAACAAGGCCAGGATGATGGTTAATGCTCTGATTGTGGAAACAGATGGCCTCAATTTGAATCCTGTCTCTACACTTTACTACCTGTGCAGTCTTGGGCATATTTCTTACCTCTCTGTACCTCAGTTTCCTCATCTATAAAATAGAGGCAGGTATTGTCCCTATACTATCGGATTATTGTAAGCTCTTGGGTTCCATGGAGAAGTGCAACTCTAGAGGAGTACCATCAGTGCCCACATTTCCCAGAGGAGGAAACCGAGACAAAGAAATTCAGTGGCTCATCCAAAGTCACATGGTCACTGCTGGAGCCAGGGTTCAAATTCAGGGAATCTGATGCTCAAATATTTTTATTTCATGGGTGCCACTTTCTTCTTACAAGTTGGAAGTGTGAACTCTGGTACATGATACAAGTTCCCTTCCTTGCATTGGTAAGAACAAGGCTTTTGCCCCAGTAAGAGCTGGGTTCTGATCTTTCTTCTTTTACCTGAAAGCTGTGTGACCTGGATTTATTTGTTTTACTCTGTTTCCTCATTAATTAAATGAAGAAAATAATAACCCACTTCCAACTGGTTGTGAGGATCCAATGAGCTGGACACCAATACGGTTAGGACTCAGAGACGACCCTTGGAGACGGAGGTGGGATCAGGGAGCAGAGGCGCGTGACGCAGAGTCACCCCACGCAGTGTGCTTGGTAAAGGAGGAAGGAGAACGGAAGTCACAAATCTATTTCTGTTCCCCTCGCCATTCTCTTTGTACAGGATGTTTAACACCAGATATTTAAGGAATCCAATGACAGTCCTGGTGTCTAAAGTGGGGTGACAAGGTCTTTGCTTTCTAGTTGTCATTATTTTGCTAAAATAATAATTGGCAAGACTGAGATCACCCAGGGGTGAGAACCAGCCAGGCTGGGGCTGAGGGTCTCTTGGTGACAGGATGGCTCTCAAAGTCTCAGTGGGGAGGATGGAGGATGGGCCCCCAGTAAGCATGCCATCACCTCTGACTCAAGTCTTTTTGAGTGTGTCCTGGGCTTTGTGTTCATCAGTCCTTCGAGCTGGTGGTGAGACCCTCCAGCAGTGAGGACCGCTGTGTGCTGTTGGACATCAATACAGTGAGTTCAGACGGCTCAGGAGGAGGGGTGGGGGGAGCAGGGATGAGTGAGGAGCTCCAGCTGCCTAATTATATATCCCTCTGATTCTTGCCTCTTTTTTCCTCTCCCTCTGGTCTCAGAAGACTTATAAAATGCAAGATAGTTTAAAAAAGAAAAAAATCCCTCAGTAGAAATTCTAATTAAATGAGGTTAAGTGGGAGGGCTGTGGGATTTTGGGTGGATTCAAAAGCAGAGTCTAACATCAAGGAAGAGGATCTGGTACATGATACAAGTGCCCTTCTTTGCCACCCTCAGGGGTGGTCTTGACTTGGGCCTTTGCTCTGGCAAGGGATGTTCCAATCATGTATGGAAGAGGCTGCCCCTTGTTCTCATAGAGAATCCCGAGTCTTCCAGCTGGACATTACTGGCCATTGTGGCAGTATATTTCTTAATATATAATATTGAAGATCTTGGGCTTGGAGACCATGCTAAGGGGCACAGAGGCACCTCCTGCCCCTGCCTCGGTGAGCCCCCTGTTGGAGGCACTGTCCCTGCATCCTCTGAACAGTTGAAACAGACCAGGGCCAGAGAGCCTTGAAATGAACTGCCTGCATGTCCCCCGGGCAGTTCAACTGTGTGCAAAATAATGACAGTGACAGCAAAGTACATTCATCAAGTACATGAAACCCGTGCCCATTCGTTGGCATGTCTCCTTGACATGTCTCCTTGACTTGGTATTCTCATTGATAAGACTGGGCTAAGAGGTTAAGTGATTTACATTTTTTTCAAAGTGAATTCTGGAAGAACCAGGACTGGACTGATGTAACTAGATTCCCCATTCTGGATAGAGAGATATCAGGATGGCTGCTCCTGAGCATGGAAGTCAGGGCTTCGGTGAAGAAGCTTATGGTGCCCCAAATGCTCTCGATTATTTGCTTACCCTGATTTTAAAAAAAAGTGGGAGAGGGGAGTTTAGGGAAGCCCTCACATGTACAGGGTAATTATGTAGCAATTTAGAATGACTGACTTTTGCCGGCACAATAGTGCACACCTGAAATCCCAGTGGCTCAGGAGGCTGAGACAGGAGGATCAGAAGTTCAAAGCCAGCCTCAGTAAAAGTGAGGTGCTAAGCAACTCTGTGAGACCCTGTTTCTAAATAAAATACAAAATAGGGCTGGGGATGTGGCTCAGTGGCTGAGTGCCCCTGAGTTCAATCCCTGGTACCCACCCCTCTCTGCAAAAAAAAAAAAAAAAAAGACTTTTGAAAACCTTTCCAATTCAAGAGAAAATAACCTATGATGAAAGTGAAGGGGAAAGAAAAGCACAATTTCTAAAACAAAACATGTTACCAATTTTGAGAGGCTGGGAGACTCTGGGTTGACACATCCATTGATACTCACAGATAAATATTATGTCCACTGGAAACAGAAGACTTGAGGTTAGATGCCAAAATGCTATTTTTGTGAATACTTTTTATTTCTTTATTTATGCTTTTTTTCCATTTTCCAAAGCTTTCACAAAAAACTCTTTTTTTATTCTTTCTTCACCTTCTCCTCCTCCTCCTCCTCAAAAGTGCATTGCTTTGGTTGGGTAAGAGGCACAGGCAGAACACAGAGGATTTCTAAGGCAGTGAATGTATTCTGTGTGATACTGTAACGGTGGACACATGCCACATACTGGTGTCCAATCCCACAGAATGTGCACCTCTGGGGTTGAAGCCTAATATCTGTGACCTTGGGGTGAAAACCCTGTGTGGCTCCAGGTTCATCAATGGTAACAACCACAGCACTGTGAAGGGGGCTGTTGGTAACAGAGGAGGTTGCCCATGGATGGGGACAGAGCGTATATTGGAAGTCTCTCTGCCTTCCACTTAATTTTGTTACAAACCTAAAATGGCTCTGCGAGTGAGGTCTTAGAGTGTTTGATAAAGAAGAAATACATATTTTATCCAATGGAGAGGTTGGCAAGGAGTCGACCGTGCGGCACCCAGCACTCCCTCCATAAGCTTGATTTTGCTACATGATCACAGCATGTGCTCCATGGCCCAGTGCCTCAGTTTATCCCAGGGTGAGGTTCATGGGCTTTTGTGTTTCATTTATGCTCGTATTACTGGAAGCCCTGACAGTAGAAGGCTCACCAGCAGATTTTGTGAGGCTGTTTTATTTTTAATTTTTAATTGATTTTATTTTTTAAATACATGACAGCAGAATGCATTACAATTCTTGTTGCACATATACAGCACAATTTTTCATATCTGCTTGTATATAGAGTATGTTCACACCAATTCATGTCTTCATACATGTCCTTTGGATAATGATGTCCATCACATTCCACCATCATTTCACCCCATACCCCTTCTTTTCCTCTCCCACCCCTCTGCCCTATCTAGAGTTTGTCTATTTCTCCCATGCTCCCCGTCCCTACCCCACTATGAATCAGCCTCCTTATATCAGAGAGAACATTCAGCAGTTGTTTTTTTTTGTGATTGGCTAACTTCACTTAGCATTATCTTCTCCAACTCCATCCATTTACCTGAAAATGCCATGATATTATTCTCTTTTATGGCTGAGTAATATTCCATTGTGTATATATGCCACATTTTCTTTATCTATTACTCGACTGAAGGGCATCTAGGTTGGTCCCACAGTTTAACTATTGTGAATAGTGCTGCTATAAGCATTGATGTGGCTGTGTCCCTGTAGTATGCTGTTTTTTAGTCTGTAAGGCTGTTTATAAATGTGGAAAGCAAGGCAAGTTTGCTCGGCTCCTGTGGCTGGCAGAACTGCAGGCTGGTCTAGCCTCTTCCCTGCTAGGAGCAAGCTTGTTCACCTCCCCATATCCCTGGTAATTCTGGGGACCACTTTTTTTCCCCCTTTTAATTAATTCCCTCAAAAAGATTGGCATTTCTCTTTGCCTCCATTAAAAAAAAAAAGTCCAGCTCTTTTCTACTTAGCTCTTTTCTTCACTGGTAAAGTGAAGGGGTCAGAGTGAATGCTTTTAATGGGGAAGAAAATGTATTACCAACCTCATTGGATCATTTTGAAGATGAAATTGCACAAAGAATACAAAGTGCTTTCTGTACTGAAACATTAAAGTGCTTTAGCATACATTTCAGAAAACATTCCATAACTTTTACAGCTGTTGTTGTTTCTCTTCGTCTTAGTTTCTGGAACTAGCCCTTAGCACCATATTGAAATTCCCTGAAATTTGTACAGCTGAAGCCAAATGGCCAACGTGCCCTTTCCACAAATGTACTTCTAATAAATGGAACACAGAAAATGATGGTCTGTTATGATAAGGCGACAAGACAGTGAATAGGATGTTATAACAGAGACCATGGGTCGGGGGTGTGTGGTGTGCATTCAGAAGAGAAGGCCAGGGAGGCTCTCTCTGAACAGGTATCATTTATGCTGAGGGCCCAACAGCTGGGACAGAGGCTGTGGCTAAGCAAATGATTTTGCCTCGGGCAGGCAAAAGCTTGGTGGGTTGAGAAGCTGATAGAAAGTGGGAAACAGTGGCCAAGAGAAGGATGGAGCAGAGGGGAGGGAGCCGGCTCTCCAAACACACACACACACACACACACACACAGTGCCACCTTATCCATTTTAAGTGTGTAATTCAGTAGCATTAATTATATTCACTCTGTTGTACAAACATCACACCTATTTTCAAAATGTTTCCATCACCCCAAATAGAAACTCTTTATTAAGCAATAATTCTCCCCTTCCTTCTAGCCCCCCAATCTAATACCCCTCTAATATATTTTGTCTCTTTGAATTTGCTTATTATAAATATTTCATATAAATAGAATCGGACAATATTTGGACTTTTGTGTGTGGCTTCTTTCACTTGGCTGAATGGTTTCAAGGTTCCTACATAGCATGGTCTAATTTGATAGTTTAAGTTTTTTTTTTCTCCCTGAGTCCTCTGTCATGGTTAGAATTACTGAGATGGCTTTTAGGTCCCTGACCCAAATTGCAAAGAGATTACAAGTAGTTGGTGGCAGACAGGCTCAAGTCCTTTATTGACTGGGTCATAGTGGAGTGTTCAGATGCTGAAGAGAAAGGCATTTTAGAAATACATTCTTAGGAGTGGGGGACAGCTAGGTCACTACATATATCAGAGACTCAATGCGATCTGTCTTCTGATCAGCTCCCAGGAGCCAAGGGGTCAGGGCAAAAGACAGTCAGTCACAAGGGCTTGGGTTTCAGTTTGACTCAGAGAGCGAGTGAAACAGAAAACTGCTGATAGAAAAGACCCTGGTGGAAGAGACCCCTGAATTTATTATTTGGAGCAAAAGAAAACAAAATATAACAGTTTCTTTCTCCCTTTTTCCTTGGGGAATGAAGTTGAGGTCAGCTGGGGGAAGAGCCCATTGAGTGGGCTTATTTCGGGGGTGAGTAGAGAACAAGGGACTTCAGTTCTAGAGGGGTTTCCATATTGTATGTCTCAGGCTGCACTGCGATTTCATTTCTCATTTTAGAAATATAGAAATTGGTCTCCTTAGGTAAAACAGATATTAGTAGAGCTATAAGAAAGCCATTTCATGTTTACCAAGACAGTCTCTTATGAGCAATCGAAAGCTTAATTATCAAGAAATAATATCTAAATCCAAATGAAACTTGCAAAGTGTAAACACCAGGTTATTAAAAACCAAAACACATGTCTGCACATTAATATCAATGGTTGCTTCTTTTCCTCTTTTATGCAACACAACTAGATGTCTTCCTTTTGGCTTTAGCTTTGAGAGATGTGTAAGACAAGGAGAAGTCCTCTAGAGATGACACTTTGGCTGCAAAAATAAGCAACATTTAACATCTAAGTGTGAGATTTCTGGGTCAGTATGCCATAAATCCTACAGTTCCAGAATTGCAAATCTCTTTCACAGTCTGAAGCTCAACACAGGTTGATTTCAATGAAAATTCCCTTCTGACATTTCCCTCATGGCTGTACCCATACAATGCCCACATGTCTGTTTTCCTCCTTTTACAGGAAAACTAAATTGTTCTCCATATCAAATTTTCTTCCCCAATGGACTGGCTTGCCTCTCAGAATGAACCAAATCTCCTCTTTATTTCAGTAACCTGCTATAATTATTTTAATATAATAAAGCACTAATAATTTAAAATCCACTAGCAATTGTAGACATCATTCTCAAGGTAAAATTTTAGTTTTGTTTTCATTTTAAGAACATGTCCTCACAGTCTGGAAAAATAATTAACAAAAGCCAGACATCATCTTCCTTGAAATTTTTGCTTTCATGCCCTTAACAGCTTGTTGGGGGAAGACAGGATGCTTCATAGAAAGCTTTTTAGAATCCAGATTATGGCAAATCTCTTTATTTACCAGGATTGTAAGCTTGCTCTCCCCTCCCTCTGTCCTCCACTCACCCTGCAATACTCCAAACGCCAAGTCCTTGGCATGAATTAATTAATTTAAAAATATTAATTAATTCTAATTTAAAAATATCTCATTGCTCCATCTCCATGTGCCCCATCATTGATTGGAGGCAGATGGCTGCATATTCACTAGTAGAATAGAAAAGAACTGGCATTGCATTATAAACCTGTCTGTTTGACTTTAAATAATGGCAGAAAAGACAATGGATCAACAGTATTAATGGAGAAGGAAGGGTAGACATTTAGTCTTTTAAAGAGAAGAACTCGTTTTCTTAATGCTCTGTGTGTGTGGGGGGGTGCATTTTTAAGGTGTTTTTCAACAATGTTGATATTTACTCATTTTTTCTTTCATTTATTTATTTAATGTCTCACTTAGATGGGCAGCTGTGACTGGTGCCTGCTGATCCACTGTCTGGTGTCTCAGTAACCTTGCCAGCTGCTGTGGATTATAGACTTGTTGAGCAAGAACTGTCCTTCGAAAATGGAAAGAAGGAAATGAATGCCATTTTGGCAGATAGACTTGATCTGTGTCAATATGGTTCCTGTCTAGGATGGATGATGGCAAATGTTAAAGACCTTGAATGAAGTCCATGGGGACAGAGATGGAGACATTGTCCCCATACTCCACTGTATATTACGGACTTCATTTAAATTGCGGAGAGTGCTCTCTTCTGTTACATTTGGCCAGGAGGGCCATCTGTCACTGGCTGTTTGCAATTTGGCATTCCCATCAGGTTCTACTGCTACTCCTAATTCTCAGTCACTGTGCTCTTGGGATCCCATTGCTGGAGACAGAGTTGGAAGCCAGGGGGGGGCGGGCACAGAAACATTCTTTTTTAAACATTTTAATTAATTAATTTATTTTTTTTGGCTTTCAGAGGATTTTGCAATGTTCAGATTTTTTACTAACTTAAAAATATTTCACCTAAAAAGAAATTCTGATTCTGAATTTTCTTAAAAATTGGGACAATTGATGACCAAGAACCTGCCTTTTTGTCTTAGTACCATTTATTGAGTAATTACACAGCCCAGGATCTTTAAAAGTACACTGCATGCATTAATTTATTTAGTCCCAGAAACAGTGTGAAACAGTAAGTGCTATTATTAGTCCCATTTACAGGAATAGAAACCAAGGCACAGACTGATTAAGTAGCTTACCCAAGATTTCACAGCCAGTGAGTGGCAAAGTCTGGCCTTTAATTCTGGATGCTGACTGTTGGGGTTATGCTTCTAACCACTGGCTGTGCCTTTTAGTTCCATGGGGCAGCCTGTAGCTGAGGCTAAGGAATGGCTGTGTCTGGGGGCAGGGCACATACTTTTCAGGTTGGGCACTGTCATTGGGACCATTCCAGTTGTGTTATTTATTTAACCCACTATTTCTCCAAGGCAGATGTTCTGAGAGCTTGGATTCCATGCTTAGGGTATGCCACTGCCTGGTGGTTTTAGATTGAAGACTTATTCAAAACCCCATTTCTATGTAATGAAAGGTAATTCATTGCAACTGTTTCTTTGTATCCTTGTAACCACTTCTTGTTGTTTCCTTTATCTTTGCTGTGGGTTGTTCTTAATAGAGAGTTCTTTCATAATTATTGATTGTCAGGAAGCTAATAGCATTGTCTCATCTTGATGTAGTGTTTTTAAACAGGCCAGGGCCTGACCACATGGGCCAGTCTTTGGAATATTGACTTGTGGGTATGTGTTCTTGGTGGCATATGTGGCTGGTAATACAGCCGCCCCTGGAACTTATGCTTTTGCAGTCTTCAAGTGCAGTTTTTAGGGTTGTGATTTAACTTACCCATCCTTCTGAAACAGCTACTGACCCTGTCCTTCTGGGAGTTGGGCTGATATTTTTTGTTTTGTAACAGATGCAAACAGTGATGACCTAAGGATACCTTTTGAATGGAGGAAGAAATCTTTCAGAGGCCATATTTGTCTATTGAAGAGTAGCACAGTTTGCTGACCACCAAACAGGGGGCAGTAAAGGTGGGCACTGGTGGTCTGACATTTTTAGGGAATCCCAGGTTCCACAGCATTTTTTTTTAATAATTTTTTTTGTTTTTTCACCAAATATGTAATTTGGAAATAGTAAGATAATTGCAGTACATCAACAGTGTTCATTAATATCACCATGCACAGATATAAATAGGACCATTTATTTGAACTTATGCCAAGGATATGTGACAATACATATGTGACATCACTCAATTCTTGGAAAACTCCTAGGGGATATTATGCTCATTTTATAGATGGAGAGACTGAAACTTAGAGTCTATGTTTGATTTTGTGCCATCATTGGGTTCTTTACTTTTTCTGTGCCATCTAATCCTGTGGTCCTTCATTTATATTGTGTAAGTTTTGCAATTTATCCTCATTTCCTGAAACTCTCACAGACCTTTCTTTTATTTTTGTTGTCTTTGCACCAGTGAGTGGCTCCAATCATTTTGATCAGAGAAGGCAAGGTAGCCTGTCCTTGGTGAGAAAAGGGTATGAGGAATTGAAGAGGTGACATATAAGATGGAAAGCAATGGCTACAGAAGGAAGTTAATCTTTGAATAGAGATGGGCCATTGAAAAGAAAATACCACCAAAAAAAAAAAAAGAAAAGAAAAAAAGGTGGAGTAAATTTAGGCAGCTGAGAGGGATTGTCATCGCTCAGTTTGTTGACTTCAAATCAGAGAACTTCAGATGGAAGGGTCAGCTGTGCATGAAGGAGAACAAGGAAAAAGAGGACAGATAAAACAAGAGATGCATTCTTCTCTATTAGTGTCAGGGAAAACCCACTGTTACAGACCAACCTGGTTTTTTGTTTTCACCTTGGTCTTGACTTAAAAGGACAGTTGGAATCTGATGGCCAGCTTCATTGAGAGAGTAGATGGAACTTAACATGAACTTGCACAGCTGGATATACCTGTGAAATGGATGGGCATTGACTGACAGCACTCACCTTCACACCCCAAAGGGACTGATGGTCCCCAGGGGATTGGTTTAGCTGTTATTTTTTTATACTTATATGCAACCCATATGGCCTAGAAAAAGTGTCAAAAATAAATATTGGTCTAATTTCTAAGAATGGATTAGAGAGTAATGCAATCATAGATGGAATCTATTTCCCCAGTGTCTTTCTGGAAATCAGAGTCATCAATCAGCACAGATTTGTAAAATCATTATGGAATTATAGCACTGAAAGAATCATTGAGTTTTAGATCATAATTAATTGCTAACATTTCAAATGAAGAGCTAATCGTTTGTAGGAGTTTATTCATCTGAGAACACTCAGATTTGGATCCTTTTTTGTAGACATTAATACATTGGGCTTGGGGCATTATGGCTGGTTGGTCCCAAGAAACTTGATTCTGAAATGGAGACTTGTGTGTATGAAGTATCTTGACAGTTTATGCACTCGGCATAAAGTGCTGCGAAGGAGGGAAGGAAGCAGTGGTGGACAGTCGCAGCAAAGGTCACAATCCACCCACAGTAGGACCTGGAGCAAGGATGGTTCTTCAGATGGTGCCTGGTAGAGGAAAAGTGTGGGGCCTTTCTACCCTTGTGTTTACCAGCCATTGGATGCAGCTCTGCTCAGTCAGGGACCATGGCCCAAGTGAGTATAAGGCAAGGATTTGGAGAGAGTGTTCTTAAGAGCTGTCACTTACTAACACTTCCAGCCATGAAGCCAGTGATTCTTTCTGTCGTAAGTGTGGAGGTTTGGGGTTCTAGGCAGCCTACCACACCATCCACAGACTCCAAATTCAATGTTTGCAAGACAACAAAATAAGGAATACAGTTGCCTTCCATCTGAATAGGAGGCCGCTACAAAGTTACCATCTGTAACAAGTACTATACCTTATGATTTAGAGGATACAAAATTTCAGTTAGATGGCCTATTGTACAACCAGGGATTATAGTTAATAATAACATGTTATATATTTGAACATGCTAGAGAGTACATTTTAAGTGTTGTTTACACACACACACACAGTATTCAAGGTAATAGATATATTAATTATCTTGATTTGGCTATTTCACTGTATACATATATTGAAACATTGCGTTGTATATCAAAAATACATAGTTCTATACATTAATAATAAATAAGGCTATACCTTAAAATAATGGTGTTGTATGAAAAAAATAAAAAGGGAAGTAAGAGTCTTGTAGGCAAGAGGGGAAGAATTAGGGATTCCCATCTTCCTCCAGTTTAGTTGTGACTCACAGAGCAAATAAGGACAGGTGACAGAAGCCCTTCTTTCTGCTTCAGTCCTTCTGAGGATGCCTGGTCTAAAAGAGAAGATGGTTTTAACCATAGTGAGTAAAGTCAACTCTTGATTTCTGTCTAGTGTGGTGAAATTAATGGGAGGGGTCAGAAAGTCCAGGAGATAAATACGAGGGAATCAGACCATAGCTATTATTGATATTTCTGGTGTCCAAAGCACCTGTTTTTGTATTCCAGCTGTATTTATATTCCAGTATTATTTTCCGTGGAGACCTTACCTGGGAGGAAAGTGGGCAATGACTGGATGGCCCTTTCTGGAATATCCATTGTATTGTTCTGTGATTCGAGAAGTCAGGCATTCTGTCAGCCTCTGGCCAACGGCGCTCTTGCATGTTGACATTTTTCTGCTCTATTTCATTGGTAAATATTAAGGTATGTTCAGAGATGAAAGAACACTTTTGTACCTAATCCAAGGCCTTGTAGATTATACTTCTATATGTTCTTTCACCTCATTTTCTCTTGTCACTTTAGTCTGCTTTCTGAGACCAGGTCACTAGTTACCGTTGTTTGTGTTTTTATTAGCACAATATAATTCAAGAGGCTCAGGTAGAGAAATAGAAGATAAAGCAAGCCAACCAAAGTTTCATTAAAATCTCTTTTCTTTCCTTTCTTTACCAGTTTTTAATAATTGAAATCTGTTATTGTTTTGGCAGATGAATATTGTGCTTATTTCCAGTATTTGTATAATGATATTACTGATTATTTTCAATTGTATTTAGAAAATACATTTTGCACATAGAATATAACTGTCAGCCAACTAAAAAACTATAAAGGATTTGTTATTCACTGGAAAAAAATTGTTAACAAAAGTTTTAACCTTATGTCTTTTAGACCAGTGACTCTTCCCATAACACAAAACATGGCATTTTTAAAAATAAAAATATAAACCTATTACATTATGGAATGGCAGAAAGAAGTAAAAGACTGTCTCCTGCCATACGTAGTAGTGCACACTTGTAATTCCAGTGACTGTGGAAGTGGAGGTGGGAGGATTGCCAGCTCAAGGTCAACTGTGGCAACTAAGCAAGACCCTGTCTCAAAATAAAAAATAAAAACATAGGCTGGAAGTGTAAATCAGTGGTAGAATGTGCCTGAGTTCCATCCCCAGTACCACAGGTACCATGCACACACACAGTCTCGTACCAGATCCTCTTCTGAAATCCTGTTCTTGTTTTGTCTGAACTGTGAAACATTTTTCTATGCACATGTAAACATTGTAATCTCAATATGCAAATTGCATCTTCCAATAGACTACCCTAACAATTTGCGTTTCACTTAATGCTTTTATGTATATAAGCATGTGGCATAAATATGTGCATAAATATTTAAACATATATATTTTATATGTAGAACTTGTAACACCTAAAACATATATGTATGGGTATATTATAATTGATTCAAAGAGTTTGTGATTGACTTAATTAGTCCTTGATTTAAGTTATCACCGAGTCTTCATTATTATAATGATGTTGGGTAGAATATGGATGGAGAGGGGGTGGGGTGCATATGTTCCAAAGATAGCAGCAATAATTTAACTGCAAGTTAGTGGTATGAACTAGAGACAGTGACCAACATGCATTACCAGATATCAGGGGTATTAGAAGGACTCAGGGCCCAAGAGCATGTGGGGTGAGCAAGAGGGAGGGAGTAGCACCATCTCACAGGTTGCTGGCTCAAGTAAATAGGGGGTGAGGTGAGTGCAGAAAACTAATTCAGGAGCAAAATGGCACCTTTGAAGAAGAAAGAGATAATGGATTTGGTGCAGTAGGCTGGATTGGGATTTTTGTGTATTGCCGCAGTCTCTGGCTGGGCACAAATCACAAGTCTCCACACAGCTTGTAGATTCAAACAGCAATTCTTTATTCCCGAAACTCACACCGGCCGTCTACAAACACTTTCTGGGGGAATCCACGTTCTCTTTCCAAATCCACACTCTGCCCTAATCCACTCTCTCCCAAATCCACTCCGCATGGGCTTCTGTCTCCCAAAATATACTGTCTGACCCTAAGCACTCAAGAGGAACTCAGCAGCAGGATACGCCCTATTCCAAAAGAGGAACACCCTAATCTCCTATTATACTAAACCGCCCTATTCTAAAGGGGAAACACCCTACTCTCCTATTATGCTAAACTGCCCTATTCTGTTGGCCCCCAAATTTGGCCTTGGTGCCAGTGGGGGAGTGAGGTTAATGTGGCTTAAGGACCGCGCCTGGTAGGTTGTCCAATTCAACATATGGTTCTTACCCGTCATCGGAAAACTGACCTTTAGGTAACTGACCTTTAGGCGTCAGCCTCCTGTCTTAGGTTGATACCACTGCAATTGGATCATACCCGTCACTGACTACCGGTCCAGCATATAGCCATTGGCCCCCAAATTTAGACCATCACTAGCAGAAGGGAGGAGGATACAGAAATGCCACGACACCAAGCCAATTGACAGTTCCTTTGGAAAAATTGCATCATTGGTGATACCATCAGCAAATATATGCCAGCATTACCACAATTTGCTGCACTAAACATAGTTACATAGTCTAGGCAAGTTCTGTAAGCAGTTCAAAGTGGAGGAATCTATCAATCTGTCCGTCTCCTCCCAAAGTCCGTTGCCTCCCAAAGTAAGTTGACTCCTTGATTGAGCATACTTGTTGAGTTATATTCATTGGGATGAAGATAGGAATTCTGGCAATGATGCTAAGAAGACATTATCCTGAAAAGAATTATTAAATATAATGAAAAGGAAAGGTGAAAGTAAACAAACAGATCTGTTAACCTACTTAAAAAACAATCCTTAACAGCTGTTTACCTGATTTAAATTAGTAAACAAGCAGATCTGTTAACCACCTTTAAAAAGAATCCTTAACAGCTGTTTACTTAATTTAAATTAAGCCATTTAAATCACGTGAATAAAAAATAAATAATTCGGATCCATTTTCTCATGAGCGCTCCTCATATATGAAATATGGACATACGCACACACAGACATATAACACAAAACACAAATGTGCAAACAAACGTACAACACATAAGATAATAATAAAGGCCTTGTAGCTTTACCTAGGTGAAATCTCCATTGCAATGTTTAAAAACTCTATAGTCAAAAAAATAAAACTGATCAGAAAAACATTAACCTAGGTTTGTATGAGCTCAAAAAATAAAAATAGAGCCTTATGATGTGGAAAAATGCAATAATATAGATATTGAAAAAAGCATCCTGGTTAATCACAGTCGCAGATGTAAGAATGGCCAAACTGGAGTTCTGGATATCAGCTGTTATGGATTTGAGTCAAATCATCTTCTTTTTGATCTGTAGAAATCGTTTTAGTTAGTCTTTCTGGAATCTAAATCGGTTGCTGTTCTCCTGTGGAAAAACAAACAGAACCCCGACTCCAGAAAATCACTGGGTCAGGATCTTTTCATTGTCCTGTTAGAATATCTTTCCAAAGTACTTTAGGCTTATGAACATTTTTTGGATACATATGTCTTTCCGTAGCACTAAATCCTGATGAATCCAAATTTAAAAAGTTTAGAGTAAAAAGGGTTATTTTAAGTTTATCTTTGGGGGATATATACCCCTTTCCAATTTCTAAGATTAACTAAGCTTTGAATGATGCAATCTTTCTTTCATCATGAAGGCATCTTAACCACCTTCAATTTAACCTTTTAAAGTCTTACAATTATCATCTATACTGTACTTTTAAATGTACTTTTTCACCACTTACAGCTTCACTCTTTTAAACGAGGCTTAGATTCTGTTTAAATCGCTTTCATATTAGTTTACATGGCTGCCCTTCAACCAAAGGCCTTTTTTACTCCATTAAGAAGCTTTGTCTCAATCTGCCATGTACAAATACCTTTTTTTTTCCTTTCTCAAGCTTTTAAAGTAAGTCTAGTTTCCTCAAAATCTTTTTAAATGGCATTTTACAACTTTTTACTTTACCACACAGAGATTATCTCATCTAGAAACATTTCTTTTTTTTAACCTTTATATTAAAATATATTTTCACATCTTGAATCTTTTTATATCTCTTTTTTAACCGTTAACCCTTTTTATAAATTCACATTCTGAAATAACCCTTATAAAATTTCTGATTTAGACAAATTACTCCACTTTAATAGATGAAATACTTTCATGTTTTGTTTTTATGGTACTATAATTCTATAATTAAAACCCAACTGAAACTTCTTATACTCTTTGTATATAAATTACACCTGATAGAATCTTAACACTTAGTAACCTTGTTTTAGCAAAGACACAAACCAAAGCAATATTAAACTTTTTTCCATTCACCAATTTATGAAAACACACATAATGTTTAAATATATTACCTTATGGAACTTAATAAGTAAAGAGCACTTGATTTTATATTTAGTGGTTAACACTTTAGCTTTGTAAATTAATCAGATGTCTGTAAAAACCAAGATCTTAGACAAATGTAGTAAACAGAATTAGCCATCTCTTTCTTGTTGAAGAAAAATCTTTCTACAGGATACCATGATGGTCCCATTGATATGTTTAACAACTTCTCATTAAAAAGCCATGGGCTGCATTTTTGTATTGTATCAACATATGCCCTAGCTGTTCTTGGTCTTATTGGGGTGCCTTTTTTCTCTAACAATTTCTCTTCCTTGGAGACGAACAACTTCAAACCTTGAGTCAACCATTTTCCCCAGTTTGCCTGAGAAAGTTCTAGGAACAGGCAACTTGAAATAAAAACAAAATAAATTAGAACAAGAACATATTGTTTTTTGAAATGCTCACCCATTCTTTTGCTGTCCTTCAGGGGCGAGTAATTTCACTTACCCCCAAGCTTCAGGCGTTCCGCGTACGAGCCACCAGATGCCGCAGTCTCTGGCTGGGCACAAATCACAAGTCTCCACACAGCTTGTAGATTCAAACAGCAATTCTTTATTCCCAAAACTCACACCGGCCGTCTACAAACACGTTCTGGGGGAATCCAGGTTCTCTGCCCAAATCCACCACTCCACTGGGCTTCTGTCTCCCAAAATATACTGTCTGACCCTAAGCACTCAAGAGGAACTCAGCAGCAGGATATGCCCTATTCCAAAAGAGGAACACCCTAATCTCCTATTATACTAAACCGCCATATTCTAAAGGGGAAACACCCTACTCTCCTATTATGCTAAACTGCCCTATTCTAAAGGGGGAACACCCTAAACACGGATCCTGCCCTGGTCCTTGAGCAAGGTCACCTTTCAGAAGTCCTTCCACTAGACAGCATGGGAGTAAGCTGGCAAGGAATTTGTCATACCTACTTGGCTGATGGCTCCCAGCATCGATGGCTCCCAGCAGTGTATGTGGGATAGGAGGTGGAGATGTTCATGTGAGAGGCTGGAATGTTGGTAGAATGGCAGTTATAATTGTAGAAGTAAATGAGCTCACTCAGACAAATCATGAAGGCTGGAAGAAAGAACTGGGCTGAGGAAAGGCTCCAGGGGAGCTCTGTGGCCATGAAGATGAGCAGAGGGATGTGAGTCAGGATGTGTAGCATGCGGAGACATAAGGAGGAGAGTCAGAACAGAGCAGGTGTCCTGGAGTGGCTGCCAGTACCACATGATATAGAGAGAGTAAAAAATGTCCCTGTTGCAAAATGATCATTGGATTCATCAATTTTAAGGCCATTATTGGCCTTTCTCAGAGCAGGGTCAGCAAAACCAATGGCTTCTGTCACCATGTTGGTATAGATTCAGAAGTGGGTGGAGAGAAAATAAAAATAATTTTTTAAAAAAAATTAATTTTATTGGTGCATTATAATTGTACATAAAAGTGGGATGCATTATGTCATATTTGTACATGTGCATGTAACCTACAGTTCAACTGCCCTCCCCCCAAATCTGAGCCTTAGTGACGGATCCTTGTCTCTTCTGACTGAGCAAGGGATACCCACCCTCTACTCCAGGGAAGCTCCTTGGTCATGATGAAGTTGTGTTATTGAATGCCTTCTCTTGCTCTGATGCTTGGCCACACGAAGCCCAGAATTCCTTCATGGAGAAGTCAGTCTCAGCCTGGCCAAAGTGCCCTCTCACTGAGACGGGAGCTTGAGCTGGCTCTACCAACAGGAAACAGGACATTCAGAAATGAAGCAAGTCTTTTCCTCACTGGAAAAGTCCCTTGGGGAGTCCTTAGTTCCCAGAGTTGCATGTACTCATAGAGACCAATGTCATGAGAAAGGCCATTTCTGTGGAATGTGCCCAACCTAGCAGAACCATCCAGAACTCCCTTGGCCGAGTCTATTCCCAGCAGCTGCCTTACCCATCATAATGTGTGTCAGCCACACATTATGTTTGCTTTCTCCCCAATAGTTCCAGGCAGAGATTGAGAGGAAACTTTTGAGACCTTTTTGATTGGGGGAGTTCATCCACAGCTATGCCAGGATCTTCTCAAAATGACGGCCCTCAATGGTTTTTAGCAACTTCATGTCGCCCTCACAGTCTTAAGGGTCTGCTACTTTTTATTAATATTAAAGTATCAATTGATCACCATATTAATAATAATAACATAGTTATTAATTGTCTTAAGTTGGGATTCCTAGAAGCATAGTCTGAGGCAGGATTCCAGTTCAAATAATTTTTTTGCGAGTATATTTTTTAGGAAGACTTGTGAAGGTATGGGGAATCCGTGCATGGAATGAAGAACATTGAGCAAGCAATCAGCTTTAGAAGAAGTCTGTGCATTTCTTCTCTCAAGGAAACAAAGCTTTTCTCTGGGCACCATTATCAGTCAGACATGGGCTACGAATGGGAGGGAACAGCTGTTAGTGATTAACTGTCAACACAGCAGTTAAGGGAGGAGCGCTCCAGCCTGGAAAGGGGACCCAGGCGGAGCACCAATGGCATCTCCTGATGCTTCATCCCCTACGTGCCTTCCACGTGGCAGGCTCACTCTCATGTACCTCAGTCATTTGGTTATGACCGCAACTCTGTAAGGTAGATGCTATCACTTTCCCTATTTTATTCATAAGGAAATTGAGACTCAAAGGGGGAAATGTGCACACCTAGAAAGAAGCTGGCTCAGAAGTCTTTCTAGATTCAATGCTTCCCGGGATTTGTTCTGTTTCCCCAAACAACTTGGTGAGTATAGTGCCGATGCTACCCATTCCTTATAGTGTATGGACCTCTGTGCCGAGTGCAACCCACTTTGGTGTCTAATTTGAAGTCCAGTTACACATGACTTCAGGACACTCAAGGAGGACTGGTCTTGCTGGTCATGTCATAGGGTCATATATCACCTATACAATTGCCTTCCGGAATCATGAAACCCAGGGTTGGTAAAGACGTTGTCTCAAAGGAACCTGGAGTCTCTCGGTGCACCTGTAACAGTTGCCTCCACTAATTCAAGCAAATAGTTCTCTTCCCTAAACCTCTGAAAGTCAATGGGCCAAAGAGTGTCAATCTTGAATGTCAATTCTCATCTACTGAGAGTGAGGAGGATTCTCAGTCACTCTCCAGGATGTCCAGGAAAGAATCAAAATTGATTATCATTGACTGCAAAGGAAGAAGGAAAGAGGAATGATTGACATTTGTCTTACATCTGCCATCTTTCATGGTATCAGGATCGGCTGAGTCGTGCTGTTGGTGAATGATACAGAAATCTCAGTGACGGCGACAAGATAAGTTTATTATCGGCTCACACCATGGTTCCACTGAAGGTCTGTAGATGGTTCCACTCACTGTCGTTGTTCAGAGACGTTATGTGACAAACTAGCCACTCTCTTTTCTTTTAATGCCTCTTATTTTTTTATTAGTATTTATTTTTTATAAGCAAAGAAAAATAATTTGAACTTGCTTATTTAGCCATTTGCATTTTGTGTTTTGTTCTTCCATGTTTTGATTGGTGCATAATAATTGTATATAATGGTGGGATTTGTTGTTAACTATTCATAGAACATATAACATAATTTGTCTAATATCATTCCCCAGTATTTCCCTTTTCCCTCTTCTCCTCCCTCCCTCCGTCCCTTGACTCTATTGTTCTCCCTTCAAATTTCATGAGATATCCCCCTCACTTTTCTTTTCCTTTTTCCTGTCTACCTTCCACATTTGAGAGAAAACATATGACCCTTGACCTCAGAGGAGTTTGGCTTATTTTGCTTAACCTGATGTTCTTGAGTTTCATCCATTTTTCTCCAAATGATATATCATTTTTCTTTATGATTGAATAAAACTCCACTGTGCATATATACCATATTTTCTTTATCCATTCACTCATTGATGGGCACCTGGACTTGTTCCGTAGTTTGTCTATTGTGAACCATGCTACTATAAACATGGGTATGCATGTACCACTATAGTAGAATGAGTTTCATTCTTTAGGATAAATCCTGAGGAGTGGTATGGCTGGATCATATAGTGGTTCCATGACCCATCTTTTGAGGAACCTCCATACTGATTTCCATAGAGGTTGTACTAATTTACAATCCCATCAAGAGTGGAGAAGTGTTCGTTTTTCTCCACATCCTCTCTAGCATTTATTTGTTTGTATTCCTGATGGCTGCCATTGTGATGGGTGTGACATGAAATCTCAGGGTAGTTTTGATTTGCATTTCCCTAATTGCTAATGATGGTGAACATTTTTTCATATATTTGTTGACTATTTGTATTTCTTCTTTTGAAAAGTATCTGTTTATTTCAGTTGCCACCTATTAATTGGGTTAAAGTTTTTTTAGTTTTTATATATTCTAGATATTAATCCTCTGTCAGAAGAGTAGTTAGCAAAGATTTTTTTTCCCATTCTGGAGATTCTCTCTTCACATTCTTAATTGTTTCCTTTGCTGTGCAGAAGCTTTTATATTTTATGCCATTCCATTTATTAACTCTTGACATAATTTCCTAAGCTTTGGGGATCCTATTGAGAGAGTTGTTTCCGGTGCCTGTGTGTTGGAGTATTGACCCTATGTTTTCTTCTAGGAGTTACATAATTTCTTATCTAATTCCTAGGTCTTTGATTTGTTTTGAGTTGATTTTCATGCAGGGTGAGAAATAAGGGTCTAGTCTCATTGTCTACACACAGATAAACAGTTTTTCCAGCTCCATTTGTTAAAAAGGACACTTTCTCCAATGTATGTTTTTGACCCCTTTGTCGAGGACCAGGTGACTATCTCTGTGTGTTTGTCTCTGTGTCTTCTACTCTGTATCATTAGTTTATGTGTCTGTTTTTAGGCCAGCACCATGCAGTTTTTGTTACTATAGCTCTGTAGTATAATTTGAAGTCAGGTAATGTCTCTAGGGTTGCTTTTTTGACCAGTCACTATCTTAAGCAGGCTTTTGTTGCCACACCAGTAGGGAAAGAGCTCTAGGGAGATCCTCACATGGAGGTTAAATGTCACCCCATCTCATAACCTATTGGCCCAAACTAGCCACTTATTCCCATCTGGCTCCAAGAGAGAATGAAATGTCATACCACCATATTTTCAGAACAGGAAGGGGAGGGGAGATCCAGAAACATTTGGTAAACAGCATAAATACATAACCCTGTTCCACTTCTCTGGTCACCTCATATTTGATACACTCTGTTCCCCACATACAAAATGCACTCAGCTCTTTCTGAAGGGAGATACACAAAAGTCTCATCCAGTCATGGCATCAGGTTCAGAATCCAGGATCTCAGTGTGCTGTGCGGAAGTTCCTAGGTATTGTCCAGATATAGATCCCAATGACAGTGGAATCATACAGATGTTCTGCAGGTCTTCCCGTCTGCTCCATCCTAAGCCCACACACTGCCATTTGGAACAGAGATAGCTCAGGCCCTGCAGACACTCCCATCTGGAAATGGACCACTGGAAGACTCACAAGTCACCGTGTTCTTTTCTTTTCAGATGCGGGGAGTTCTCTTTACCCAGTTTGGACTTAAACTCCTGGGCTGAGCCATCCCTTTTCAGAAATCCTGATGGGCAGACATTAGAGGTCCCCTGCACTATAGATAAGGACATTTTCTTGATTAGATCCTGATCTGGCTCCTTGAGAGGGCTTCTCCAGTCCGTTCCCCACCACCCACCCCAGAGCCCTTCATTCTACTTTCTAGAAAGTCATTTTCCACCGTACCAACTTGCTATTGCTCCTTTAGCAACACCCTCTATTTTCTGCTCACCAAAAGTTAGAGTTTAGGGTTTCTTTTAAGTCTTGAACAGGACCGAGGGTATAGCTCTGTGATCGAATTCTTGCCTAATATACTCAAGGTCCTGGGTTTGATCCCTGGAATTGGGTTCGGGGGTGGAAATCTGAACAGTTAAGAATTTCATAAGTAAAGTCTGTGGTTTCCTTGATATTACATCTCTTAAAAATCTCTGCTAGTGATAGTCTAATGCCAGCAGCCTCATATTCCAACAGCCATCGCCTCAGCACTTCAGAAGCAAGCCCCTGTCTCATTACTGTGGGAACTTTGAGCCCAGGCTTATGGCAGAGAACCACATCCTTGCATTTGTTTTTCCTAAGCTATTTTTTAAATGAAAGAATAAACTGGATGCCACATGAATCCATGCAGGGGATTCAGCAATAGAGAGGATGATCAGGCCCTGGAATTGCTTTTGCCCATGAAGCTAAAGTGGTTTTATTGCAAGAAGCATCTATCTTATCTCGGGCTGTTTGAGATTGAGAAGCAGTAGCATCTTCCAGTTCTGTGTTTTTGCACTTGTAGAATCTCCTTTTCCCTCTAGAAGGTAATAGAAACATTGGAGATGAAAACTGTGCCATTAGTCAGTGTCTCTGAGCAACTAAGAAGACAGAGCCGGCCTGGGACCTGTGATGAGCATTCAGCACCAATGAGCAATAAACCTTATCTTCCAGGCCACCGGGAGGCTGCAGTTGTGTGAAGTGCAAACAATTGCCTGGCAAATTTATCTTCTGTGGGGACTTTTCAGCTTAGATGTTTCCTCCCTGGTGCAGCCTCATTTGAAAACAAAATAAAATGCTTCTTTTGTGCCAGTAGCAAATGATGCCTATGAAAATGATATGTGTTTAACTGTCCCTACTGCAAATTGGTGCAACCACTATGGAAAGCAGTATGGAGATTCCTCAGAAAACATGGAATGGAACTACTGTTTGACCCAGCTATCCCACTCCTCGGTTTTTTCCCAAAGGACTTAAAATCAGCATACTACAGTGACGCAGCCACACCAAAGTTTATAGAGCTCAACTCAAAATAGCTAAACTATGGGACCAACCTAAGTGCCCTTTAACAGACGAGTAGATAAAATATATACACAATGGAATATCACTCGGCCTTAAATAAGAATGAAATTATGGCATTTGAAGGTAAATGGATGGAGCTGGAGAATATCATGCTAAGTGAAATAAGCCAATCCTCAAAAACCAAAGGCTGAATATTTTTCTCTGATCTAGTTTCAAATTTTTGTTGCTATCATCTCTTCTTCCTTCCAATCTCTGATTTGTTTTATCCTTTAGTCAGTATCTCTTCATTGTCTTTATTTAGAGGCCTGCTTAAGGGCATGGAGGTGAAAGCAATAGTCAATGGCACAGAGGATATGTTCACCTTCCTCTCTTCAGTGTGGAGTCCAAGAATAGCTATTTTCCTTTAAAAAATGAATACATCACAGAATCTCACTTAGTTTGAAAAATGTAGGCTAAACACCTCCTATGAAAAAAATCAAACTTTCTTCAATAAAAGACTCTTGAGTGTTGGAAACCATGTAGTTTTTCCTTTTAGAAAAAAACACAAGATGAGTGTGAGGCTTCAACCACCTCAGAAACCTTTGACTTTGTGCTTCCATTTTACCCAGAGAGACAACCACAGCTCATCCCTCCCAGCCTCCCATTTCCCTTGAATTAGAGACTTCTGAGTCCATTTCCTTTTGCCTTTTAATGTTAGCCTTTTAATATTTTCCAATAAGTGCTTTCAACCAGGAAGAATACATGTCATGCTTTCCTCATTATTATTGGTCCATCAATAAATATACAAAAACCAGAGGAAGGGTATGCTCTGAAAAATCCAAGTAGCAACAGCAATGATCATTGTACAAACATGAACAATGGGCCAGTCTTTGCTAAATCCACACCGAGGACTTACAACAAAACACACCTAGGACAAAAGCAAATGAACCTGTTATTCTTGTTCTTAAGGATATTTCATTCTTCCAGAGAAGTTGGATATTTCCTCTCTTCTACTGCTCTGCTGTGACATCATTGAGTGAATGTCAACACAAAACTGATTCTTGATGTTATGGGTTTCAATGCAAAACCTTTTGAGAGGTTCTGCTGGAAGAATACAAGTTGACAGGCTAGAACCTGCAAAATGTGGACTTGGAGGTGTCTTTTGCCTCATTTGATTTTTCACCCAGAGCTAATTTAAGGAAAGCCCTTAGGAGACATAAAAGATTGACAATTGCAGGGAAAATTATGCCTTAAGTTCTCGGGTTGCTTTGTGATATAGTTAAATGGTAGCCCCTTACTTTTGTAACAAGGGCCCAGTTTAATGACTTAGTCCAGGCCACCTGGCATGTCATTGGTAAGAATGACATGTGGTCAAATTATGCTTTCAGAGTCATGGCCATTATGTCAAATCATTTCCTACCCCACCTATTTGTTGGAAAATGTCTAGAATGGGCAGGAAATCATCTGTAGCTGTGAGACTTGACTCTCCAATGTGCCCCCAAAAGAATCTGGGGGACAGGTGGAGCCTGGCAGGGCCCTCTTAAAGCTGATCCCAGAGTGGCTTGTTAAAGAGCCTGAGGGAGCCTGTCTGGGTGTGTGGCAGAGCCAAGAAATCCCTTAGAAAAAAGGGGAATTTTTAATACTAGTGGAAATAACAACCCAGAGAAAACTTATGTCCATTTTCTTTCAACTTGAAAAGGAAAATAAAAAAAGAAAACCAGGCATCTGAACATGCAAGTAGCCAAAAACATTCACAGAAGGAGAGAAAGGAGTTTTCATTTTTAAGATTGTAGCCAGAGCGGAGGGAGAAGGTCAGAGCGGGTAGGAAGAGCAACGGTCGGGAAGGAGTGGAAAGTTTGCATCTCTCCTTTAAATACATCCTTCCTGTCAACTCTTTGTACAAACCAGTCCTCATTTTTACGTAGGGAATTTTTTTCCCTCTTCTTCTCCTATTTTTGACTTGAAAAACATTGCCTGTGAAGCACAGCAGTTCAGGCAATGAGCGACTTTTCTGAAAGCTTAAAAAAGGAGAACCCTTACTTGAGAGCATCAACCTTATCGGTTATGAGTAGCCCTTGGAAGTTCCAGGACCAATGGCACATACTGAATGATGAAGAAGTGCCCCAAAGGACTTGCCAAGTTGGAAAAACACAGGACAGAGGATAAAGCCATTATTCTCTTGTTTAGCCATAAACCTGCTTTTCTGGTGACAAGATTCCAGTCGTGGGAAACCCTATAACCTTTTGAGGGATTCCCCAGGAACTTAACTCATCGTAGTCAGAAAATGCATGGAGGGGCAGACAAACAAATATGCCATAAAATAGTGGAATAAGATCTATACCACATATCCCCCCTCACCAACCTATGCCAATCAGTTGGCCACTGACCATACTTTTTCGTTTATAATCATGAGAGGTCAAAAGGGATTATGATATGTTTTTTTGGAAATCACCACTATGAAATGGGACCCCACAAATGGCAGATGATAAAATGGAATATGATTTCTTAAAGCCCTTCAAGGGTACAGAAAAGTGGCCATTAAAACCCAAAAGCGGCTGAAGCTCTTCTGCTCACAATTCTGACTCCAGAATCCAAGACAAAGCTTCTAAACAGCCCCAGAAATCAAACAGTGCTGCCTTCCTTGATCTGTGAGGTTTGGCTGAGGGATCCTGAGTGGGAGTCCAGGGACTCTGTGATGAGTTTAAGGAGGACCATTCTCAGACTATCCCAATGAGCTCTAGAGACCCAGGTGTTGCTGGTTTTAGAGACAGAAAGATCACAGCACAAAGGGTTAAAATGGAAGAAGTACAGATATTTATTATGTATCAGCTGAAACCCTTTTATGCCTCTGACAAAGTAACCTAAAAAAAAAATCATACTGATCAAAGGACCGCCAGGGTTTAATATTTCAAAAACACAGATAAATAGCTTACTACAGATAAATAGCTTCACCCTTTGGGTGTCTCCCAGAAGCATCTGAAAAATTTCCAGGGGGGTCTGTTTGTTAAAAGGGATGTATAACCAGTATACCCCAAACCCCTAACCTCACTTGAGAACAATGCCCAGGGACGGGCTGCCGGAGGGACAATATGGGCCCATTCAGATTTTCTCCCAGGGACCAATCCCTCTTAACCCCTGGGAATGTCCTTAGCTGGTGACTCTTAGCTGGGAGATAGGGTATGGAGAAGGTTGGGAATCAGACACATGTATTTGTGGTCTTTGTTAGAAGCCATCTTTAGCACACCCCTGCAGGGTTGAAGGCCTCTAGCGGGGAACTGGAACTGTCAGATTCTTGTGGATTATTAACTGAGTCCTAATGTCAGAAAGCAATGCTGTTTTTATAAATTTTGGACCTGACTTTTAAAAACAAAACAAAACAAAAAAAAACACAAAAAAAACGCAAAAAAGTAGAAAATTTTATGCTTAAAAAAAAGTCCCCAATAAAACAATCAGTAGCACATTGCATCTGTGAAGTGTCCCAGCTCCCTGTAATGATTATATTTCAAACTGTTTTTTCTTTTCAAGTTAATGGTGTAGATGTTACACCCCGATCTTCATGTCCACATTCTGCAGGTTCTGTGTCTCATCGGCTGTCATAAATTGGTCTGGGGTCTCCGATGACTCCTTGTTCACCAAATGCACCATTTTCTGAGACTTGCTGGCTTCCCCGTTGAGTCCACTTGGCTTTCTGTCATCCATGGTCCCATTGCCATTGTTGATCACCAGCTTTTTCTTCTGCCCACACCTAATCATTTGTAAAACATCGAGAGAAAGGGTAAAATGAGCATGGGTTCCTGGCCTTTTGACTAAGATAAAGTGGAGACAGGGTCAAATGACTCAATCACCATCTTCATGACCATCATCACTGTTCAGTCATGACCATGACCATCATCACAGTTTATAATGACCTAAAAGCACTGAGCTTGATACCTTCTCTACTTTATCTTATCAATTCTTAACAACCAGCATTTCTCAAAGTGAGGTCCCTGGACCAACAGCAAAAGCATCATTTTGGAACTTGTTAGAAATGGAAATTCTCAGTGAATCAGAAAACTCTAGGATTGGGGCCCAGGACCTGAGGTATAACAGTCTGTGGGGGCTTCTGATGCACGGACGAGTTGGAGAATCCGTGATCACCACTCTGGGAACCCAGTGATATTATTATCGTCCTGTCACAGAAAGAATTGGAGATCTGAATATTTAGTATTTTTCCCAAAATATTCAACAAGCGGTAAAAGAGTCAGGATTCAAACCCTGGTCGGTCTGACTCCCAAGCTCTAATTCTTCTCCCACCACACCATGCAATGGAAATGTTGCCTTTTGTGAACACTGCAGCAGTTCCTGAAGACTCAGGTGAACCGTCAACATGATGATTGTAAATCACTCTGATTTGTGTATTCAAGAAAGTCGCACCACTTCCTCTCCCCATCAACATTTCGTTGGCTTTGTCAGTGTTATTACTGCTTGCACAGAGAAGAATAAAACAACATTGTTCTAGAAATAGAGGCCATATTTTTGATTTTCCCTAACATTGGTTCACTCACGTATAATCCTGAGTAGAAGATAAATTATTTGCTGTTACTTTAAGGTTTCTTCATAACCTTACTTAAGACTCAAATGCAGAAGAAGGTTTTCTACAAATGAGCATGAGACTGTCCTGCTATTGTCATAGCGTTGCCTCACCCTCCCGGCTTGGTGCAGGGCTTCCTCTTTCCTGTAACATGATCACAGCTACAGACAGAGCAGTTAGAAAATGGTGCTTAATGGAAGCAAAGTTGCACAGTTTCACAACTACCAGGAGGGCGGGGAAGAGGAGAGAAGGATTAGCATTCGTTAAATACTTTCTGAACTCCAGACTCTTCGCAAATAATTATCCATGATCCTTATAATAGTCCCACAAAGCAGCAATCGTCCCCATTACACAGCAGTGGAAACTGGGGCCCAGAGAAGTTTAATAACTTTCTTGAGGTCACCTAAGGGATAAGACTGACAATGTCAATATTCAGATCTAGACTTTTATGACCAAAAGCCCAGCCCTGCTTGGCTCTTATCAGTGCTGCCAACCATCTGGATATCTGGAAACAGTATGAAGTCAGAATTGTTCACTTTGCCGCTGGATATTTGAGTTATAGAGACAAAGCCTCTATTATTCATGATCACAGGCCATTCCCTGTAGGACTGCCAAGGCTATAAACTTTAATCTCTTGTTTGGGGAAATAGAAATTATAACCCCTCCACAGGAGGTGGATCTTATATCCTCTGGCATGAGGTTTGGTGAAGGGTGGAGGGAAAGATGCTTTAACTACGGAGCACATTTACGAGGACAGGGAATGTGGATAAAGCCCACAGAGTAGGGTGCATGGTCAAGAGCAGGGTTTGGGAGGCTGGGCTGTGAAAGCTTGCACCTGTGTGACCTGGGGCTATTCAACCTCTCTGACCTTCAGTTTTGGGTACTTGTGAAATGAGGCAATTGAGAGTTATCAGCCTCACATGAGAATGGAGAGACCTTGACATAGATCCTGGTACTCAATAAAAGAGTCTATTATGGATATTATTTATTGCTTTTATGAACAATGTGGGTTGAGGACATTAAGCACTTAGACGGGTATCCGGAATACAGGAAGCGATCAAGAAGTGGCTGGCTGTAATTGCTGGCATAATGAGAGCCATGTGAAATGGACTAGACTGATTTCCTCTGGCTGCCTCATCCTACCATGTTTTGTGTACTATTAAAAGGGTTTAAAGGGCTACAACTTGACTGCCACTTGCATGATTCTAAATTCTCAGGTGTTCTTTGGAGGAAAGTTGCCTAATTAAAGTAATTTCTATTTGCCTGCCGGTGTATGGGTGAGCAGGGGAATGAAGTGGCATAGTGCTTTGTAAGCATAAAAACCAAAAATCTGTCTCTGCATGCAGGGGAGGGGACGAACGTTATTAATCTAAATGAAGCTGATATTGGAAGTAAATAGCACTTGACCTTAGAACACAGGAATACTACACTTGACCTCTGGCTGGCTCCTCTCCTCTTTGGATTTATATAACTCCATTATCTGTCTGAGCTCTTGGAGGAGGGTAAGATGATTCTTGTTAATAACTCAGTCCAATATTGAGTGATCTAGGTGCTTAATAAATAGTTTCAAAAGATAAGGGCTAAATTTTCCATTTTCCTTGGTTATAGGAATGAAGGAAGAACAGCAGCTGAAGAGACCTTAGGGATCATCCAGCTCAACTCCTTTTTATGTAAACTGGACACTAAGTCTAGAGGTCACGGGTATTGTCTAGAGTCACATTGCCAGAGTCACAGCTTAGACCTTATGACTCCCAAGGCTGGGGATCCTTGCTGACTTGTGTTTTGCCTTTGTCTTCTCTCATGGAAATGTCCCGCTGTGACCGAGCACAGTGACCACCAGATGAAGGGCTCACCAGGAGGGGGCAGGGCAGGCTGAATGGGCTTTAAAATACAGGTAACAAACTTTTAGGACATGGTGGAATTTATCTCAAAAGAGTTCTTCGGCAACTAACTTAACTGATTCACGTCTCTTCTACCTGAAAATCTTTAAAAGATATTTAGGAATTTATTTCACGTTGTTTAAGAACTGTACTATCTAACACAGTAGCCACCAGTCACAGGTGGCTATGTAAGTGTCAACTGAATTTAAATGAAAATGAGTAAAGTTTAAAATTATTATTTTATTTTTGGGAGGTACTGAGGATTGAACTCAGGGGCACTCGACAGGGTCTCACTGAGTTGCTTAGCACCTGGCTTTTGCTGAGGCTGGCTTTGAACTCACGATCCTCCTGCCTCAGTCGCCTGAGCCACTGGGATTAAAATTCACTACTTTGGTGGAACTAGCCATGTTTTAAGTGCTCATGAGCCACAGGTGGCTAGTGGCTATGGACAAACAGTACAGATGCAGCACGTGTCCATCACTCAGAAAGAGTTATTGAACAGCACTGTTGTAGACAGCAGGATCCCAGCAAGCTAGACAGTGGAAACAGACCAGGAAGACATTTCTAAATCACGGAGATTTATGGAGGGGACCTACCAAGAAGAGGGTGGGTAACTGCCTTCTGGGTTCACAGAAAACATGATTATTCCCATAAGAGCAGAGACCTGCGGAGGTCTTTTCTGCACAATCAGCCTAGAAATGTCCTTAAATCCCTCCTGTCTTGGAAAATCTTCTCTGACAATGTCCTCGGTCTTTTTCCCCTCTTCAGACACATTGGAAAAATTCTTTAAGGGAAAGATGCCTGCAGGCTGCTTCTCTTGGACTTCATCCAATATCTCCCACCCCAATTGACTCCTGAAATGGTGTGCTCTTAGTGGGGGTGAATCAAGTCCATTTCCCCTTGGGGAGCTGTCATTCATCGAGGCTGGTCTCCTAAAGAACATCAATGAAAGCAATTTTGGAAGATGGCGGGGGGTGGGGAAAATTGAAGAAGTCATGGAACATCCTACATCAGTGTCTCACAGAGTACTTTGTCATGGTCAATCCTGCACGTCAACATCAGCCACTAGCATCTTTCCTCTTTCAACCATAATCCCTATACAATGGCTGGCACTGATGGTGTTCTCCACAAATAAGAAGTGACTCAAATCTGACAGGCTTATACAGCCACTAAAACTCAAGATTCTTCTATGGAAGGAACAGCACTCTTCATTTTTTCTCTTCCTTCTCACCAGTGCTGATGGTCACGGGAGCCACCCAAAAGATATTTGCTGAGCTGGTCATGGTGGCACACACCTGTAATCTCAGCAGCTCAGGAGGCTGAGGCAGGAGGATCGAGAGTTCAAAGCCAGCCTCAGCAACTTAGCAAGGCCCTAAGCAACTCAGCGAAACTTTGTCTCTAAATCAAATATAAAAAAGGGCTGGGGATGTGTAGCTCAGTGATAAAGTGCCCCTGGGTTCAATGCCCGGTACCAAAATAAAATTAAAAAAGATGTTTGCTGAATGAATAAGTCTGCTTTGAGGTCCTATTTTCAACCAAACGTTCTTTGATGAAAATAGCATTCTGCATCACTCTTCAGTGTTAACACCCAAAGCAGAAAGGCCTCAGCCTTCTAACAGGATTCGAAATGGGCTGTTGGCTTTAGGAATGCAGTAAACATTCGGGGCCTGTGCAGCCGTTAACCATCCTTTAGCTGAGTGGCAAATCTGTTTTCAATTATCAAATCGGGACACAGTAATTTATGGCATCCACGCAGCTACTTTCCCAGTGAGATACTTGCTCTGCTGGGTTCTGTGTGTCCCTGTTTGCCTGTTGCTATGGTGACTGCTGGTCTTGGGGGGAGGGGACCCAGGACCATGAGGCCCTGTCCTCTCTGTTGCTGCTGACAAGACAGGGAGCTAACCCTCCAAGATGTACAGACCCCAGCTGCTCTTGGGGAGAGCTGAGCTGCTTCTCGGAGGGCTCCCCACGTCGACAGCATGCAGGCCAAGGTCTCCTTGGTGACATGTGCAAAACTTATGGACTGTACATGTGAGCATTAGGGGTACATTCTAGGGCCTGGGACAAAAGGACTAATTTCAAACAATGGGAAATTCATATTTAATTGAGCAAAAGTAATCCAAGGGAAGACAAGGAAGCTGGGGGGGAAGTATAAAGATTTTTTTTAATGGTTTCCCCAAGTCACATTATTTAGATTCATCTTTTTAAAAAATCCCTTTTTATTAATAGGAGCACATAGGTTTTTTAGACCCCTGGTTCTTGTTCTTTGTGTGATTTTTTTTTTTTTATGCTCTCAAAGGTATAGCGAGCAACACAGCTATTGACTTTAATATAGTACTTTTTTTTTTCTTTTTGGTGCTATGGATTGAACCCAGGGGCACCAAAATATACTACTTTTATTAACTTGTACCAGCATAAATTTGGTACTATTGATTTCTTCAGATAATTGGAGACTACAAAGGTTATGCACAATATGATATTAGTTGTTTATTGTTTTCTAAAAGTGAACAACCAAGAGTCTATAATTCCTCTCTAGGGCTTCTCCCAAACTAAGGGGCATTTTCTGGCCTGTGAGATGATTCAGAGGCACAATACAGGCAGCCCTACATGAAAATAAGATTCTCTTACTTTAGAAGCAATCCCGGGGGACATCTACGAACGGTTTAATGTAAAAAAGGTTTCATAATGAGTCTTTAAAGAGTCTTGGGCAGAAAATTTCCACTTATATAAAAGTACACCTTTATTTTAAAGTCTGTCTGGTTAATGCTCATTTCCTCTGTTGCGAGAATTATTACTGTCCTTCTGTTCACCCTGGGTAGTGTTGTTTCTGGTCCAGCTTGTGGCTTAACTATGTGTATGTGCCATGCAAATAATCTTCAAACTGCTAAGCCCCGGTTGAGGTAGGAAGACAGGGGGGCCTCTAAGGACAGGCAAAGAGAACACTTGTCCATTCTCTCTAGGTCTTCTCTATCTTTATCCACTGGAGTGCTCTGTCTTTACCCACTCTCCTAAGGAAAGTTCTTTATTGTTCCATAGATCTCAATGTTAGCAAGTTTTCCTAGGCTATAACCTGAATTCTTGTAACTGCAGCTTCCAGAAAATAGAAAACATTATTACAAAAAAAAAACACAAGACACAAAAAACCCTTCAGGCAAGGGTTCTGGAAGGTTCCATGGGCCTCAGGCTAAAGATCCCTAAATCTTTCCATATTTTATGGATCCTCAAAGCACTTAATAAATGTTTATTTAACAAATCAATGAGTGAATCTATACTTCGTTGTTCATTCCCTATGAGCTATTTCATAACTTTTATGAGAGAGAGTCTTCATTGGATTTAACTCTGCAAAAATTAAGAACCATGAGATTCAACCACCATTTAAAAGTGGGGGTCCAACTAATCACAAATGCCTCCTTTCTCTAAAGAATGGGACAGAAGGGTTTCTTAAACTGTGCCATGCCCACCAAGCCCTGGGATCTTGTTAAAGCCCAAACTGTAAAACAGGTGGAACTGAGATTCTGCATTTCTAACAAGCTCCCAGGAAGCCAAGGCTGCTGCTCACAGGAACTACACTCCGAGCAGCAAGGACATAAAGCCTCAGTTTAAATGATGCCTCCCCCAAGTCGCAGGCCCCAAGGGGCAGCCTCTTACCTTTTCCGACTGTTGACAGCAATGCAGACTGCAAGAATCAAAGCCAGGGCCAAGAGGGAGGCAAAGATGATGAGCCACTCTGGTGTGAAGGAACCAAAGGACACGTGTGAGCTTTGGAAATGTACTTTGTAAAACCAAAAATGCAGTTTAAAAATCAACCTGTTTCAAGTAAGAACCACAGTCAGCACCGAGAGCCCTCCAACCAAAAGGTCCAGCCACCAGGCAGGTCATTGTAAAATAAGAATTTTTCTGTACTGCTGTCCAACAGGCCTCCTGAATGAATCTTTTATCATCAGTCAGCATTTTCAAGTCCTACCATGAGAAATCTCTTTCCAAAAACACCTAGGGTGACTTGTTGAGACTTGTAGATGTCTTTGGTGCAGTATTATTAAATAGGTTAAAGGAAATTTATGCTTCTTTTGAAAGAAACATTCTAAACAAAATGAAGATCACATTCTAGTGAGTGTGGCAAAGGACCCTGCTCAGGAGGTAGAAAGTGGGTGAATCTGTGTACACGTAATGAAGGTCATTTGTCTCCATTTGCAAGAGTTTTCAAAATATTCATGCTTTCAATCCCATAGTTATACTTCCTGGAACTTATAGAATCTCAAAATTAGCTGTAAAGATGCACTTTACTGTGCTGTTTCTAATATTAAAAGTTGGGAACAACCCAATATCCAATGGTAGGGGATTGGTTAAATAAATTAGGATATATCCATTGTATATATCCAAAAAGAAAATAGTAAACTATGTGAAAAAGCTGTGGTCAACCACCAGGAATGGTTGACCAGACTGCACATACCATACAGTTCTATTTTTGTACATAAATTACATTGAAAGACAACAGGAAGAATACAGATGAAAATAGTAACCATGGAGCTTCTGAATGGTGAGATATTTTCATCCATTTGTTTAGTTATATTTTTGAAAACCTCTTTGATACTATGTATGACTGTGCCCTATTGAAATACTATACACTTGTTTTAAGATCAGGCTTTGATAGGATTAAGATAGGACTTGGAAAGTGGAAGTTTTATATGTTTGCAATGAACCAGGGTTTGAGAAAGAAGAAAGATGTAAAGTCATTCATTGTCCACTTTCTTGAGAAGTCTTGGTTTCCTCCTATTTCCTGCTGGGTACCACCTTTGGCTCATCTTAAGTAGTGAGGAGGCTGACGGGAGTGTACTATTTCTCCAGCCTACCCTGCACCTTGGCCCTGGTCTCCAGTCCTGAGATGTTCCATATTCACTCTCACTTGAGTTGGGAAGATGCCTACTGCCAATCACAGTTCCTGCATTTCCCTTTTCCTTCCCTTTCCTCCCTTGCAGCCCATCCCCTCTCTCCAGAGGCTCTGCCTTCAAGTGTGCTCAGACAAGCTGAGGCAGAGGAGCCAGGCATACACCACATTCTTCTCTTTCCCCATTGGTGGCTCAGTTTGGAGCCCTCCAAAGAGGGGAGAATTAAAAGGGTAATTTACAATGCTGGGAGAGCCCTTCCCTTCTGTAATCGCCCTTTACCAATGGTCAGTTCTGATCCTGAGCCAAATAAAGAACTGGCTTCAGATGTCTCAAATCTTGACATTCTTAAAAGTCAGTGTTCACCCCCCTCACTACTTGAACATGGAATATTTTCTGAAGTTTTTTTTTTTTTTTTTTTGACTGGATCAGTGGATTGACCCTCATGAAAAAAGTAATGAAGGAAAAAGATATTTTTTCTCCACCCAACACAGATGGTCCTTATGTCTCCTCCTTATTTGCAATGCAAAAAAAATCCAGCCCAAGAAATAAAGGGGACAGTGGGTGGTAACAGGAAGGTCCTAGGAGAGCTCGGGTAATCACTCATTTGTGAAGAAAACTTTAGTAAATAACATAGCACTTCTCTGAGACAGGCCAGGGGATCTGAATGTGAGCTCAGCCCACCTAGGTGACCCAGGGGACCAAGGAAACATGAGTGTTCCATCCTTTTCTTCCAAGAAGCATGGTACTCTCATTCATTCTTAAACATTCAAAGAGAAGCCATCAGGTTCAGGGGACCTTAATTTAGGAGAATGGGCATTTGATTGGTTTTCTTCTTCTTCCTGGAACATTCTGAGAAACTTTCTTTGAATTTTTTTTTTTTTTTTGCTTCAACTGTGAAACTCACCTGGAATGTGGGGTTTCCTTATAGGTCCAGAAGTCGTGGTTGCCCCACCTTCTTGATTCCCACTTAAATGTCCTAAGGGGAAAAGCAACAAGATCTCTTAGCTCAAGTTTGGAATGCGCAACTAGGAGTTCTTTCCAGAGCAACACGTGGGGCCAAGTTCCAAGGTCTGCATCACTAAGAAACTATTTATAGATTGAAGCCACAGACATTTATGGTGTTATATAAAAAACATTGCAAGAAAATCCACCCCCCTCAAGAGTTCCATGCAATTAAGGGGAAGGCTCAGAAACGTTATTTTGTGTCAAGGAACATGAAAATTCTTAGAAGCTGTGTGGTGCAGTGGTTAAGGCTTTGGGCTCTAGCTGGGCAGCCTTGGATTCCAGTCCTACATCTGCCTCTTGCTAACAATGTGGGCTGGGTCAAATTACCCTCCTTAAGTCTTGGTTTTCTCACTTATGAAATGGGGATGATAATAATAGAATCTACTTAATCATCATTTCACAGAGACTTAAAGAACTATGCAGTCATGGTGGTTGTGTGTAATTATTAATCTCTATGTTTAATTTAGGACCTTGCTCCTCCAAGTTTGGCCCCTAGGCTGGCAGCATAGCCATCACTTGGGAGCTCACCAGGAATGCAGAATGTCAGGCCTTCCTACAAACCTACCGAAGCAGAGTCTTCATTTTAACAAGATCTCTAGGGGATGCAATGGTCAATTCTGGTCCTGAGCCAAATAAAGAATTGGCTTCAGATGTCTCAAATCTTGACACTCTTAAAAGTCAGGTGTCCACCCCTCTCACTGCTTACACATGTAATATCCAAACTGAATCTAAAGATCACCTCTAATATCATCACAGAAGCCAAAACAAACACCAAATAATAAGGATTTGGGAGCAGTGACCTTTTCTGTCAATGAAAAATCACCCTAGTAGATTCCTTACCCATGTATTGGTGGAACATACCTTTGTTGGAAAAAATGAACATTTCCTACTACTAAATATAGTAATAATAAGAAAATGATCCCAAAGTCCCAAATGGGAGGGAAGCATTTGCAAGACATACAATCCACAAGTCAAAACAATAGGTGGTTTATCAAAATGAGAACGGTATCATATTAAAATTAAAACAACAACAACAACCAAACCACTGTAAGACACCTTGCTAAGAGACTTACCTAAATTAAAGCTTCATAAATTTTGTGTGTTTGTTTATGCCTTTTGATGCTTCCTATGCTACCTGAGAGCAAAACTTGAAATGTCCTACTACAAATGTCCTCTAGCAAATGGGAACCTGCCATAATCTACCGAAGGCCCCTGAGGAGAGAAAACTCAGATGTTTAGCCAGTCAGCAGATTTAGACAGCAGGGGACTGCTGTCTTAGCTTTTCTTAGAGAGTCAGACTTTGGAATATGCAGAACAGACCCTGAAATATTGATTACAATGATTATTTGGGGTAGGAAGATTCCTGTTTATATAATTCGAAGTTTTTGTTAAAACTCATAATAGAGCAAATTCTTACCAGATGTCTTACTGTTTCAACATACTCCAGCCCATTTTTGACAATGGCCTTTTACTCCACAAACCTCAAAAGTGTCCAAAGCACTTACCCTAAGTGCCTGCCAGGGTCCTTGGTCATTGGCAGGTCTTCACCTGCACAAGTCGTGGGATAGTGGCCATCTAAGTTGGAGATCTTTGGCCTTGGAAACCACCTAAGGTACAGTCACTCTCTCTGGTCATTTTTTTTTTCTGACTCACAGCAGCCTTTGATATTTGAAAGGGAGACCATTAATAGATGATAATCTCTTTATTTTGATTTTCCAAAAAGTGCTCCCAGCAAGGAAAGATCTGGGTGTGTACACAACAACATGAAACCTCCTGTTTGAACAATAGACACCTGCACAGGAGCCAAAAAAAAGACCAGCTCCCGCCCACCAGTTTCTCACTTTAGGCAAAAGCTGAAGAGGATCGACAAGAGACAGCAGGCTCTCCTGAGTTAGAGAGGTCCACAAATCCATCAAGGTTGGGACTGGCAGGGAGAGCAAGTTCTGCAAAGAGGGGCACCGGGCACCCTTGTTGGGAGGTGAGACCCAACCTGTGACATGGGCAGAGAGCCTTCATTTGGCTTCAGCTGTGAGAAAGGCAGTGGAGGATAGAGATTCTCAAACTTTGACTTCTACACAAACCACCTGGAGGGTGTTAAAATGCAAATGCTAATCCAATCTGTCTGCGTTGGCCAGAGATGCTGCATTTCTAGCCAGCTCTTCAGTGGTGTCTCTGCTGCGGGTCCAAGGACCACATTTCAGAGTAGCTGGAGTCTTTTGGTTTCAAAGAGCAGGACTTTTAATAATAACACCCTACTGTTTCCAAAATACTTGCACATTCCTGACACCTTGTGCTCCTCGTAAAAACTCTAGGGGGTAACCGAGGCTGGTTGGTCTGCTCTGCTCTTTACTAATAAGGATCTGAGGCTGGGAAAGGTCAAGGGCCCTACCCAAGGAATCTTCAACTTCTGTCTCGACTTCAGAAGTATTTCAAATGAGCCCTACATTCCCATGCTCTTCCATAAAGGGTTATTATCAAAGCCACCATGTAACTATCCATTTTCAGATTGGCTTTAAATCTGTAGGCAATCCTTGCCCCAACTTGGGCATGAAGGGGAGGATGATAATTTACATGGATTAACTGGTTTGTGTGAGGTCACCTGGATTTGCAGTGCTAACGGGGAACCACAGTAGGCAGCAATGGCAGAGCCTCTCACTAGCCCCAGCATGAGAGATCAGCTGCCCCATGTCAAACTTTTGCTGCCGGAAGTACTGTTTTCAGGGATGAGATCTGAGAGCAAACAGGAATCTATTTAATAATGTGTGTCTGGCAGTAACTATGGTCGTAATGGGTTGCTTTCTCTAGATTGTGCTTATGAGAGGCAGTGCATCTCTGGGTTTTACACCTGACTCTGTCACTCAATGGACATGCCAATTTGGCCAGGTTACTTACTTACCTTCGTTTCCTCATCTGGAACATGGGAATAAAAAATGGTCCTTATATACGACAGGATTTGCAGTCTAATTAAATGAATCAATATTAGATGAACTTTGAATTTGATAATTACTGATAATTATTGCCCTATAGAAATAGAAGAAATAGCAGTCGCATATGGTATAACCTCTGAAGTGTTTTGAACAACGCTGCTAACACTCAGTAAACTCTTAAATGCTAGCCATTGTATCATGTGACTTTAAATCAATGCCCTGTGACAAATTATCGAAAATTTATTAGTTAGGAAACTGAATCTCCAACCCTTTGTGTATCTTTCTTGGTTAATGTGTAGAGGAACTGGGATCAGGATATTCCTCTTTCAGACTCACACTCTTAGTCATTCTGGCAGATGGCAAATGTTAACAAGCAGCCCTGCTTGAATTCTTGCTGATCCTTTCAGATGGAAGACTTGCCTCTAGAGCAGTAGTTCTCAAAGTGTGGTCCCTGTCCCAGAAGCATCAGCATTACCAGGGAATTTATTAGAAGTACAAATACTTGGGCTGCACCCCAGACCTACTGAATCAGAAACTTTCAGGGTGGGGCCCGAGCAATGTGACTTCACTCACCCTCCCCGCGATTGTAATGCCTGCTAAAAATGTGTGAACAACTTCTCTGGAGACACTGACTCACACTTCATTGGTAATCTTCAGGTTCAACGATTATAACAGTAAACGACTACAGCAGTTTCAAACTCACCAGCCGATCCAGATCCATGTGTGGTATGGGACCTCCCACCTGCGTCTTGGTCTCCTGTCATGGGCAATGATGGAAGGTCAGTATGGAGTACTTGCATTTTCACACAACCCGTCACTTTTTGGCTTTAAATCTGTAGGCGATCCTTTCCCCAACATTGCAAATCCCAGAATTAAGGGAGCTGATGTAGCATAGGTCCTCATGGATGACCCTAGGAGATGTGCTTTTGGTAGAAATCCAAGAATGGTGGCAAAGAACTCTCCCATAAAAATACTATGCCCTCACAGGTCTGAGGTTGGAACTGGACATTGTGTATTTTAAATAAAGACAGTAAAATTTGGATTATGAGACTTCTGATCACTGTGTACTCTGGCTCAGGGCATGGAACACTTAAAGAGATTTCTTGAAGGCAGGAAATGAGTTAAAATTAAAAAATCTTGTGATGGAAAGATTTAAAGATTCAAAAAGAAAAGCCATCCACCTATTTAGGGGAAAGGGAATAAAAAAAGTGAAAAAAGAAATTGTGAGATGATAACATGTGAACAATGTGTATCCAGGTATTAGAATTATTTCTTAATGATTTTCCAAAAATCAAGACTATATTTTCAATACCAATAGTTGATATAATCCCATCTTCTCAAACATCCATTACTATGAAGCTTAATCTTAGACCAACTCAAGAATTGCTAAAATCTGAATCTACAGGTCAAATCCCGGATTTAGCCTATGGGAATTCACTGTCTTCTTCACCCCACAACAACACCACATTTCAAAAAAAAAAAATACTAATCATACTAGAATCTTGTTTTTGAAAAAATCACAAAATGGTTTCATAAAGTGGATGTAGTCATCCATTGAGAAGGTACCTGGAAAGAAAACAGTAACCTGATCATCTTCATTTCCCTGATGAGGAAAGGTGATCACCCTCATAATTATATTTGAGAGATTGCTTTGCTCCTTGGTTGATGGTTAGAATAACAGATGGCAGCACTTGCTGAAATGCCCCATTGTAATCCCCGATACCAAAAGCACCACCACTATCACCAAAACCATCACCAGCACTGCCACCATGGTTCTGAATGTGTTAGTTCCTAGCCATAAACATAGAGACTGAGAAAAATGTATGGGCAGAAATACACTTGGATGAGTGTTTGAATGAAAACCAAGGATGGAAATCAGACTATTCACTAATCATTTACTCCACGGGGAACCATGAAAAGTCTGTCATATGGTTACATTTGTACACTCCACAGAAGGGATTAGTACCTGGGAATACAGATTGTATAGAAGGCCTTTTATCTCCATGGTTTTGTAAACCTTATAGGATACTGTAACTATTAAAATTGCTGTTTAAAATTTAAATCCATTAGGTTGCACAACAGGCCTTATTTTGCCAAGAGAAACTAAGCAATACTCTTTTTTTTTGTACTAGGGATTATACTCAGGGGCATTCAACGACTGAGCCACATCCCCAGCCCTATTTTGTATTTTATTTAGAGACAGGGTCTCACTGAGTTGCTTAGCGCCTCGCTTTTGCCAAGGCTGACTTTGAATTCATGATCCTCCTGTCTTGGCCTCCAGAGCTGCTGAGATTACAGGGGTACTCCCAGCTGGCAGTACTCATAACATTCACATCTCTAACAATGGTTCTTGGAGTTTTTAGCAAGGAAGAATAGAACCGTGCTAAATGGAAAAACAAACAAACAAACAAAAAAAAAAAAAAAACAAGAAATGTGAGGGGGCTCTGTCCTGCCAGTATTGCTGAGGTCAGTATTTTTTAAACTATTTTCTTTGAAATCCTGGCGTGGGCAGCCCAAAAGACAGGCCAAACAAGTGACCTTCTAGAATTTCTTTTCCTACATCAGGCATAGCATCACACAGCCACCTGTTTTATGTATTAGGTTTCATATTTTTTTTCTTCTTTTGGGAGGAAGGGTTGTGGAGGGAGGGTCTCTGTTATTAAAAAAAAACATATATTTAAATTCACTAATTTTTAATATGTTAATGAGCCATAAGAAGTACTCAAATGGCTGATACTAGGAAGAGGGAATTTGTTTTTAGTTTCCTAGCTAGAGTGAATGTTTTCTAGTTCCCCCCTTTTTACTGTGAATTTCTTAATGCACAGTGAGAAACAAACAAAAGAATAATTAGAGAACTGCTTATTTGAGAAGAAGAGTCTCATTCCAAGTGCATATCAGACTTAATTGAATAAGTCATTTCTATGCCATTACAATAAAAGAAGTAGTTTCTATTCATTAATAGTAGATTGGATCATGAAGCTTTTAGTGCATCATAACTAGAAGAGATTAGCCACCAGCCCATCACCAAAGGTAAAATTGATCAATCCATCACCAATAAAAGATAATAAAGGAAATTACTCACACATTTGGGTAAACTATAGTAAATAGGCAGCATATATTAGTTGAATCAAATGAAATTGCCAATATTCAATTATTTCCACAAAACCATTAATTTCATATGGTTCAACTTGATAGATCACCAGATGAAGAAGAAGACAAAGAAAGAAATCTCACCATAACAACCAAGTCACACACACACACACACACACAAAATGGAAAGTGCACTGGCAAATGGAAGCATTATTTTTATCCTAAATAAACCTGAGTTTACTGATGGTAGAGTTGATGTCCAGGATGAAAGTTACAAAGTTGCCTAATCACAGCCTACACAGAAAATAGCCCTTTAATAGGAAAAAAGTGCATGTGATTTCTCTCTGTAAAGAAAGCAAACCAGATAACAAGTGGCCAAATTACCTGGTAAAGAGCCATCAACATTAGAGGTGAAATCTCCAACAGGAACTTCAGTAACTCCAAAGACCCCAGGCTGAGCAGGGGTCACTGGGATGCGGGTCCTGTTTTCCCTTGTGTGTGGGTAGTGGGAGGTTTTACCTTCCAATTAGGTAGTTGAGTCTTCAGGAGGATGTCCACCTCTTCTTCCACCTCTGCCATCATTCCTATCTGTGTGGAGGTGGAATCAATGAAAACCCCACATGGGTAAGATCACCACCCTCCACGTGCTTTTTTTCATAGCATGCGATTGCTACAAAAGCCTTCCTCTTGTTATCCAAGAACAAAAGCAAAAGACAGGGAAGTTGGTCACACTCTTGAACAAAACTGATATTTCTCAATAGATGCCACCTGGACGGCACTCAACAGAAGTGATTCTACTACCCAGAAGAAGCATTTGTTGAAACATCTGCCTGAGCTGTTAAGGTAAGGCTTAGGCCAAGACAGCTGTGGCCTTGAAGTCAGCTCAGGTACTAGACAATTTTGCACTCTTTCTCAGTGGAATCCACCTTCAAAGATATAGAAGGAACACCGCATTGAAAAGCAAAGTGTGAAAGATAAAATTATGCTGCCTGCAAGTGAAATAGAAAACGCAAGGTTTCAAAGACCTAAGGCTGCTAACTTAACTCTTCCTTCCCTTTCCAGGAGGCCACAGCTTCATGGTCACCAGCACCACAGAGTTGCGTTCCAGAGGTCAAATGGCAAAATAATGTTGTTAATGTAAAGAACGTAAAGTGATAGAATTAGACTTTTACAGCAATTGCAAATAGTAAGGAAGCAATACATTGTTTTTAAACCAAGTCACCAACTCTAGAGCTTCAGAAGTATGGCCTTAGAGATTAAGCAACACAGTTTACATTTAATGTACAATGGCTTCTAAGAGGTCTACAGAGCAGAAAATGCATAGACCACCATCAGATGCACCTTTTGATCAAAAGAAGCAGTGTAGCAACAGCCAGCTGAGGTCCCTCCACCAAAGACATTGAAAAAAGCACATTTAAAATAGTGATTTTTATCAATAGCTGAAGCCAGCTGAGCTTTATAATCCTTACTGCTAGATGTGATAGTAGAAACAGTTGTTTCCTCTATATCTTCTTCCAGTTCTCCATGTGACGTAGAGAAGCTCTGGGAATGACTGTGCTCTGTTTCAATGAGGGATGAAGCCAGTGTTATTTTGAACCGTAATACAAGCACTCTGAGATCTGCTAACAGGAAGGGTCTATGCACAGGTGCATGAGGAGGACGAGATATGCCACACCGCATGGAGAAATATGCAGAAGAATTCCATTTTGTCTCTACTTTCTTCCCCTTTGTCTCTGGGTACAGCCCATCAAGGTCAAGTGCCAAGGTGAAGCCTGAACCAGAACTCCCCACCCACCATGCATCAGCCCAGTTCCCACTACAGCATGGCACCCAGACCCTCAAGAAAACCAGAGAACACGGAGACATGGAAAAGAAATATTTAAATTTTAGTGTTCCTATCAGTAGTCAAAAGCATCTAATTGAGGGTCAACAAACATGACTGTAGGAAAAAAATAACACTGTGTAGGATACCTGTAACCACAGAAGAGAAAAGATACCATTTAGGATGACCTGCTTGAGTAACTCAAATCAAATTTATACAAGGAAAACATAACTCCCTTCTAAAAACCATTAAGTGAAAGATACCATTTCATTCTATTATTGGTTTTTTGATCTTGTCTGTGGACAGGGATTCTCATCACTGCACCAAGGAAATGGTTCCCTGGGCAAACACAGGACCCTCAGTGTTCTGAGGTTGAACCATTGCCCATAACTGAAATCACTTTGAGTGTTTTGAATTCATTTCATTTGCATTCTTCTAGGAAAGGTACTGACCTTTGAGTTGAAGGTGCAAGCACTCCATAAAACACACCCATCAGTCGTGACCACCACCAAATAAACATTACCAAGAGACAGACATCCACCAAATCCCAAACCCAACATCAGGACAAAAGCCAGAAGAAACATAAAATGGAAATACAAGCTCTTCATTGGCAGAAGCCAGTTCATAGGCTTATTTACCAGCTCCTTTGATGCTTCACACTGTGCTATTTATATGGCCAACAATCAAACACATGCTTGCTGATCTTTTGCTGGGCCTCAAGGGCTCATATAAAAGACTCTCCCCATTATGAGTAGCAAGCAGTAAAATGAGACCCTCTCAATTCTGAATTTCCTTCATATTCTGCCAAGGAATTATGAATGACTTCAGCCTGATCTCTAAGATTTGCCTGTACATATGGTGAAAAATAAGGCTACTTGAAGTTTAATGCTGCTTCCTACCAAATGCTTAGTGATAAAAAAAGGGGGGCATTGGCAAATGTTCCTTTCTTTTGTCCAGGTCCTCGGGGGACCCTGCCACCTTTGTCAATTGTCCACAATGTGCCTTGCCCTCCTCTGTGGATTAAAGTGATTTCCCACCTCTCTCTGACGATCTGGCTCCCCAAAATGTCTTTTCACAACCATGAAAGCAATCTGTCTGCCTCTACTGAAGCAAGGCTGAGAGTTCAAGGAGGTGGTCAGTTAAAACAAAGAGAAACCTCTGTCCTCTCTGAGGTCTTGGGTGTCCCTAATATGAGTACTTAGAATGCATTTGGTAATCCATTTTTATCTTCTTCCTTCCTTTCTGATCTTTCCTTTCTCTTTTGTTCTTTCTTCCTCCCTTTCTCTCCTTCCTTTTTATTTTCCCTCTTTCTTCCTCTTTTCCTTCCTTCCTTTATTTCCCCCCCCCCTTCAGAAAGTCATTGAATCTGGAAGGCACCAAGAATGAAGGTAACGCCAGGTTTCAACAACCCACAAGAAATATAGACAATGAAGATAGCATAACACCCTGGGGTGAGCAGAGCCACGTAGCAAAAACAAAAAAAAACAAAAAATGCACAATTCCACCACCAAACACTGCATCTTGACCAACATGGGAAAGAGCCGAAGCAGGAAGAGAGGTCAACAAACAAGGCTGAGTGTCATCATCCTTACGAGTTGTCACTGAAATAGGTCCTGTCCCGTTGATGTCTTCCACCAAATCTGTGTTTGGATCGGCAGGAGGCTGAAGCATTGTACTATGACTGGAGTCCACATCTGAAGGAATTAAATCAGTGTTATTGCTTTATTTCCTAAACCACCGCTTAAGGGTCATTTATGTTCTGTAGCCAAGTTCGTTTTATATTTGAAACCGGTCGGAGGAAAGAAAGCACATAACTGATTTCAGAGCTCCAGAGTGGAGACAATTGTTTCTCAGAATGTCACAAGAAGTAACCAGCTTTCACTGGAGGGTGGAGTGGTCTCAAAATCGTGATTTTGATTTGTTTTTGCTGAGTCTAGAAAGATGCTACATGAGCACAGGATGGGACTCCCGAGCCTTGCAGAGGCAGAAACATAACCCATATTAGTCCCATTCCGTGCCCATGGCCTTTCTTAGACATGCAGAATCACCTCCCACCTAGTAGGCAAAATGACTTTTTAACACCCTTCTTCCCTCATTGAGTCCTTTTTTGTTTCACATAGTGAACATGTAAATAAAACTGAAAAAAACAAAACAAAACAAAACAATCATTATATAATACTACCTAGGCAGAGGCCACAGGAAGTAGCAGGGACAAGAAACAAGAAGCAGTGTATGTCACTGAGTCCCTCCCCAAGAAGCATAAATACGAGGTATCTTTGAAGTTTACTCTCTATAGTGATGAGTGGTGCAGAGACTTAGCACTAAAGTGTTTGAGATCCTATTTTTAATAGTTATCACAGGTCTATTCTGCTGAAAAAACAAATCCTGAGTGAAACAGAGGCCAAAGGTTGAGTCAATCCACCCACACTATTGCCTCTGGGGAAATGTAATCTGTTCCAAATAGCTCCAGAGGAGAGTGCTGAAATACTGGGCTCCCACATCTGCGGGGAAGTCTTCACAATCTAAAAGAAAAGATCATCAAGATCTTTGCAGGATAGAAATGTATGGCAGACTCTACTCTCTCAGATTTCAAAGAAGAGGAAAGGCCAACTAACTCAAATTAAAATTCCTAGTAGATATTCTGCCATAAAAAAGCCACTCTTGTTCATTTTCATTTTATTCATAGACTCCTTCAAGAGGTAGTATGCTACTCCTCCGTTGAAGCCAGCTGTATTGTCCTTACCTGCTCACCATGTAATGGGATCCCTTTCTCTGCCTCAGTTTGAAGACCCTTTAGTTTGATTCTGAGGATCTCTTACTTCCTTTGTTTTCTATTGAATGTCATCAGAGCCCCCAGGAGCCATGTTGCACTAAAATGTGTGCAGAGGCTGCATGAGGCACTACAGGAATTCAACGCAATGGCCCCAACCTAGCCATTCAACTCTTCTTCCCTATGACAAGGGATCCACCAATCTGACATAGTTATTTCTTGGTTTTTCTTCCTTTGTGGTCTTCCTTATGTGAATCTCCTTTTGTTAAAAGAAAATATTTTACTTCCTTTCTCTAACTACCCAAGTTTTTTTTTCCCATTTCCCCCAAAACAGATCCTATCCATCTTCCTCTAATGCTCTCTGGAGGGTGTGGGATGCTCTGAATTTATTGAGCAATTACTGTTGGCAATAGTGATTTCACATCTCTTTCTGCTTCACATTGTTAGGTCTATTTTGATGCTAAATGCTTTCTTTTGCCAGCTAATTTTGTTTCTTAAAGAGCATGGGCTATGGATTATTCAACTTATTTACTATTGATAAAAGAGGAGCACTACATACTATCAATTCTTGAAGTTTCTCCCAAGCAAACTGTCACCTGTTATAATGAAGAGAAATTCCTTTATACAAGTTGATAGGATCAATTCACAATATTCTAATCTTGCAGAACGGTAACTACTGTCTTTTTCTCTCTCTTTTTGAATTGCTCATAGGTAAATAAGAAAGAAGGGTATCTAAGAAGTCAGGAATTCCATCTCATTTAAAAGTTGTTCACCCATTAAATTCATGAACTTTCACCAAAAGCCAAGAAGAGTCTAAATTTCAAATCACAAAATACCATATTGTCTCTAAATGTGACAAGAATAATCAAGTTTTCTGAGCCTTTTAGTTACATTTTTGGTATAACTACTCATCAACTCTTTAACCTCTCTGATTTTTCTGCCAAAGACAAGTTATTTCTTAGACTGCAATGGAAATAGTCACTGACTCCATAACCTTGTTCTTTTGAAAACCTTGGGTTACAAGTAAATAGAAGAGGGCTGGGATTGTGGCTCAGCGGTAGAGCGCTCGCCTAACCCGTGCGGGGCCCTGGGTTCGATCCTCAGCACCACTATTTTAAATAAATAAATAAAAGTATTGTATCCAACTACAACTAAAACTTAAAAAAAAAGTAAATGGAAGAGCAATCTTGGGACTAACCCCTCCACTTGGGAAAAGACTTCCATTTTCACAATATATAAGTAATAATCCTTTAATGCTCTTGCAAAATTATTTATTCTAATATCAGGACTTCATATTCAGATGAATGTGTCTATTTCTCCTACCAAGAAAACTGAGTTCTGAAGAAATTTCAAGTTCCCAGGAAAAGTAGATTGGCCTAAAACCCAGGACACATTGCTAAGAGAAATAACTGCATGATTTTAAAAACATAATATATTCATTAATGATGGTGGAATGTGACGATCATTATTATCCAAAGTACAGGTTTGAAGACATGAATTGGTGTGAATATACTATGTATACAACCAGTGATATGAAAAATTGTGCTCTATTTGTGTAACAAGAATTGTAATGCACTCTGCTGTTATATATATATATATATATATATATATATATATATATATATATATATATATATATATATATATATAAATTTCAAATGTTCAGAGACTATTACCCATGGTTCTTTCTGTCTGATGACCTCGTCCCATTGGATGTGAGATTGGGTCAAAGTAATCAGTCCAGAAATCGTCCTCTTGACGCTGTGTTGTCATTCTTTGATCTGGATGGCCATTGTGGGCTGAAGCTTCTATGACCATGCAGTTAAAGCAATTGTCAAAGTGTTAATTGACATTTTTCCAAGGACACACTGATATTTTTCAAAAGATTCTCTAGACCAAACATTACAACTCTCTTTCTAGTACACAGGGCAAAGAGATTTCATATACAGAATGTTTTAGCAGGTTTGGGTTAATTCATGCTCATTTTCTTGGCAACTGGCATGTGAACTAGAGGACATAAAGTATTAACAATTTCTGCAGTGGAAGTGGATACAGAATGAGTTATAGGCATCAAGGGAAGATGAAGAAACAGCTCTTGATCTGTGCTGTGTCAATCCCCTTAAGGGGAGAGTACAAGCACCCAAGTGCATGATGTCATGCAGAGAAAACCACATTCCAGTGAAATACACAAAAGATTGTTAGTGATATAGAGAAGGAATCAGATAGATAACAGATTGCCACGGGCTAAGCATGAAAGTCAATACCATTCATCACCAAAGCATGAATGGAATCTATTAAAAACAACCTTTTAATAATGGGACTCATGGCACAAATGCCATATAAAAAATGTGCCGTATGCCTCTGCCTCATTCTTCACCTATGGAGAAGGACAGATTTTAAAAAAGCTCACAACAGTATCTCCCCAGCAACAACCTAACCACATAGCCAGTCACTGAATCCCTTGCTCTACTAGGAATTCATTTAAAAGTTGCCATGCACTGGAAAGATATTTTGCATTATATTCTATATTGCAAATGGAAACATGGGACTATTTCTCACTGGTAGCAAGTAAGAATGTGAAATTCACATTCTTTACAAAGCAGGGTGTATTTCAATACTTCAGTCACACAGACCAAAGAGTCATGCACAAGAGCTTGCAGAACTAAGTGATTTGGCATCACTTCGAGAGAATGATATGACTTGAGTCCAATTTATTCAGTCCCACGATTCAAGAATTAGAGGAGGTGACTTGGTTATAAATATGAGGAAAGCAATTGTACACTCAAGGAGAAATCACCAAACAGATATGCACAAAAGCCCAGATGATGTCAGCTAGGTGTCATTTTTCTCATAATATCGGGTTCTGCTTCTTTCTACTCTAGAGTTCTAACAACATTCTTTCTCAGAAGCCTAGTATTTCGCACGGCCATATTATAAAGATGGGCCCACATTAGAGAGTAGATTTTTTTACAAAAGGAAGCATTTTATAAGCTTAGTGTCTCTCTTATAATCTCACTAGGGGATGCCCAAAGCTAGATCTGAAAGTGACATTCTCGAGGAAATATTCCCTGTGTTTCCTTTGTGTAGCTATTCCTGTTCAGGTGATTTTTAGGAGCCTTTAGGGTTTGCCTCTGTGTTCACGACAACATGACTTTTTCAGAAACCTAACAGGATCTTTTCTTCATTATTCTTTTGTCCCATGTCCTCAGTGCTCAGTATTTAATTCAAAAGGAAGTTCCCACTCAAGGTTGCTTATTAAACCATCCATTACCAGTTGTCCCTGCTGTTGAATGAGATTCTTCTCTTGATGTTTGGTGATATCCCCCATGCCATCCATTCCCAAACCACTGTTCTCTCTGGGTGGCTGTTTCTTCTGTTGTACTACTAGAAGTTTCCCAGGCTGTGAGAAGAATGTCAATTGTGAGCCGTTGTGGTCCCATTTCCTCATCAATAGCTCTTATACTTTAAGGGCACAGACTCATGAGGAGAGACAGTAGAAAAGGAAGACAACGAGGAGATACACCACTAATATTCAGAAAGGAATATTAGAAATGAAATGGCCCCATCCTTTAATTCTTCAGCTGAAAAAACTAGGAACCAAAGAAATTTTAATTGGTTCAAAATCATGTGGCTGGATTGGTGCAAAGTTAAGACCAGGCCATAGCCTGTGAATTTCCAGTACAATTCTTATCTTACTGTGGTGAGTGGCCTCACATATCCTGCCTAAGAGAACTGTTCAAAGAATAAACTCTTTGCTGACTTTGGAGGAAGAGTATAACAACTTGTGACATAAGTATAGTCGGACAAATCACATGGGTCATGTTCCCTATAGCACACTCAACAAAAATGTACCAGCAATGGCTTTACCCATTGTGAAAGCTGTTACAATGTCTAGGGTGTTACAACACTGACCTATAACATGGTTACAACCCTATGGCAATGACCCCAAACCACTACCTTCTGACATTAGGCTCATTAATTCCAGGTCACTTAGGATGTGCTCTGCTTCAGTACAAAATGTTTAGAATAATTTCTAAGATACACTATTAGAGCCCAAAGGGGACTATAGACTTCCACTCTCTTCCTTTTCCTATTAGAACACTTCTTTGTTAACCCAGCTCACAATCATTATGTTTATATCAAATATATTAGGCTAAGAAATCACATGTGGGCCTGCCTGTTGGACATATTCAGTACAATGTGCAGGACTTATTGAACAGTGTCCTAAATTTTTCTTTGGTTGTCTGGGATCCCTCAGATGAGTGATTCCCAAAAGCTCCTTTAGCTTCTAAGTCACTGTTTAGTACCTGTCCCCTACAGGGGTATTCAAGGTTGTGAGAGTGATAGTTGAACCACAGTTTCAAAAATGCTACAAACTGTTATCTAAAAAAAAAAAAAAGCTTACTTTATTCCAAATAAGGTAGGCATCTCTCAGAGCTACAAATCTGAAAGAAGAGAACATACTTTTTTACTTTTTCTCTTTTTGTTTTCATCCTATTTTGATAGTCAAGCGGTGAGCCTGGAGATTATTTTAGAAAACCTGAGGTGTTTGTGCATAAGGAGAATGACAGTGAGAGTATCAAAGCATCCCTCAAGTTCCCCTGGGTTTGGAAACAGAAAAAGAGCAGTTGTAGAATTCAAATGCAGACCATGTATATTATTGACTTTTCTCCAAGAGTTCAAGGGATGCCATTTTATAACAGAGAAAGAGAACATGAAACAGAAAGTGGGTTTATCATACATCCTCACAGAAAGAATAATTCCAAAGATCCTTCTGTTTGTCAAACTTTCCTTCCAGATCCTCCACTAAGCACTCAAAGAACGCACTCTTCACCATACATTTCCATAAACCCACACAAATCACCCATATGGGACCTCTGGGAATCTTTAACACAGAATTCTATCTCAGATATAGAATTTATCTCAGATAAATGTTTTGGCCTTTCGTGCAACCTGACAAGTTAGCATTTTTCTTCCAGTTTCTAAAAATTGTGTGCAGATTTGGCCCCTTTTCAGCCTCTGCAGAGATTAGGACTGTTCGGAGACACAGAGTGTGGCCAGTGTCTAAAAATTGTCTTCCCTAGCCCCCGGAATGTCTTTACTCACTCCCGTAACCAAGAGCTGCCAACCGCCATCCTTACTTGTGCTTGTTGAATGTGGGGCCTCCTCTTCATCCTGATGTTCATGGTGAATGAGAGGAGGCTGTGGTTCCTGGGTCCAGTTTTCTCCATGAACACTGGGGCCATTTCTGTCTACATCTGTTATGGTGAGGTTATACATGCTGTGATTTTTTTTTTTTATCAATCAACTTTTATTGGTTTTCTTCTTCCATTTATGTACATGCTATCTAAAAGTGTTATGTCTGAACACTACTTCGGAGCAACCACTCTCAAAAATTTGAATGATTTCACTAATATGTCCCAAGAAAAAAATGAATGGGAATGAAATTTCTTCATGATTACTTGATATTCCACTATAAACCATTCAAATGTATTCATTTTATAATAAGCCCCCCCCCAAATACTTTGTGCCCAGATGATATGACTGATATCTGACTCCTAAATGGAATTGAGCATTCTTATGAAAGTTCACTGAGAATTTATGATGCAACATTAACTAAATTTTCCACTGTGTCCTAAGGGTTGACAATTGCAGCATCATAGACTTTGAAGGAAAAATATCTTTCGTTAATTACATATAACCCATTACCAGTTATTCTTGTGGTTGTCTCAAGTGGTGCTTCTGGGTTTTAATGGCTTGGCCTCCATTGGTTCCAGTCCTGGTTCTGTTCTGTGTGGTCAGAAACCCGTGGAGTGGTTGAAACTGTGATAATGATGATTGAAGCAATTAGGAAAATGTTATTTCTTGAGCCTTCACAAATTGTACTGCACATTTATTCCTTCTGTAGTCTATACAATGAGGCATCTATACCAGGTTGTATAGATGGTTGCATGGAAACAGAGAGAAAGTGAAGAGAGCCTTCAGCTTGATCCACCATATTGTGAAGCATCTCAATGTCCTTTGCATTCTGTCATAGAATTCGTTGGGGTTCAGAACATGAGATTTTCTTGGAGAAAGCAGCCAAAGAAACTGTGGTAGCATGAAGAACAGCTTGGAATACATCAGCCCTCCACCGAGGATCACCAGAGATGACAGAGCTTTGCCCATCCATGCAGATTTGTAGGTGGCCCTCTGCACTTGAAAGGCCAAAGAATTGGTATCGCTGGCATGTTTGCTACCTCAGACGGAAGAGGCAGGTGTCTGAAAATTATACCACAATGATCATTATTTTGTTAGTTAATTTTCCTGGAGAAAAAAATACCCTGAGCATCCAGAACTTTCCTGTAGATGGTTCTGAGAAAGAACATCTACCTAGAATAGCAATATGGTTTAGCCACATAACTCTGAATGTTTCTCAGACACGCATGGTAATTCTCATCAAATACAAATATCATGAGCAAGCCATTCACAGCCAATGAAAGAAAAACAAGATGCATTACAGTCAATAGAAAAAGTCCAGAAGTAACCCATCACCATCAGAAAAGTGCGTTGAAAAAAAAAAAAGAGGTATATATCCATATAACAGTTCCCTGATATTGTCATACAAAAATATTTGGGTTAGAATAGCATAAACATCCAACAGAAGGATCATGACAAAATTAGAATGTCTTTTATGAAAAGGATATTTGCAAATCCATCTTCTTTCAAAGCTTATTTTTGATACCCAAATAACCCAAAACTATTTCACAAGTTAAGAGAATAATGTCTAGAATCATGAAACACATTCTCAATAGGCATGAAAAATGGTAGCTATCCTTCCCCTCCAAAAGGAAAACGGTATCCTGTTGAATCACAGGCATAGACACTCAACAAAAAAGTGAATGGAAATTGAAAAATATGCTCTAGAGATGAAGAAATAGTGAAGGAAGTTTTCCCCTGGAGCCTGATCATAGAGTTTATTTGCAGGTTGATCTTTTGGGGTCACCATCCAAGGGATTTGGGTTTCTCAAGTATCAAAACCATATTTTTTACAGATGGACCTACCCAAGACTGGGCCACATCCTGAACCCAGGAGACAGTGTACTCATAAAGCTCCAGTGATTTTGGTTACTTGGTTTTCTTTCTGAAGGTATTAAAAAGAGCATAGAGGGGCTGGGGTTGTAGCTCAGTGGTAGAGCGCTTGCTTAGCATGTGTGAGGCCCTGGGTTCGATCCTCAGCACCACATAAAGATAAATAAATTATATAAAGGTATTGTATCCATCTACAACTACAAAAACAGTTTTAAAAAATTAAAAAAGAAAGAGTATAGACTAAGCTCTGCAGAGATGTCCAGGCTAAAAAATATATATTTTAAAGCTGTAAAATAAAGAATGGAGTTCATTTTGAGTATTTGTTGTATGGCTGCCATATGCTCAGGTGCTTTCAAAATCTGGGCTATTCTTTTAGATCCCCTCCTCCCTGGGTGCTATTCATTTGGGGATGAAACTCTCAAGTTTCAACAGGACAGACAGAAATTCAGTGACCTGGGAGAGCTCATGTAACACCCCAAGAGCCTTATCTCTAAGGAAAAGCAAAGCTGTTATGGAGTTAATTTCAAGATTCTCATTCTGTCCAGCAAAACCATAGGTCATTACAGGTTCGTGTGAGAAACTCAGTCATCTGGCAGAATATTTGACCAAACTTGGTATATTTTAATTTTAAAAGAATATTTTTTTTTCAACTCAATTGAAAAAAATATTTCATGTCTTAGTTCTCAAAAAGTTTTATAATGGTCACAAATTTGTATACTATTAAGCAGTTTCACTATTTGCTTTTAATAACTAGCACTGCCTTTTTTAAGTGAGCTAATATTTACCCTTCTTTTCAACGTCTTTTACTTACATGTTTGTTAAAATTCTGGGTTTGTTCCTTTGACTTCAACCAGATTTTGATTAAGACAACTCTTGAGTTCTCACTCCCCTGTTTTAAGCCTTTCTAGGCCCTTCTAAAAGCCTTCAATTCAGGGTCATTGGCAATTTTGAATTAATACTCTCTTAATCACTTTTCAAATGCAAGGGCTTTTTTCATCCGTGTGCTCCCAGCACCCAGCAGAGCAGGTACACAATGAGCATTTGTTGTGTTGTTTTCACATGTCATTCTCTGACAAACCTTGATAACTCAAAGAGAATCTATAGTAGTCAATCTCACCGATAAACAAAATAGGAAGAACCTAAGGCATTTGGTTCACTTCTCCAAATATGTTTAGGTTGTCATTAAAAAAAAAAGAAAAAAAAAGAAATCGCATCTTATTTCCTCCTCCACAATTATATGGGGATATAACTAAGGGATCATCATAAGTCCACCCATTTTTCACATTGACTGTTTTCCAAGAGAAATACTATCAGGTGTCACTTAGGTTAATTAGTAAAAGTTGCAAAAGTGGTTCTACTGGAATTGATCATTCTTACTGGTGCTGGAGACAAAGTCTTCATCATCATCAATGCCTGATCCAGAAAAACTGACGTGTTTGTCTCTTTCATCTTCATTCTCTTCATTTGGCTTCCAGCCTGTTGAGATGGTATTTGAATCCATACCTGTTATGGTGACTTGCGTTAGTGGTGGAGCTGGATGCCAAGTAACCCATTCCACAGAGGAAGAAAGTCAGGCACAGCAGGTGGAATGGATTTCCCAAGATTTCAAGAGGAACGGGAGAGGGTTCTTGCAGACTTGCATCTGGATCTAATCTATAGATCTCAAAGCAATTGCTATGATCCTTACATCAGAACCTTCACTTTAAGGAAGAATAAATATGGGCACCGCTCCACTAAAGAAGTAAAAACAGAACACAGCAAACTAAAAACATCAAAAAGATAGTCAAAACTCCCCTGTGCTTTCAGATGCAGTTCTTAATAACTCATTATTCACATTCTTTAAAAGTTTGAGTTCCAAGAAAAGAGTGGAAAGGTTTCATATATGCCTATTTGCTTTATCAAGACACCTTCAAGAAAACTTTGAAATCATGTCAATCATTTCTAAAATGGTAGAGTGGCATTCATAATTTTCTAATTTATTTTTTTTTAAATCTTTAGCATCAGATTATGGTATCTCTCTAAATGCAAATGGAAGTAATGCTGTAATTCCCAACAGTACTTTGGCAGACAGAGAGGGAAAAAAAAAAGTCAATTAACAGAGAAATAATGTCTGGCATTTTATTAGTCAACCAGAAGAGACGATGAAAGTGGATTCCAGTCTAAATTCTTAGAACTTTTCCTTCTTTTCTTTTGGAATTAATCATAGAAAAGGAGATGGAAACTTTCAGCTTCTCAGTGGTTACTGCAGAAGACCTCTTTTTTTATTAAAAAGAGGTTTTCTGCATTCTGAATGAGGCTCAGGCTGTCTTATGAAATGACCATTTGCTTTGCATACCATTAGTGTCCACCCCAATAACGCAATTGATGGAGGTTTTCTATATTTTTCTATCTCAGCTAGGTTATTTCATTTTCTCATAAAAAAAAGTTACAAGCTTTTTATGACTTCAATAATTTTGGAGTAGGCATAAGCATTCTTTCAAAGTTATAATTTTGTTCTATCCTCAAGACAAACCTGTCCCTGTTCATAGCTCCTCTACTATCCTCCTCTGAGGAGTTAGAAATCCCACATAGTAGAAAAAAAGAAAACTGCATATTAGTTCCATGTAATCAAAGATACTGATCTAAGAACTCATAGTCCTTCCAAAATCAAATATTTGTGTGACCAGAATGGACTTTAGACTTGAACATTATCCCATATGGCAATGAAAATCATTAAAGATGGTCAAGAAAATGCATAAGATAACCATAACTCATTACCAGACATTGTTGTCGTAAGAAGATGATTCCTGGACTCTGATGGTTGAAACAACCATGAAAGCCAGTCCTGGGCCTCTTGCTTCTTGCTTGCTGTTTCAGGAGCCATAGCACTAGTGCTCATCAAAACTGTGGTAACCATGACTGAACAGATTGTTGAAAAGTGAATTGTGAGTTCCAAAGAAATAGCATTGTGTATGCTTTCACTAATTTTTTTCCCCTAGTCAAGAGAATCATCTATACTCAATAGATGGAAAGGTGGAAAGAAAGGGGGAAAAGGCCAAGAAATTCCATTTCTTTCAGAGGCCCAGACTAGAATTCATAGAATGTCAGAAATGGAAGGACCTTGAATATAATCTGGCTCAAGCTCTTCATCTTAAAGATGAAAAAATAAAAGTGCTGGAAAAATTTGCCGACTTGTGTGAAGTCAGAAAGCTAATTAGCAACAGAGACATCTCAGAGCATGAGAGCTCTGAATTCTAAAAGTTTACAATGTGAAATGGGAAGGGAAATTTTGTCTCCTCCGCCATGATGCCAAACTAGGACCAGTGGTAAGAATTTCAGGGAGATGGGTATTCTTCCAACACCCATGCTACAGCTTCCTTTAGATTTAATGGAATAATCTGAACTATCCAACATTGAACTGCTTCAAGGAGAGCTTTGTTTCCCATGATAAGGAAGATCACTTGGCAGGAAAGTTGTGTAAGTAATTAAATGATTAGAAATGCTGATTGAACCAGACTATTTAAGATCCTCTCCAAATCTGAGCGTTTATGATTCTACACCCCAGGTCTTTAGAGTCCTAGCCCCTTAATCTTCCATACACTCTATCTTGGCTAACCAATATCATTCTCCAAGAATTTAGGGTATGATATTTCTGCCAGATATAATCCCAGGAATCCAAAACACAGGAAAAGAGAACATGTAAAGTAGGAGACTAAAGAAGATGTCTTTCCACTTTCTCCATGGAGACTCCAAATCCCCTGGGAACCTTGCCCAGAGTCATTTATTTTATATCAACACTATTATTTTACAAAGCAGAACAGTCCATTTTTAATCCCGTTTGAGTTGAAAATAGTATAGCAACACAGGAAAAGAGACAAAGTGACCCACTGATAAAACCAGAAGCAATAATCTTGACTTGAAAATTTCCAAAGACTGACATTTCTGCCACCATGACGTGCAACGGAAGAATATCAGATAAGAGGTGACAAAAAATTGAGAACAAGTTCAAGCAGAGAGGCTGAAACCATCATTAAAATCCCAATTACAAAAGACAAGTGAGATTTCTTTTTTCAGATTTCAAGAAAGCCCAGAAATGATCCCAAAAGAAACACAGCCAAAGAAGACCTTTTCCTTCACACTATTTTTTTTTCTGCAATGGTCAACACTGTAAACATTTTAAAATGGCCTTTCAGTGTGCTGCCATCTCTCTCCCACCTGACCCCAAAATATCCTAATCAGTGCGACATAGAACCATAACATAACATAGCACTGTTGTCATATGTGATTATTTATAGAAGTAAAGAATATAGTTTATTCTGTCTTAAAAGCAAATGTGAAGTATCATCTTTCTATTTTTATTTCTTCCCTTTTGCAGAAAGGATGCCTGCTTATTTTGAAATATGATCATATTCTCCATCAGCAAAAGCTAATAAATGGAGATATGCTTCTAAACCCCCGCCGTTGTTATAGACAAAACCTTTCTCCCTGAAGCTCCCACTTTAAAATACTTTGCAGGAATTTAGAAATCATAGACAAACCTCCAGGAACCTGTAGGCGACCTAGACTCTGATGTAGAACCACATCATTTTCTACCTTACAGTAAAGGTTTGAAGTATCCAAACAAGTGTCCAGGGCCTGCCCTTTCCAGGTGTAAATCATGGTTCCCTCTTTTACTACTAACTGTGATAACTGGGTCAGCAGGAAATAAAGGTGTGCATCTTCCAATAGACTTTTTTCCTAGAAGATATTTTTCTCAATGAATCGCATAATCAAAGCATCTGAAGGAAAAATAATTTTGATTCTGCATACCTGTTGCCATAAAAAGAACAAATTAGGTATTTAGGGGATCTTGTCATATCCCCAGAGCTATTGGCTTCTGTGACAAGGGAAACAGCAGCAGATCCTGCTCTCACTAGCGATGCTGAGGGACCCTCAGTGGGACACTTGGGCGTGATAATGGATATTCTTTTTCTTATCATTAAAAGACCTGGCATTCAAGACTATCGATGAGCAAAAGACATAGCAATTTACCTGTGGCTGCTATTGTTGTGAGATCCTGAGTCTTAGGCTGTGAATTACCAAACCAGGACCATATCCAATTACTTCTCTTCTGAGCTGATGCACGGCTGTTTGAGTGCACAGTGGAGGTAACTGGATCGATTATGAAAACATTGTTGAGTGAGATTCTCTCTGTCAGAGTTTACTCTCCATTCTATGTCAAACATTTGTATCTCTTATAGAATGAAGATTAAAGAAGAGATATTGAGGTGTGTTTTTTTTATTTTTATTTTTAATATTTCCGGCCTTCTTTCTAACATCTCCCAACATCTTAGAACAACATCAGAAATGCAAATTTGTATGGGTATAAATCCAGTGCTTCTCAATCTCCCAATTGAACCTCCTAAAATAATGATTAGAGCAAGAATTAAGCCACAGCTTAATACTGCAATGGACGGAGATTTGTTTTTTTCTTGACTGGGTGACTGGACCATGCAATATGCAGCATGACATAAAGTTGCTTTCATTCATTCACCTTTGGAGTATCTTTGGAGATGCTTGCATATATCATTTGGATCTATCTAGCAACACACCCAGCTTGTAATAACAACTGGGACTTCAAAGCTCTACCCATACACATCAAACTCAGACCACACTTTATACCTGAGCAAGAATTTCATGAAGGGTGTGTGTTCTAAGTATTGAAATCAAATTAAACTTTCTCAAGTTCCACTCGTCACTTTGGATTCAATTCAGTCCGTGTTTCCAGACAAGAAGCAAAAATGTCAAAGTTAAAGATTTTGAACTCTACTCAAATTAGAAAGAGGACAACAGTAGCATTTTGTAATTTAAAAATCTCTCACTTGACTCTCAACTTGGACTTGAGTCCAAAATGTTTCTCAATAAAAACAGAAAGGTAAAAATCATCAGGACAAATACATAAACCAGCTGAGATTATGAAGACATAATTCAAATCATACATTCCTGTGAAAATGTGATACAACTTATGGACTCTTCCTGCATTATTTTGAGTGGTTCCTGAATACCTTCTCATTTAAAACTTTGGCATTGTACATGCCAAATTCCTATAACAGGCACCACATGGTCCATGCTATAAAGGACATAATAGTTCAGAACAAAAAGCAGAGAGATAGGAGCCAATTTCCCTTATTATGTCCCCAGTAAACCTGAGCATCCCTTAGAAAGCCCAGAGACACCCTGTTCTCACCTCAGTAACTTTATGAAAATAGCTTAGTTCCTGCACTTTCACCCCTACAGTACACCAGGAAAAAAATAGCAACAAAGGAGATGAATGTACAAGAGCAAGATAGAAATAGGCATTTATTTTCATCTTCCTGAAAGGAGTCGTATGAGAGGGAAAGATGAAAACAGCTACAGCCTCGCCAGCACTTTCCAATTTGCCCCACCCAAGTAGGCCATGCCAAACCAAAGAAAAAAAAATTACTTGTTTGACACCCAGAAGACAAGGAAATTGAGACTTCCAAAGCAGGAGTTGGCTTCCTGAATTAGTTTTGGTTTCTTGATTCCAGAGAGTTCCAATCACCAATAGGAAGGCACCAATTGACACACCTCCAGGAGGGCTCTTCCAAAAATAACAATTATGATAAACAGCCCGGGGGAAGTCCAGAGCCATGTAAATGGTTGGTCTTTTTTTTTTTTTAAATTGATGGTTGGTCTTGTTAGCTTTCCCTTTGCCACCCACTAAGGACCCTTAAGAAGGAATGAAGCAGTCAAGCCAAAGACAGGCAGCTTCCATGTCCCCAGCCAGCCCTCCTCTTGACCTCTGCCTCCCTGCATGCATTAGGGAGGATCTGCAGACACAGCCTCTGGCAGTTGCCCAGCTCAGTCCAACCATGATAAGGCCAGGGAATCTCCTTCCTGGACTCAGAAAATCTGATTCTACTTAGGACCTCAGCATTGCTAACTCTTCCCAGTATGCCACAGGCTGCATTTAAGTTTCCACCCGGCTTTTGTTTGTTCTGTTTTCTTGTCTTTGTTTTGATATCCTTCTTTGCATGGATTAATCTCTTGGAGCTGCCGTTGGCCTTAGTGAATCTTAGAACACTTCAATAATTCTCCACTTAGCTCTGGACTCACCCACATGGACAAATTAGTTTTTCTCTTCTGTCCTTAACTATTAAAAGAAACAGCTAAGTGCTTTTTAAGGAGGAAAACATAGTTATTCTCTTAAGTATGTTTTTCTTTTGCTTAATATCTGAACTAGCATGTTGCATCCATCAAGGAAGGACTAACATTGAGCCCCAGTAACCAAAGCAGTGTCTGGCGCAGACACCAAATCTTGGTTGAATAAATGAAAATCTCACTCAAACTTATTCTTTTCAATATTACTTTCTAGGGTTTTTACCTTTGGATCCCAAGCATTAGAATAGACACTGCACATAGTAGGTCCTCAAAACACATTTGCTGACTGACTAACTTAGAAAAGATGCTAATAAAAATGTGATAATTGCCTTTTCTAAAGCTCAAGGGGGTGGGGGCTCATCTCATCCCCACAAGATGTATTTTGTCAGGATTTTCTTCTTTGGTGGGAAATAGGACTTTAGAACTGTTCTACTTCCTGCTGACACCCCTAATTATTGTATTTGCCAGTGTCTAACAGAACTGTGCACCTTAACAACAAAGTGATGTTTAAAAGGCCAGCAACCAGCCTGGTGCCGGGCAAGTGCCTGTGATCCCAGCTACTCCAGAAGCTGGAGCAGGAGGATCACAAGTTCAAGGCCAGCCTCAGCAACTTAACAAGATCCTGTCTCAAAAAAAAAAAATTAAAAGAGGTGGGGGTGTAGCTTGGTTGGTGTAGTGTCCGTGGGTTCAATCTCCAGTGCTAAAAAAATATTAAAATAAAGGCAAGGCACCCAGGAAGCAGCAGGCAGCCCATGGCACTATGGTTTCCAGATGTCTGTCCTGAGAAGTATTGCCCATGGAACCACAAACAAAACGGGGGTGCCATCTTTAGAGAGCCCAGGCCCAGGAACGCATGGGCAGTTTGAATAGATGCACTTTTTGAGATGCTTCAAAGAATCTGCCGGGAATTACCAGAACCCCAAACCTACTTGCATCACTCTCTCAGCAAGTTTCTAACATAAATTTAAAATGCCATTGAGCAAATAACCTTAAATTAAACCAGAGCCATGTGGAAACTTCCCTGGCCTCGGGGTGATAAGGGATAGAAAGGACCTCATCTCGAGTATTGACCAACAAGTATATTTCTGCCACACTGTCTGGAGGCTGGAGTGTCACCCCTCAAGAGCTGAAGCCAGGAAAAGAGAAATCAGCACCATATTAAGAAATCAACCCAGGACCCAGGTGCACTACTTCAATATGAATAATCCCCACAGGAGCAGAGCCCATCTGGAAACCTGTTGAAAACAAACCACAGGGGGACAGAGGAAGATGACAAAGGAGAGGGAGGACATGCAATAGAACTGCAGCCAGTGGCATGAGACCAGAGCCACCAAATGCAGCATTTGCATCTGTCCTCTCTTACAGTCTTAAGTAATGAACAAACCACACACCAGCTAAGCATTAAGGACCTTCCCCGCAGGCTGGCATCTAAACTCTGAAGCTGATATAATTTGATCATAAAACTCTTCCTTAGACCCAAAGGAAAAGAATTGTTTAGTAAATCACAATTGATGATTATGAATTAATGAATGACTGTAAATCCAATTACAATATATAAAAATATACATTTAGGTAGAAAAAGGAGCCTATGGAATGGTATTCGTATTCTGCACTCCCACCTTTATGGAAACAATTGTATCTACAGTGAGTAAGAAGAATAAAGAAGCAAAATCAAAAATTGTTTCTGTATCAGGTTTGAACCCTAACTATATCCCCAGGGATCAGAGCATCAGGATGGGTGGTGGGGGGGTGTCTTCTAAAACACTTCCTGGGGCACTTCTTACTCCAAGGTAAGAAACACATAGTTGTAGACAGACAGACAATTGCAGGCTGTGGTGGTCAAGGCATATAGAGCACGGATCAGCACGGCCACCCACCGCCCCAATGACGTCACCACTGCTTCCATGCCAGAGACAAAAGAAAATCAAAACTCAAGGGAATGTGGCTCAGGAGATCCCAGGCATGTGGCCAACGAATTGCTACTGGGAAGCAGAAGAGCTCCTTCTCCTTACTGGTGGTAGGGTTGTTCTCGGAGACCCCAGCATCCTCTTGATCTGTGGATGGCTGTGAAGTGGGCAGGTGGGTGTGGAAGATGGTGTAACCCCCTGAAGTGCTCCTTTTGCTGGAGGAGCCGCTGCTCATGTCCTTGTCCATAGGTTGGCTCAGGTTGATGTCTTCCTCGTGCGTCCTGTATTCGCCTTTCTTGCTGTAGCAGGTCCCATCGCGGTTGACAATGGCTTGGGAGAGAGAAGGGCACTTTGAGAACTTCACAGCTGATATTTTTGAGTCTTGAAGAAAGACTGAATTGTCATATAGCACAGTGGCTTTGAAACTCTTCTTTAGTAGGAAGTATACCTTTCTATCTAGTGAGGAGACATGGGGGGTGGCACCCAGAAAGTACATTCTTCTCTGCTCTCCCTGCACCCCATCCCACACAGCCTGGAAATGTGCAGGAGAAAGAAGAGGTTCTTGGGAACCCTCATATTTGAATCCCAGCTTCATGTAGGTCTGGATGAGGCACAATTGTGAGCTTAAGTCCTCATTTCGAAAGCAAGCGCCATGTCACCTTCTGGATAGAATTATCACGAGCCTTATGACATTGTGAGTAAAGCATTCAGCACAGTATTCAAAATAAATGAATGCTCTATAAATGATAATTCCCTACCTGGTTCCTGACTCTGCCTTCTGAAGGATGTGTAAAGTGTGTTGTTATTAACTCCATCCATTTCCAGAAAAGATTTGAAATAGCAGACCTCCACAAAGAAGGCATGGTTGCAAACCCATGAAGGAACAGATTTTCTTTCTAAAGGGCAAATTTTGTCAGTTGAAGCAAACCTCCACTCTAAGCTAGGAAATCAGTGTGTCTAAATATTGACAGAGGCTCTGCCATCCTCTGTGAAATTTGACCTTGATGTTAACAAACACGGATGTACATAAAGATCTAAATCTAAACAAGTAAATGGCTAGAATGGACTAGAGGGGGGAAAAGTACAGATGAATTTATTCATTGTTCTTGCTTAAAATATTTGCTGCCTTCAAGTCTGGGCCACTCAATACACGCATGTGCATTTAGCAGAAATTATTTTCTGCTGAATTGCATCAGTGCGACTGAAGTTTCCTTTTGTCCACTATCTAGATTGCTCAAGTGGAACTATGAAAAAAAAAAAACACAAACAAACAAAAAAAATTCCCAAATCTCAGTCTCCTTGATAATCTCTGTAGATGATCTGAGGAAATATGGAGACCATCTAAGGCCATTTTTTGTTACTGTAACAAGATACTTCAGAACAGGTAATTTGTAAAGAATAGAAGATTATTTCGCTCACAGTTCCAGAGGCTAGGAAGTCCATGTTCATGAATATGAACATGGGTCACAGTATCTTGTGAGGGGCTTCTTCTTGTATCCTAATATGGCAGAGAGTATTACCCAGTAATGATTCAGAGCAAGTGTGCTAGCTTAGGTCTCTCTTCCTGTTCTTATAAAACTATTGAGGCCTCACCTTCATGGGGGCCTCCTTCTCTTGACCCCCTCCATCTAATCCTAATTATTTCTCAAAGACCCTATCTCCAAAAACCATTAACATACAAATTCGGGGGTTGTTTCCCCCATGTGAACTTTTGAGGGGACATATTCAAATATACCACTTATCAAACGTGTACAAATCTGGGCTTTGAAAGGGATCTGTAGGAATCAAGGCATATATTGAGCATTTACCATGGACCAGGCACACAATAAATGTATTTCTTAAGTTTTATGATAATTCTTACATGTCATTTGATTATACATAAGAGAAAATTGAGGCTCAGAAAAAGTAAGGCATTCCTCTACTGTCAGCCAGGTGGTTAAGGAAGTAAGATGTCAAACTGGCCCAACTGATCTAATACATCTCACATTGTACTATTGCTGTGTGAGGTCACCCTTCCTGCAGCAAGGCACAGGCCAAGGACAAATTCTTTACATAACAGGGGAGACTGAATTTGTATGGTCCAGGAAGATGCCCATCACCCACCACTACTACCACCAAGCCCAAGCACTGTGGCTCTGAGCAAGCAGAAAGCAGATTTCCTCAACACTGTGCTACTTACCAAAGAAAAGAATACCAGGTACAGTATGATCAGGGTTAATAGGCTGAGATATTAAAAAGTTCTGGTTAAGATTTTTTTTGCTTTTAAAAGTCCCATATACATACTTCTGCAGATAATCAAGATGATTGGGAGTGGGCATGGTATAAATAATGCCATAACACATATCAGGAAGTTTTAACCCTTTATACTTATCTTTCAAAACTTAAGCGATAGCAAACATAAAATTTCCATTTGAAGACCGAATGCTCCTGTCCCTGACACTTCTTAATCCTTCTTTATAAGAGAAGGATTCGGGTGTCAGCAGCAGGAACTTTAAAATATTATTTAATGTTACTTATGTTTAAATTTATTTTTAAGGTTATCTTCTATTTATGACAAGAGGTGTGGGTTTTCCATTTGCTATCTAGCTTTTATTCTTTTTCAATAAGTAAATTTATTTTTAAATAAATAAATACAAATATATTTTAAGTAGAAGAGAATAGGTGAAATAAATAAAAAAAAATATACCAGATAAAGTGAGAGTGCTGTGTAGTATTTAGAGATATGCATCCAGAATGTGAAAGTGGTTTCCAAATGACTGAAGATTGAGGAACACTGCTTCAGGATAAACCAAAAGGGGAAGGAACCCTGAATCAGAGCCAACCTTCCCCAGCCCTAGGGAAATGACTAATATTCTATTCAAATATAAACCATAGAGAACACACCGGATGCCCTTCTCAAGAAAGAGAAAACTCAAGATGAGAAGAGAGAGACTTACTTATGGTAACTATGCCATCAAAGGAATTGGGCAGGTCTGTGACTGATGTACAATCTTCTTAGTCGATTGGAGCTGGGAGGTGGGGGGAAAAAAGCATGAAAATTCTAAAAAGTCACTAGCAAAATTGACTCCATTTCTATAAGTTAGTAAGGATGGGATTTTTATTAAATTTATCCCAAGTGATTTTCTTTTCATGAAACTTGGTATTTTGCTAGAAAGTTCTCTGCCCTTTGTGGTGCACTTTCCATTTTTGTTTAATTTCATAAGGTCCTGGATACTTATTACCTCTCTCCAACAATTTTATTTATTAAAAAATCTGTGTTTTCTGTATCAGCCACTATGGAAGGCTGAGGGTTTAATTGTGAACAAGATAGATATGGGTCCTTCTCTAGTGATATATACACTAAAGAAGATTTTTAATTTTTTTTACTGTAAAAGTAATGTAGGATCCTGTAAAAAGAAATTAAAAAACAAAGAAACATATAAAGTATCATGAGAAAATTATTTGTAATCCCAGGCACCAATAAAAATGATGGAAAAACATGGCAGACACACGGTTAGCATGAACACCACGTTGATCTGCAGATTAAAATAGTCAATAAGAAAAATGCCTGATCAAAATATCTTAAAACCAATTAATTTATAGTCTTGGTATTCATTGTTATTAATATACTAATTACTTTATTAATTAAGTACTTTATTACTTCATTAATTTAACTGGTCTTCCTAAGTACCTAATCGGTATAGACTGTGTCTCAGCTGAGGTCGGCCATCTTGGACATAGGCACCCAGAACAACTCTTACGAATATTGTCTTGGCATATCTCATCATGGGCAACCCTGGATTCTTTTTTCTTTTGTTCTCCATTTATCTTCTCCTTTCCCAACCCTTCTTCAAGATTTCTGGGCTGTCTGATCATCCACAGATGTTGCTGGGAAACCCCCTGAACAGCACTGTCTGAAACCTTTGGAAAACAGGCATTGAAGTTCTGCCTGCATGCCTTCCCTGGAGTCCTATAAGCAGGCTGCAGAGAGCCTAACCCACCATCCCACTCAGGCATGCCATACCTTGTATTGGGCCCTAAAAATTCAGAGAGCTTTGAACTGGTTTTGCTGTTAAGGAAGCTTGGATTTACTTGTGCATTACAGTTTTCGTAATGTGTGTGTGTGTGTGTGTGTGTGTGTGTGTGTGTGTGTGTGTGTGTGTGTTTGAGCATACATGCATTTGCTTAAATGTAATATGGCAGTATATCTGTATGGTTGGTTTCTTCCGGAGTTGCTTCTTGACAAACAAGAAGTAAAAGGGAGAGAGGGAGGGATGCATGCATGCATGCATGCATTTGTGCATGGAGGAATGGAGGTAGACAGACTGCTGTCACAAGGAGAGCTGCTATCACAAGCATTGTAAGTATCTTGCCATAAGTTGTTGGATACTCAGCATTAGACAAAACAAGAGTTGGACTATACAGGAGTTGGTTGCTTCCCAGTACCTCCCACATCTTTTTCCCACAAGAAAAGGGAATATCTTTTACCTGACCATATCTTTGGTCTCATCGTGAAAATAACTAGCAAATTCTTCAAAGGTAAAGGTCACCTCCTTGGTAGGGTCATTCCTTACCAACTAATCTAAACCAGCCTTTTGTCACTTCCACACACCCCAATGTGTATCATCTTGCTTTAATTTATTCTTCTTATTCACCATTGTCTAAAATTATCTCTCTCATTTTACCTGATGGCAGTCCATGGTAGATCTTACCATGACCCCTATCTCCTGCTACCACTGCCCATTGGAATTTATAAGCTCCAAAAGATGACTAGTAAGTGTGGGGCTGGGGGGAGCGTCACTGCAGATGGAACCCAGGGTCTCGTATATGTTAGGTAAGTACTTTACCACTGAGCCACACTCCCATCCTGAGGAGTGTCTTGGCCAAAATAGTTATGTGTGATGGGAACAGAAAAGCACTTAATAAATTTTTGATCAATTAATAAAAAAGGCAAAAAACACCAATATAATTTCTCAAAGGTCCATTCTCCCAGGAAGCATACCAAAGATTGTAACTCCCCCAAATGGTTTGCAAATATGAGCAGGTCAAGAAGCATGTAGATATACTCTGAATGGCATGCCATAAGAAATGTTAAAGGAAATTACAGGTACAGGTGTTCAATAATTATTTGTCAGTATTTGCTTGACACTTCTATGCCAAGTCATTTAAAAAAATATGGAGATAAAAGAACAAACACATTTCTGTCCCTTTTCCTGATCAATTCACAAGGTTATAGAAGATAGTACTATTTCTTTAGCTCTTTACAATATTAAAAAAAAATTTTTCTTATTTGAAAATACAATCATGTAGCCAACTTGGGTGATTTGTGGGGCTTCCATCCTGTTTATCTTGGAGATGCTGCTAGAGAATGGTCCCATCTTTGGGATGATTTTGGTATTTGTATGCTGCAGGTGCCCAGAAATGGGTTTTGGATTATGGATGTTTTATGCCAGGGATGCAGCATCCTCCCCTCAATTCAGACACAATGGCAGATGAGAAGAGCACACTGAGAATCTCCAAGAGATACATTGAAATGGGATGGGGCATGTCAAGAACACTAACCATTCTGTGAATGGTGACAGCGTGTGCTCACATAGACCCCCTTCATGCTCCATTTCACTTAAACTTTGATAAAGAACATCAACTCTAGCAAGTATACTGCGATGGATGGTGACCCAAATGTCCAATTAATATATTCATGCTCCCACGTCAGATCATGGGACCTCATTAGATAGCTTTTCATTCTGGTTAATGAGCTCTTCTCAGCTGGGAGAGTTAGCCGCTGAGGTGTCCCTGAACCCAGGGATTTGTTAGACACTAAGGTGGGCTTCCTGGTGGGCTGTGTTTTCAGAAACTCGAGCTCCACTGCATAAAAAGGGCCAAGAGAAACATGACAGAAATACAGCCTCTGGTTCTTCCTATCCCCACTCTCTCAAGCAGTACTGAGTACAGACAGCTGATCAATAAATATTCTCTTAAAAATTAGAAGCCTATCAACACTGAGTCAGTTGGGCTGTGGATGTAGCTCAGTGGTTGAGTGTTTCCTTGGCATGAGCCAAGCCCTGGGTTCAATCCCCAATACTGCAAAAAGCAAAACCACATTGAGTTAATTAGGAAAATAGAGAAAAAGAAAACCATTACTTCTAATTTTGCTCCTTTAATAGAGCCATTTGGGTATGAAATACATCTCTAGTATAAAGTTTTTCAAGTGAATTTACATCCCCCTCTCTAAGGAGAGAAAAGTTAATCAATGATATTGACCCTGGCTTTGGGAATGAACCCAACATCATGGGCAAAATTAAAGGCAAGGAGAAAAGCCTCATCCATCTCTGCCTACAGGGCTTTGATTGCAGACCCAGAAAACAGCATGAGCTTTTGCCTTTTTGAATGAAGAGTCTCAATACCTTAACCAAGGCGACACGGACTTGTGAAAGAGGCAAGAGAAAATGAGAACACAACTACATACTTCACTAAATATATTTCCTGGTCACAGCAAGGAGAAGCAGCAAGCAGTGCCCAGAGGCTTGGAGTCTGCAGGCCCATGCCAGCCCTTGCACCTGACCAGTCCCTTTATCTTACTTCTCATGCCAAGATGGATCAAGCAGTCCCCACGTTGGCTGGGCATGGAGCTCCTGTTTATCCCCATGTGTTTGCATTCATTAGGATAGCCTTAAACATTCCAGGCATGGGCCACATACTGTCTAGCCTCCATTGGACTTTCCCCCTTTTGATCAAATTCTTTTTGGGTCCCCTATCCATGCAACAGAGTGGAGTAAATGTTCTACAGCTTTCTTCTCATTGTTTTGAGTGTCTCCCCATAGTTGTAGTAACCTATATTGTAGTTGTAATAACCTATATTGGCAGAATTCACCAACTTCACATACTCTGTTTTTACTACCAACTCTGTATTTTTTCCTTTCCCCTAAATTCTAGATTTCCTCTCTGAATTCTCATGCAGATCCTTCAAGGTCCTGCAATAATGGGTGGGTGGCACAGCCTGATTCCAGCCCCTGATGCAACTCCACAATGACTGCAATGTCCCTTAAAATTTCATGCAGATTTTATATTCTACTACCATAGATGATATCACTTTAGAGCTAATTTATCATCCCCTTCTCACCTTTAAGGAAAACTGACACTTCATGAAGATGTGTCATGTTTACCTCGAAGCTTCACCTTTTACTTTAATGCAGCTTCAAACTTTCAGGTGGAACAGAAGGCTCAGTTTGAGAAGTCAGACTTCTGATTGTTGGCATTGAAATATTTGACATTTATGGAAATGATCCTTCTCAAAAGAACCTGAAGACTCATTGTACATAGAATTGTTTGATTTTTCTGGGGCTTGAATTAGATGTGTGAGCACGAATTTCTGGGCTAGGGGTTGGAAGAGTTGCATAGGTGGGGAGCCATCCAGCATCTACACCTTCATTTAACTTTCTTATTCTCTAGTTGTGTAGTTGTGTCAACTGTTGGTAAGTGACATTCAAGAAGGTGGATGGTCAATCATGCACTCTCTTAGCTTCCTCTCAATCCCATATATAATAAATATTCTCAGCAAAACCATTTGGCTTCTACCCCACTATTAGATCAATGACTTTCCCTTTACACTGAATGAATCACCCTTCGTGAGCTGGCCCCTGCCGACCCCTCTGACTGTATTCCCTGGCATTCACCCTTCCGATCACTGGACTTTAGCCACCTTGGCCTCCTCAATGTCCTTGGAACAGGACAGGATGCTCCTGCATTCCTGGTTTTGCACTGGCTGCCCCTTCTGCTAATGGCTTCATGCATCACTTTGATCAGGGCTCCTAAATGCACCTACTCAGTTTAAAAAAAAATTCCTATCACTTTTTAACCTTTTCTTTTACTTTGCTTTCTTTTTGAGCACTTACAGCATTCTGCGTTCATAGTAAGTATTTAATATTTATGAGTTAACACCTTCTCTCTGCTGTAGAGATACCTTCTCTCTGCTGTAGAGACACTCAGTGAGCGCCTGCTATATGATAGAGGTTTCAACAACTGAGTTATGTGAAATCCCATAATAACATCACAGGAGTGTAAAAGAGATCAACCAGAATAACAAAAACAAAGTTATCTTATTTACAGATCCATGAACAGCCTTTACTTTTTCTTTTTCTGTTTTCTTTCTTTCTTTTTTTTTTTGGTACCAGGGATTGAACCCAGGGATGCTTTACCACTGAGCCACATCCCCAGCCCTTCTATAAATTTTATTTAAAGACAGGGTCTCACTGAGTTGCTAAGGGCCTTGCTAAGTTGCTGACACTGGCTTTGAACTCACAATCCTTCTGCCTCAGCCTCCTGAGCCTCTGAGATTACAGGCATGTGTGCCATCCCCAGCTATTTTTTCTTTCCAAATAAATAAAATTCATGAAAGAAAAAAAAAACAGTAGTTCCAAACAAAACTTGTAGTCAACCATGTCAAGTTGGTTGGAACAAGCAGAAGGAAACTGAGTCAGAGAAAAGTGATGAGAGATTCACTCTGGCACTCGATAACCATTATATTTTCCAGAAAAGACCTAAAAAGACTACTCCTATGATACAGGAAGGGTTGGCTCTTCATTTCAGGTCACAGATTTCATATCTGCCTTATTTCCTCTCCACCACTCTTCTTTCCCAGCTTGACCTTATCCTGAGAGTCCCTCACTTCACACTCCATTATTCTGAACATAAACCCTTGTTCATATGCCAGTTGCATAGCATGTTTGGTCTCCTGAGGATCCTGTGCACAATTCCATTGCCAGTGGAAATAAATTGACAATCATTAAAATGAGAGAAAGAGCAATTAAGGAAGTAGGTAGCAATGGCTCATTTAGTTAGAGAACATTTCAGACATAGCAAAGGGGTGGTGGTGGGAGGGGATGTTTAACCCTTCTCCCTCTTCCAAGGTGTCTCTGGAAGCATGTTATATGTCACTGGAGGCCCTTTCATTACAGCGTGCAGTGCCCAGCCTCTTCTAGCAACTTGCTAGTGGCTACATACTCATGACAGAAGTTTTTTTTTTTTTCCCAAATAGAAAATGACTCAAAAAATGAGAACATGCCATTTTCAAGGGAGGGGATGATGGCAGCGGGAGGGCAGAGAGGGAGAAGCTAAATCCAGCAGGTTTCTGAAAATGCAGCGCTGACTAAAAAAGGCTCTGTGCAGAGCCTTTAATCTTTCCTGCCAGGGGCAACAGCACAGAGTGCATGGCCCTGCAAGATCCATGGAAATGTGTGTGAGTTGGAAGTTTCTAAGCACACAGAGCTCATTACGTCTATGTTGCAACGATAGCTCGCAAGACTAATTCCTCCTCTGAACCAAGAGACTGATTTCCCAAAGTTTTCTTAGCTGGCAAGGGGGAGTGTCACAATTAAATGTTAATAGGTTTTCATGTATCTGAGTGTTGCTACTGATCAGGGCGGGGCAAGTGAAAGAAGAGTAGCTGCTGAGGTTTTATTCTCACCCGTGAGACTCTGCTATCTATCCTGTGGCAGGTGTCTGATTCAGAGCTATCTGAGTGAAATTATGGAAAGGAGTTTTGCAACACTTAATACCAGAGATGGGTGAAATTATCTATTTCTTTGGCTTGTTTTTACTTTTTTCTTTTTGCTAAATAATACTCCTTGGTGAACCTACCTCCCCACCTTACATTACCACATCATGTCACATTGACAAGGAAGTACAACGCTAATGTTCTAGAACACACACACACACACTTGCTTTGTAAATTATTACTGATATTATCTCATATCATGTTGTCTGTGATTTTTTTTTGGTACTGGGGATTGAACTCAGTGGTGCTTAACCACTGAGTCACATCCCCAGCCCCTTTTGTATTTTATTTAGAGACAGGGTCTCACTAAATTGATTAAGTTGCTGATGCTGACTTTGAACTTGCAATTCTCCTTCTTCAGCCTCCTGAGCTGCTGGGATTACAGGCATGTACCACCATGCCTGGCTATCTGTGATTTTTATGTGGTGCACTACATACAAGCTGAGGATATTAAAATTGATGTGTGTGTGTGTGTGTGTGTATGAGAGAGAGAGAGAGAGAGAGAGAGAGAGAGAGAGAGAGAGAGAGAGAGAGAGAGATGCACAAGGAGGAAAGAAATATTCAGCAAATCAGTACAGCATGCTTAACTTAACTTCCCTCTTCCCCTCAGGAAAGCTTGATCACTAAAATCTTGTCCTGGGCTCAGACTAAGCAGACCAAATCCTGACTCCTGTGCAAGCTGTGTGATTCAGGAAAAGCTGAGGAATTTACCTAAGCCTCAGTTCTTTATTCATAAAGCAGGGTAGTAAAATCAATCCACAGCATGGTTTAAAGACTAAGTGGAAGATGCAGCTAAGGGGCCAGAAGGGATCTCAGCACCTCAGCACTCCCTGATGGCCCTGACAACAAGATCTCCTCTTGGTTTCAGCATATGAGACCACCTCTCCGTCTCTCAAAAGACTTGTCTGTATTTCACAGTCAAAGTGCAACTTACTAAATCCACTTTCTTAGCCTAGTGGCCTAGTCAAGGCCAAATTTAAACAATTAACCTTGGGTATCCAATAAATTGATTTGCTAATGGGTCTTCTTTCATCTCAGTTTCTGTAGGTACAGGAGAAATCTTCCTCCCTCTGCTCCTTTTACATTCTCCAGACTTAGCTCTATATAGACACAGAGATGTCAAATACATCTGCTCTTTGTTTCAGAGTGTATGATGCAAATGTTCTGCATATAAATTTGTGTCATTTAATACAACAACCACTTGCCGTTTGTGGCTAGTTGAGCGTTTGAAATGTAGCCAGAGTCACTCAAGTTTTCATTATTTTTAATTTTAATTAAATATAAGTAGAAATCAGCACATGTGGTTAATGGCTACCATATGAGAACCATCATAGACTAAAGATTTTCCCCTTCCATTTTAGGAAAAGAATCTCAGCTACCTCTCATGAGGTGAATGCATGACTGTACCCAAGGACAGGGGACAGCAGCATTTAACTTACACTTAGTAGTTTTCATAAAAAGTCCTGCAGCTTGACTTTGCAAAAGCAGCCTGTGTGTGTGTGTGTGTGTGTGTGTGTGTGTGTGTGTGCATTGAAGAGAAAGGAGACCCACTTTTCTGGAACCACAAGCTAGAGTGGAAACTTCAGAGGGTTTACTAACACTACTCTGACCTCTTGTAGTGAAATTAAACCAAAACCAGGCACTCTGCTGTGGTTGTCACCATGGCTTGCTCTTTGTGTGCAACCTTGCCATTAATAATTTTAAAAATAAGGCCCCTGGCCATTGTGATTACCTTAGAACAAACGAACAAACTGATTTGAGGAAAGCTCTACCGAGCACTGGGGTCCCTGAGGCATATAATGATGTATCTTAATGGAACACATGCTAAACTATTTCATGGCTATTTATTGACTTTTTCAAACCAAAGCAACATAAACACACACACACACACACACACACACACACACACACACGTTTGCAAAACATGCTTTGAGCCAAGTCTGCAGGGCCAAGACTCAACCAGGCACATATTTATTTTAAACACTGTTATTTGGTTTACGTTTTCTTGTGGTTCTGACAATGATATTGCACACTTCTTCAAAGCCAGGAGAGCGCTATGGAAGCACATTACCCAAGAGGATTCCAACCAATATGACCCTTCACGTCTTCCTCAGGCCTCCCTCTCTATGACTCACAAAAGTGTCTTTAGCTGACTTGAAATTCCAGTTATCAGGCTGGTTTCACATGGACTTGGCCAAATTAATAGGGGCTGACTGGTTAGGTAATAATCCATTCAGCTGCCAGGGAGGAGCCTTCAGTTCTAAGTCCGGTCCCCTGGTCCCAGACCACTGGCTTTCCCAGTGGTGGGTGCTGGTCCCTTACCTGCAGGTCTCAAATCCCTTGGTTAGAGCCTGTTGCATCTGGGCAATGGTGGACAGGGTACTGTTGAAAGCCTTGCAGAGGTCAGGCGCCTCCGTCCGAGAGATGCTGTAGCGACCGTTTTTCTCCACATGGAATACACCTGCGTAGCAGCAGGTTATATTCAGATCTGTAGGATGAAACAGAAATGTCAGCTCTTTTGCAGACAGACTTTGCATCATTTTAGGGAAGACTCAGGAAATATTCAAATAAACAACTCTACTGATCAGAGCCTTCAAGATTCACTCAGGCACATCAAAGGAACTTTCCATAAGCTCAAATTTGAGATGAGACATGGTAAATAAAGCACATCATGCTTACGGTCCCCATGGGTTACTACACAAAAGAATTGGGGTTTTTTTTGTTTGTTTGTTTTGTTTTTTTAAGCATCTGATTTAAAGTAACACAAACTCATGGAAACCTTACAAAATTGAGGAAAATAATGAAGAAAAACAAGAGTACCACTGAGAAAGCCAGAGTCTTTTGCTGAATGTTCCTCCAGTTTGTTTACTGAATACACACCCCACATGGAACACCTATGCATATGTACATGTACACACATAGGGCTGCATAGTGGAAATAGTACTAGATACACAGTCCTATATTTGGGAATCTTGCTTCACCTTAACCTTCACAGCATTATTCCACACTCGAGTGTGATTGCCTCCTCACCCATAACCTCCAATACCTTCTGGCTGTACCCAGAACAAATGTCCTCATCATGGCAAGACCAAAGCCCTCTGGCTCCTGTCTCCTTCTCCAGCCTCAACATGGTTTGCTCTGCTCTAAGCAAAAACCTTTCCATCAATTCCCTCAGGTACTTTGGCTCCTTAGAACACACACCTGCTTTCCATCTGCCCGGAATGTTCCATCCTCAGTGATTCACATGGGTGGCTCATGTTCATCATTCAGAATTTCAACTTTATGACCCCTTCCTTTGGAGTCCTTCCCTGATCACTCTTACCAGCCCCCAGCTTCTTCCTCTACTTCTGCCAGCTTTTGGGGTCTGCGTAAGAACATGATCATCCATTTGGATATTTGGCTCTTTGTCTGCCTGAAGTGACAGTCTAAAAAGCAAAGGCCTTTCACTTGTTTTCACTCTAGCATCTATAACAGTGCCCAACAGAGAGCAGATGCTCCTCAGCTATCTGTCAAATGAATGAACGACTCCTTGAAATTTCCTCAAAAACACATTTTTAATATAGCGACAGATCCATGTCCTGCTATTTGTTCCCAAGAATTAATGGCATTGAAAACGAAGCTAGGTAAATGACAATTTAACACGAAGAATTCTGTGAGTTTTTGTAGACATTACTCTGAAATCTCAGGAGCTGGAAATCATCCTGGTTCTGCATGATTCTTTGTGTAACAATCTCAAAAGACTTCAAAGGCCTTAATTGAAAACTCATTACTCTTTTGGAAGTCTATTATCCCCAGTCTGCATGTGAGTAAACTCCGCCCAGATAAATGAAGTCATTGGAATTGGCCTGGTGAGGTTTCATTCCTTCTGAGTGCTTCCTTGAGACTCAGGGCCTGTGGTTCTCTAGGAGACAATGGACAAACGCCCAGGTGCCACATGGGGCAGCATTCTGTTAGTTAAGACACAGAATGACAAGGTTGGCTTCAAGCCAGACTCCAGGCTTTTCCCTTGGGCAAGTCCAAAGAAAGTTGGGAAAATTCTACTTATTTATCAATAAGAAAATTGAGGTTCAGAGAAATGAGTTGCCTAACAAAATGAATATTTCCATCTAGAATCATAGGCTTTTCCTGAATCCCAGTTGCTTTATCCTGCCTTTCTGAGCTGACAGCTGTGGGAGAGATCTTTCACAGCAGTGTCCCTAGGTACCCAGTCCCTTTGGGGCTGTGTTGCCTCAACTTCAGCAGAACTCCAAGAGGTGAGTTTTATGTATTATTTACAGGTGAAGAAACCAAAGCTCAGAAAAATTGAACAGCTTCCCCAAAATCACCCAGCTACTAAATGTTAGAGTTAGAAAACAATCCCAGGTGTGTTTAGCACCAAAGGCATGCTTTGAACTGCTTTGTGGGGGTCCTTTTATGTCACTAAACCAGCTATAGGAAAGGGAGAGGCACATGTGAATGGTTGCTTCATGATGAGAAGGATAGGGTCATTCTTATGGAGTGCACAGGTGACAACCAACAGCTCTCCCCTGCTAGAGCCTAAAGGAGGTTCCAAACTCTAGAAATCAGGGTTCAGCAAACAAAAAACGGGAGAACTATTAAAATTCTACATTATCTTCCCTTATTCTGAAAATAGTAAAAGAAATAAGAAGTGGCACTTGAAAATACATAAGCCAACGTCAACTGTGTTTTCTTTTGTTTGTGTCATTAGGAAGTGGGTGCTTAAAGGAAAAAACATCAGGGCTGGGGTTGTGGCTCAGTGGTAGAGCGCTCACCTAGCAGGTACAAGACCCTGAGTTCGATCCTTAGCACCACATAAAAAAATAAATGAATAAATAAAATAAAGATATTGTGTCCAACTACAACTAAAAAATACTTAAAAAAAATCAGAATCCACGAAATACAAAATATGCTCTTGTGCAGAGTGTTCCTTATCAGGTCTGATGGGTCCTCCCAGACCACTCCTGCAACACTTGGCTCATGAGGCAATGAGAATGAGGAGGAAGGAAATGCACAGGCCCTTTTGAAATACTATTTGTTTTTACTGACATTTTCACCTTGAGTCTCAGTTGGCCAATCTCACAAAGGGAACCTGTCACTCTGTAACCTTTCCGGGGCCTTTCCTTGTCCAGCATGCAAAAGAAAAACAAAACATCCCAATCAGCTTTTGGAGGGGAGGCTGCCAGGGGAGGCCTCCCTCAGATGCCAGGAGAGACAAACTACCTGCTCCTGGCCCAGGTGGCTGCTGTCACTCCCAGGTTAAAAATAAAATCTGAGGCTAGACAGTGGTTTGGAGCCGAATGGCAATTTCTTGCTTATCAAAATCAATTCTAGCTTGACACCTGGCAGACAGAAGATGTGAATGTAAGAGAAATCAATGCAGGCTGAGATTTTTGAGTAAAATCCCTTGAGTTCCATGTGCAGCACCCAATGTAACTTTATAGACAGTACCGTCATGCATTGGGCGAGCATGCTGATATGCATGTGAGTATGTAGGCTTGTGGCCAGCCCAGACAGGATGAAACAGAGAACCTCAACCTTCAATTCTGCAAGACTATGAGGCTTAAACAGGGCCTGATACATTGTAGGTATCCATAGAGAGCTACTGAATGGAGGAAGAAATTCTTGGTAAAGTAAAAATCCCACAGCTTGCATTTATGTTAACTCACCAGAAGTTTCCACTCCTAACTCTGATGGCATTCAAACGTTTAGGAATTGTAAAAATGAAGTCAACTGTCATGAACATTCACAGTCCCTTTCCTGTAAGTCCCTCTTGCCTTAAAAAGGGCCCAAGCCTTTGGGGCTGTGTATCTCCCAAGCCCTGACAATTTATGAAGATGTTCCAACAGGCTTCTTTAACACTTATGAAAACCCAAATTATCACCCTAAAGGATGTTCACAATACCAAGAGCAATAATCATAGCTAATACTTATTATTCACTTATTACATACATACTAGGCACTTTTGTGAGCATTTTACAAGTACTAATTCATTTTATCCTTAAACAACCCTATGAGGTGGTCGATATTTTCATCATCACTTTTCAGATACAGAAACTAAGGCTCAGAGCAGGGAAGCTATTTTTAAAAAAAGAAAGAAAAAAACCCTTAAGTTCACAGAGGTAATAAGAGTGGAGCCAAGACCAAATCTAACCAGCCTGAGCTCCTGGTGCCCACAAACTTTGCCACTGCCCAGTCCTCTAACCTTGAGCTAGGCCATTTTTTTAACTTCTAACCTCATCAAGGCATAGCTGACAATAGTCCCAAGACTTAAGTAGCATTAAAGTAAGGGTAACATTTGAGCCTCATGGACCACAGAACATCTCTGCATAGGGTGGCAGTGTCCACGGCAATGGTGCTGGCCATGCTGCCAACACGGCAGGAAGGACTCCTGAGATATTTTCATGTGTCTTCTGGGAAACCAAGAGTGGATTCAGAATCCACTCTGACTCAAGAAGTGAATGTTAAGTGGCTGATTGCATCTCTCCAACAAGCCTCTGCAACTGGAAATAAAGTTAGGTTTTCCATTGAACCCTCGAGTCTCCAATAAATCTCTTGTATCATGTAAGGAATAAACTGTCCCAAGCCCCCCTTCCCCCACATACACTCTGAGAGATGGAATAGGCCCAGTGGAAAACATTGACTCTTTGAGGCCACTTTCAGATTCAGAGGGGAAGGCTCCCCAGGATGTCACCCAACCTGCAGAATGCTCATTACATGGAGTCTCATCAACCCAGGTGGGCTTGTGACCTGTCAGGAAGACCAAGGGAAGGAGCTCTTCCAGACTCCACAGCCTATAGTGCCCAATTCCAGCCCTGAACCCACTGAGGGTTCATAGTTCAGCTTACTTGGGGCCTGGCCAAAGCTGCTTTTGGCTCAGATCTTTCCTTCGCAGCTAGTTTATTACTTAACGCCTCAGATGCTCAGCCTCCTCTTTGATGGGATGACAATACCAGCCTCTCAGTGTTTGAGGGACTATTTTGTGACACATGTCAAACACTTGATATGGGGCTTGGCACTTAATAAACAGAGCCAATGTGTATTGCAACTTATTATCTGCCTTAAGTACTTTAGCTAATTCAAATATAAAAATTCTATGAGGTAGGCACTACTCTCAAATCCGTTTTTAGGAAAGGAGGAAATTGAGCCCCAAAGTGGTAAAGTAAATCGTCCAAAGTCATCCAAGTGGGAGAGCTGGATCTCTATCCTGGCTCCTGTTTAAATTTATCATCACTTGATAAGCCACAGAAGACCAGTAACACCACTAATCTTATCCATAGCTTCCCCTAAGCTTCAGAACAAGAAAAATAAATCTCACTAATAAAGTCACCCACACACATTTCAAAACTTTGCCTACATTGTGGAGCCTGTGAGAAATAGCTTCTTGGTCCCGTCCAGTCATTTCCCAAGTGGTAGAAAATCACAAGCAACATCTTTGAGGAGAAAATTACTGTGTAATTTTCACTCAGGTTGCTGTTATCTACATCTTTCCAAGCTTGCTTAAGAGGCAAGTGGAAGTATTCACACAGCTGGAGAGTGACAGAGCTGGGTGACAAGAGGTGTTCCACCTGGAATCCAGAGGCTGGTCTTCAAGGACTCTGTGAACCCGTGGGACTGTGCATAAGACTGGGTGTGTGTGAACTCATGGGCACAGGTGATTTGATGGCGTACTGACCCTCAGTCTCAGGAGTTTCTCAAAGAAGTCTGTGACAGAACCCAGTAAAGAGTATAACAAATTGTTATCTTTGGTCATCAGGAATTCAAGGATTCTGGAATTTTGCAAATCCCTGCGGGCTTCATGACAGCTAGGACTATCTCTCTCTTCCTACCGTTATCTACCCAGTACTCCATATAGCTGTCTAGGGCAAGTAAATGAGAACAAATGAATGAATAGATGAGTGAGTGAATGAATGAATAAGAATGAATGTCCCCCCCCCCCGCCACAAACACACAGGACAAGCAGACTCAGGAGGCACAAAAAGGATGTCTCTCTGATCCCTTTCCCACATATATCTAAACTCACTTGTGGGGCTTTGATAAGAATTGCCTACTGGGCCCTAAACATGTCTTTAGTCTGAAACATTTGCTCTGTTCCTTGAAAGCAAATGTTTCCAACACCCATTTTCAGTTCTGTAACTGGCTTTACCTGTCTGAACTTTCCAGCCATATTCTCCACAAAGGGTACAGCTCAAGTACCATTACAGGGCCGTTGCTGAGGCCAGACCTCCCAAAAAAGAGGATGTCAACAGTGCAGGCCCTATGAAGACCTCAGGAAGAAGACATGCCACCATACTGTGCCCAAAGAGAGAAGGTGACTTCTCCAAACCTCACTTCTCTTGGTAGCCCTAAATGAAGGATTTTTTTTTCTCTAAGGAGTCAACCAAATGGGCCTGGTCCCTGTCTATCATCTCCACAGGAGGGATGAGGTAGAATTAGGTATCTTCCTCCTAATTTGGTTGTGGAATCAGCTATGTGTGTGGAGATGAGGTGTTGCTTTATCTTGAAGGTGAGAGTCAGACCAGTTCTGGCGACTCAATGACTCGTCTAATTCCCACGCTCACTTATCACAGACCAGGAGTGATAACATCCGCAGGTGTAGACATTATCTATTCCGGTTTGAAAGTTTTCAACATTTTACACTAAATAACTCATTTTATTCCCGTGAAGATGCAACGGGCACTTTTATTATCTCCATTTTTCTTTTGAGTTAACCTATTCATGGAGAAGTCACAAGTTAGGTCCCTGCGAGTCAGGTTTCAGACCAGGCTGAACCCTTCACAGTGTTCAATGGCAGCTCATGCATGGGACAGATTCTAAAACTAGAAGATCCCCACCTATTCTCCACGTGGTTTTTAAAGTGTTGGGAGGTGATCATTAAAAGAGAGCTCAAGAGAGAACAACTTGAGCTTATTGAATATCATTTAGTGACAGACTTCCCTTGATTCTGGATCATAAGGCTTCAAGGGCAGGGCCCTCGCCCAAGGGCCTGGTGAGGCTTCAGTGGAAAACAACCTCACTAATGGAACATGTGCTCTCTCCCAGGGGGAGAAATTCTACAGTCCTAATGTTCACTGGCTTTCCGACAGTAAGTCAGCTACCTTGCTCTGTTCCTGCCCTTTGCCCTTCCCATGGTGTCTTTGGGAATTGAGAGTCCAATCCTAGCTACAGCCCTCAAGCCACTTGCCATTTACAGCCTAAGTGGGGAGAGGACCCTGGGATTCAGAGTGAGCCCAGGGCTGGGTTGCCACACCATGTTACCCTTGTGACACTTTGAGATGTCTACTGCCCAACCCAAAGGTCTAGACAGATCAAATTAGGCTCCAGGCTGATCGAGCTTGAACCTGGCACCCAACTTTAGGCTGACTGCATCCAACTTGATGGGACTCCTGGGAGTCAAGCCACACCAACCTCTTGGGCAGTGGCAGCCCAAGGCACTGGTGAGCTCACCACATTCTTCACTTTTATAGGAGTGATAATTAAAAAGCCAGGATTCTGTTTCTGTCTTCTGATTTGTTGAGCTTGTGTCCAAAATGGAAGATGATGCAACTCAGAAACCTAAGTGAGCTGATTCTGACTGGACGTGGGGAGGGAAAGGGCCAAATATATTTTAAAGCATTATTGCTATTTAGATCTTCCATGTTTAGAGCCAGGAAGAACAATAGAGAGACAAGAGAAAATTAAATCAAGAATGACTGAGCATGGTTTCCCACACAGTTGTGAGAAAAGCAGAACCTCAGGGGACCGTAACTGCAGATTCCTGACTCCTCGTCCAGGACTCTTGCCACCAAAATCTCTGTTATAAGAGGTTCGAGCAAGCTGATCCCAATAAAGTCACAGCCCTGCTGTCTTAACAGGACATGAAGAAGTCTTTCTGTTCTTCATCTGTTTGATGTCTTTAAAGTCCAGAAGTCTCCCTCTGAGAATCTTTTGACTCTTTCAAGCTATTACAGCCCCTGCTGCCACCCAGGCCTGCCAGTCCAGGAGGCTGACATCCTTTCTGCTGCCCCCATGTCACTTGCTCCCATCTCCTGACACCCATGTGATGGGCACTTAGTGAAAGGACATATTGTTCAGCATCTGTTTCCAAATGAGGCCAAAATCACACTTGGTGGCCGAGTCACCCTTGGCTGTCCAGACCATGAGTCTCGAGTGACTCAGTCTCTCCCGGAATTACCCTGGAGGTGGATGAGGGTTTAATGAGCAGAGAAAACAGTCATACACAATCATACCAGGGGAATTTCCTCCAGAATGTGTTCTGGGTTGCTTTCAACTGAACCATTCATCTCCTGGTACTTAGAGAAGAAAGTTGCTCCAACTTCTTGGCTAAAGCCCCAGGTCTCTTGGTCTCTTGTCTATGGAGCATGGAAACTGTCTTGGCAGCCAAATCTGAACCAGTAGAGCCCACCATATCTCCACTCTATCAATCAGAGAACTTTCCAAAGGGTTCTCTCAACTGTTTTCCTAGTGTTCCTCTAGCTCTTCAGCCAAGGCCTCCACATAACCAACCTAACACACAATCTAGAAAAATATCGGGTTGCTTTCCTCGTCTCAAGTGCAATTATGGGACTTGGATACTGAAAGCCTGCTGAGGCCCCCACTCCTGAGCCTGAGTCCACAGTCTGCCTGGCAAAGGATATTACATGCCCTGAATGGTTGCCTCCATGCACAAGAATTCTCTAAGGCTAAGTAGTCCATACAGAGCAAAGCTCCAGGAAGACAGATGATGGAAAGAAACCACAGTGTGTACCTTGTGTGTCACCATGGCAATCAGGAAATCCACTGTCGTCAAAACCTTTGTTTTCTTCTTTTTTGGATCTTATTGATTTAGCAAATTGACTAGCACAAACCCAGGATGTGGTCAATAATCTCAGAAGGCATCTCAGGGACCACATAGGGGTTTTCCTGTTCTACATAGAAAAAGGATCGTTCCCCTTTTTTTATAATTATATATTTTTTCCTGGGTAGTTACAGTGACTGCCACATCATCTAATTTGTACCCAGTTTTTTTCAGGTCTGCAGCCAGAACCTTGAAGAAATAGTTAGATGGAGAGAAGTACCTTGTGAGAGTCGAGAAAAAGGAGAAACTATTACTCACAGGTAATAACTGCATTTCAGGGGTGATTAATAGGTCACCAACGTGCTGATGAGCCAGGGGCTCTATCTGGGAGTAGGACGCACTGATTCTAGCCTAAATCCTGTTAATTATAAGCTACATGACCTCGAGTAACTCACAGTAGCTCCTCTGGGCACACCTAATCTTTCTGCCTCCCAGGATGAAATAAGAAGTTAGGAAATCCTTGGAGCTTGTAGGAAAAAATGGGGAGGGTAACTATGCATGCTTGGGACAGTATGAAAATCTCAGAAAGCCTCTCAAAAATCACATATGAATTGAGACCCATTAAAGTCTCACCCTCTGCTGAATGGAACGAATCAAAGTGTGGCAGATAGTCTTGCCATTTCGGAGTTTCCTTTGCCAATTATGAAGCACTTTCATACCCAAAAGAAGCCCTATAAAATCCAGAGAGTAGAAGCAATGGTCTCATTTTACAAATCAAGAAACAGGATTAGGAGACTTAATATCTCACAGAGTTTGAAGAACCCAGGTGTCAATGCAGATTCCCCAGGTCCCCTGGGTTTCCCCATTACCTCCTGGGGCTACTGCCCTTTTGCCTTGATTTCTCCACAGGCTAAAGGGAGCAGTAACTGCACTTAGAGAGGACAGTGACAGTTTTCAGACTTTCTTCCCCTCCCCACCATGATGTATCCGGCAGAACTACATGATGTATCAGGCTGATCCACCAGCTGCTCATTCTACCCCAGTGCCCACATTACCTACCGAGGTCTGGCTATTCCCTGGGATGCAACACAGACCAATCTAGAAATCAGTGCAGTAGGGACCAACCATAGCCATGATGATGATTATCAGGAAGTCCTGCAATGCACCAGGAGGGTCAGTCACCCATGTCATGGCTATGAAAGAGATGGTCAAGCAATTTGCATAGGGTTCTATGGTCAAAGGTAGCAGCTCACAGGAAATGCATTCTGCAAACATGCTGTGGGGGTGATGTAGGCTTAGCATTATTATTTTTATATTTTTCCTCACCATATCAGCATAAAAATACTTTGCAACTTACAATTATAAAGATAAAGATTATCCTTCCTTCACTGGGCAGAAAGGAGAGAGCCAAGTCTGAATTTCTAATCTACTCTATGGGGGCTGGACCTGGGTGAACAGTGGGCTTGACAAGATTTATAGAATCAGAAACTCAACTAAGCCATTTTGTCCTTTAAGACAGAGCCGTGCCAGTGGAGGGGAGAAAGGCCACCCCTAGTTCCCACGGGGCCTAGCTTTATCACACAGTCCACAGCATCTCCAATCTTGATTGTCTTTCCTTTTGCCTTTCTTTTAGTATCTTTTCCAGTGAGAAAGAGAGGATTCTGGAATGTATGGAGCTGCTCCTGTGTGGCAATGTGGTCCAGGTGGCTAACCAGATGTTATTCCACATAATTCTCAGAGCAGCCTTGAGAGGGCCAATTATCATTCCCACTTCACAGACTAACTTAGTGAGGTTCACAGCACAACAGGCCCAGGATCCCACTAGGAAAGTGGCCAAAGGCAGGAGTCAGACTCCAGAATGACACACGATCTCTGACAGGAGTCAGTAAAGAGTTGGTTTATCAAAGCCACAGCTGTCTGCTTGGCAGGCACAGAAGCTCACACTAGGGACTTGAAATCCAAGAGAACTACAGGGAAAAAGGTATGGTTGGGACACTGGGGTCCTGACAGCTCCTACAATGAGCCCCTGGCTGGCTTTCTCAGTCACGTTCATACTAACGGAGCATCAACTATACATCAGGCTCTCGGCAAGGGACACCTCATAATATCTAACTCAAATCCCATAATAGTGGCATGAGGTAAACACAATTCTGTCACTAAATCTTTTTACAGGTGACAAAACTGAGGCTGAAAGAAGCTGAGAAAATGTCCACAGTTGCACTGTAGGGGGTCAGGAGACTCCTTCCTTCCTTTTTAGCCACCACATGTCAACACCTCTATTAACTGCCTCTATTTGAACAGTGTTAATATTCCAATAATAGACAATACAACTGATTACTACCTTCTTCTTCCAGTGGATAGCTAAGGGACCAAAAGAGATAGGGAGACTTTCCTAGAAAATGTCAGCCCTGCATTGGGACTTGAGGCCTGTGCCCAAATAGGGTTGACTCTCTAGGGACCTAGATAAGAGCTTGATGAATGGATTGGATTTCTGTCTGGCTGGGGTAGTGGACCAGTCAACGGCTCTGCTCTTCTCATGATAGATGGGATCTAGTTCAGATATTCCTCAGACTGATGCTTTTTAAGCCTCTACCCCCCACTTCCATCACTTCAACTCATAGGTAGGACAATGTCAGTCATTCTCCATTGGGTACTAGACGCCTATCATCCAAGTGGCCTCTTTGCCTGTCACTCAAAAAGGCTCATCCTAACACAAGTGAGTTGATACACTTTTATAGAAATAACCATGATTTCATTTCAGGTAATAAGAAAACTAAGTCATTCATAAACCTTAACACTGGGTTGCCAATAGGACTTTATCTATAGTTTACTGATAACCAATTCTGACCTACAGATGGGTTAAAAAAGAACAAAATTCATGTTTTTGAGTTTTCCCTTTTCCTCTTCAATTATGTCAATGGGGAAGTGATGTGTCTACAAAACTATTTTCTTGACTTGCAACAACGGAGCATTTCAAGTGGCTAAGTAGAGTTCTAGATTTTCATTGATTCTGAACTTGGAAGTTCAGAAAGTGCCAGGTGATATTTTAATAACCCAATCTCTCTCTTCTCATTTTCTGTCAAGTGCTTCAGTGAACAGGGATGTGTGTGTGTTTGTGTGTGTGTGTGTGTGTGTGTGTGTGTGTGCAGCACGTGTGTACATGTGTGCACACACATGAGAAGCAAGAGCTCTATTCCCAGTGCAATGACTCTGCTGTTGCTCATTGCTCAGATGCTTTTGAGAGATACACAAACATTTCAAAGCAGGAGAGCCTGTATTATGGGAATAGTTCAAAAATCTGGGCCAAAAGATTTCCAGGATTAGTACAGTTCCAATTGCCCTGTGCACGAAGAGCATGTAATCCATACCTCTTCCTGAGCTTTCAATCTGGGACATCCTATCTGTAACAGCAGATGCCAGTCTCAAATGCCAAGCTTCATAGAACTTGTTGCTGACAAGCTTTTAAATACAGCTCTAGCTGTGGGGTTTGGACCAAAGTCTTTACCGTTTATTGCATGCTCAGCTGGAGTAGGCCAAACATAACTTCCTGATTTTAAGGAATATGACTTCAAATGATACTTCTGTGAAGCTGTTGAAGAAAATAAGGTGTTGATTTGACTTTAAATAAATGGCCATGAACATGACAAGGGACCACACCCAGTAATGGCTCATTCTTTCACCACACTGGAACTGAGTTCTAGAAATCTCTGGGTGAGAACAAATGGGCTTCTTCCTGTGAAATCTGTGCCTCCAGAAGCATCAGGAGCCCACTAGGCGTGACATAAGGTGTCAAGTCACACCATCTTCCATATGTGTGCTATGAGCCAGCTATGACCCTAGATGCTGGGGACACAGATACCATCCCTGCCCTCAAAGAGTGACGACATAGACGGTAAACAAACAAGTGGCCAATCTGTGAATGAGGTCATTTCTGGTACTGATGTAACAGAGAATGACAGGGACTGCATGGACAGGTGGTCAGTGTGGTCTGATGCTCACTCTTCTGGGAAATTGTGGGCATATTTTAATTTATTTATTATGGGGTTTGGGGTGGATCAGATATCTGGTAAAAGGAGCCCTGCCCCCATACACAGATTAAATGAGATTTGGAAGTCACCTTTACCTTGCACATAAAAAGATGTCCTTGGAGTTTGAACTCGGTAGGATACACAAGCAAGAATTGGAAGGAAAAGGCTATGACAATTAAATGGACTGACCTTGGGGACAAGAGTTTTATTTGAATCACATGCTGTGTACAGTGAGTGAAAGGAGGGCTGTGTCTGCCCCTTCTGGTCTTAGCCTGAAAGTCAAGGCTATTCCATTCAGGCACCGAGTTCCCAAAGAGCCCAACAGGGTGAACCTGTGATGTGTCACTCCCAAGCCCTCTAATGCCTTCCAAGGACCTCCTGGGCCCTAGGCATCTGTGCCATTCATTATTTCACAGTAACTGGTGACTGCAGTGTTATCCGCATGGTATTTATTGTAAGATCATAACAGCTGAGGTCGTCTTTGGAAAGATGGGTCCTAGACTCAGCTCTGGGATGTTAAGCATGCCGTGATTTCTTAGTCTTTAAGTTTCTTCATCAGGAAAGGGAAAGTAATGCTTTTCTCGTGGGTTGCTTTTAAGGATTACATGAAGAAATGCATCTAAAGCCCTTGGCAAAGTATCTGAATCTTAGAAAAGCACTTGGTACTTGATAGCTATTAGTCAACCATCTCAAAGATTAAAGGGTTCTCAAGGCAGCCTGGATGGGGAGTGCCTCTCAGGCTAACTTAATTCTTGATTAACTGGTCAGTTGCTTACTATATCCTTGGTCACAGCCCTTGGAGACGTCCAGCACTCCAGCTAATTAGGATTCAGGAGCCTAATTTTCCAGATGCAGTCTATATAGTATGTGAAAGAGACAGATTGATAGAGACAATACGACAATTTAGAGGGAGATGCATAAATAGTCTACCTATAAAACTCAAGGAAAGACCTGCCACAAGTGGTATTAACCCATGGAACTAAAGCAGGTCCCCTTGAGACAAAGGCTTATTCACCTTCACATCCCAGAGTCCCACACACAGTATAATACCCAATAAATGTCTTTTTTTTAAGTGGGAAAAATATTAATTTGAAATTTCAGTGACATGGGGTTTGGTGTCAAGCCGCTTACTGAGAAGCTTCAAGCACTTGGAGAAGTCACTTCGCCTGCCTGGGAATCAGTTTCTTCATCAGACAAGCAAGTGGTTGGATTTGATGGCCTCTAGGTCTCAAACTACCTCCCTGCCTCTGAGAGAAGCCTGTGTTTCCTCCTAACTTACCCTCCAAATACTACAGCAACCCAAATGGTTCCCTCTTACCCGTGGGACAAAGGCATTTCACTGTATCAAGGTGGCTATGGTGCAGAGGATAGCCAGGCTGGGTATTCTGGCCAGTAAAAAGAAAGAATAGACGAAACTAGAGAGAGAGAGAGAGAGAGACAGCACCCTGCTCTCAGATGACACCAAACAAAGCCTCTGAGCACAGAGGCCTACTGCTGGCCTCCTGGATGCTGGAGGGAATGAGTGGTTTCTATTAAGAGGCGGGCACACAGTGACTGATCTCCTTAGAGAGGCTCTTTCTCAATTACTGCAAACATCACCAGTGCTCCTTGTGGTGGATTTCAGCATTTTGGGCCAATTCAAAGCATTCTTCCTTCCTGAGACAGTCCTCTGGCGCTGCTGAGCAGACAGCCCCTCCAATGACTCCCTGATCTTTGGTGGTCTTGGAGGCCCCACAGCCCTGGGAAGAGTCTGGAGAGGGAAGTTCCCATCACCTCCTATCCCAAAGATGCAGGCCAGTTTACATTAAGTCAAGTCTCTTAATACTCTAGGAGCCAAGAAAAAAAAAGAAATCAAAATTCTTAGAAAAAGAGATCCTTGAATTTTCAAGGCCTCCAAGTTCTGGGATTGAAAAATGAGTTTTAACCCCATAAAGCTGAGTAGGAACTTGTAGTGTAATGTTAACAAGGAGAAGGTCACTCCGAATTCAATTCCAGGCCTGTACACAAGAGCTGAGCCATCTGAGGCAAGCACTTCCCCTCTATGAGCCTAAGTTGCTCAGCCTGTAAACGTGGTTTGTATGAAATTCAGTCACTCATTCATTCCAGATATATTTGCTCAAAAAACAAGTGAAAGGGAGTTAGATAATATATGTTAAGAATCAGTATGCAGTAGGTATCCTAACAGGTACTCCATAGATATCAATCTTTTCCTTCTTCCCCCAGAAGATAAAACTTTGAGCAACCAGCCTTAGCTCTCCCAAATACTGAGAGGACCCATGGGTTCTAAATTTATAATATATTTATGCCATCAAAAAATCACTTACACTTTGATTATCTGCTGTTTCGTGCCAAGCAACAGCCTAAAGCCACACTCATGAAATTAAAAGCAAGATGAGAACCTGCCTTAGATGCAAACACTCCCATGAAAAAGTGCAAAAGTATTACTCACTTCTGAGGTGTGGCCTAGACTGGTCGGACCCTCCTTCCTCTGGAGGGGAGCAGAACTAAGCAGTTAAAGAAAAATGAAGTGTTTTTGGAGATAAGAGAACCAAACAACCTAATGATTGACAGGACTTTTAGGTACTCAGAAGTTGCCCCCTCCCCGTGGGCAACCCACAGATTCCAAGCTGGGCTCTAGGGGAGGAAGTAGGTTCTGGAAAAGTCCAGAATTCCCCATATGAGAAGGAAGCTACCAAGTTAAAGCACCTCTGAGGGCTCTTCTGTTGTCTGAGACCAGGGAGAGGACTGTCAAGAAACACCTCCTCCCAAGAGGGAGGAAACTGCTATCTCCTCCTTCAGCCCCACCACCAACTGCCAAGACAGAAGGCAGGAAAGGCTTGATCCTGCTGAGACAAGCAGCCTGGGAGGTTGACTGTAATTGTGCAAGTAAAGACAGGACCTGGAGTGTGCGCCTTCATCTGCCTTCACCAGCTCCAGCAAAGCTTCCTGGAACATCCCGGCCTACCTTATCTGCTCTGCTGCAGCGGTTGCAGTAAGCACATGTGTGTGTCATCACGCTGGTGTGCCTGCCCCACCAAATTAAAGGAGATTTTATTAGCAAACGTTATGCCCAGAAATGGAACGGAAATCTGTCAAAGGCAGCTGGAAGCCTTCTCGAGTGTGGCGGGAGCACAGTCAGGGGTGAATGGTGAAGGGAGAGGCCTATGATTGTTATGATCATAACAACCATCATAATTATTACTGTTGAGTGCTTACTCCATGCCAGAAATTCTATCAAGGGCTTCATGGACCCCCTCACATCAGTCCTAATACGATCCTAAGCTATAGGTACTATAATTCTGTTTTAAAGATGAGAAAATCAGGGCACAGAGCAGGTAAATTAATTGCTTCAAGAGAAGTAATTGTTGAGTGACAGCACTCGAATGTGGCTGTCACTACAGGGTCCACAGTGCTTTCTGAGTGCCCAGGACATCAGAGGATTCCCAATAGCCCAGAGACTCAACTATGTAGGCTGGAGTAATTGTGCTCAGTCTAGCCTTTAGAAGAAGATAGACACCTGGTTTTGAAACACTGTTTCCTGTGCCTGTTTAAAGAGGGGCCTGTTTCTGACCATATCCCAGGAGGTCTGGGAAGCTCTTTTGGAGAAGAAACCAGAAGGGTTTTTCAAAGTTTTTAACAATGCAGAACACAAAAGTGGCTGTTGACTTTAACCATCCAAACAATATAAAAACAGAAAGCTCCAATAGGCTTCAAAAGGATGGAGGAGCCTGTGAGCTACCTGATGGTGCTTGTTGGAAGGGAGAAGGAGCTGCCACATGTCCCAGGAGGGACCTGCAGGGAGATCCTCTCTCGGCCCCCAGTAAAGAAGGAGCCTGGTTTGCGTCCCCGAACCTTGTCCCAACTTTCTCCTTTTGGAAGAGAGTTTCTTCCCCCTTGTCCTTTACATTCATCCTACGTGATGAGATGTTGCATTTATTTGGCTTCCCATGCTACTCTTAGTCAGTGCCACTTAACAAAGCTGGCGAGAGAAGTGGGGAGGCACACAGCCCGGAGGAAGAAGGAGGCGAGAGAGGTGGCCTGCTGGCTGTCCTTCCCTCGCTCTTTACACACTTGTCTCTTATTGAAATAGGAATAAATAGAAGATAGATGATGGAGAAATGGGTAATAGAGATGATAGACAGAGATAGATAATAGATGATAGAAATTAATAGATATAAAGTTATTTATGGGGGGGGTACCAGGGACTGAACTCAGGGCACTCAATCACTGAGCCACATCCCCAGCCCTACTTTGTATTATTTAGAGACAGGGTCTCACTGAGTAGTTTAGTGCCTTGTTGTTGCTGAGGCTGGCTTTGAACTCGTGATCCTCCTGCCTCAGCCTCCCCAGCTGCTGGGATTACAGGTGAGTGCCACTGCACCTAGCCGATAAAGTTATTATTAAAAGTTGAATTTGGAAATCCTAACCTGAATCCATCATGGTAAAACACAATCTCATCCAAACCTCCCCAACACTAAAGTGGATACAGGCCTACCAAAAGAGAACCCCAATTCCAACCAAGCAAGCAAGATTCTGTCCAGTGCCTTCATGTACTAGACATGTGCTAGTAGGACCAGGGCTTCAGATAAGGCAGACAAGGTCACGGTAACATAAAGTTACAGTTCAGTGGGGAAGACAGATGTTAAACAAGTCAACCCCACAGCACGACAAGTATTCTAGCAGAAATGCCTGCTGCAGTAGAAAGCTTCTTATAATTGGAAGCCTTTCCTCTCCAGGGCCCTTGCTGTCCCCATGGGAAGCCTCTCTTAGGAAATGCACTACAGCTTAGGACTGAGGGGTGGATTTAGAACTAGCTGGCCAGGCTAATGCTCAACAAGGCTCCCAGTCTGGAAATTCAGCCTCAAAATAAAGCATAAGTCATTTTGGCTTAATAGAATCCATTTCTTCTAGCTCTTCATGGTTAGATACTAAGAAGAACTGGCTTCCTTCCTGTGGAAGAAACAACCACATCTGTGAGAACCATCTATAAACACATGTGAATAGAGTCATCATAGATCCTTTAACTTTGTTTAAGTGTTAAAAAAAAGTGAAAATCACACAAAAAATTCCTGAAGGCCTCCCCCAGGATGTTACATTCATGTGCTAAATGTATAGAGGCAGGGAACTGGCCCAGAAAACCCTCCTGTTCATTTTTGGGTGTGTTAAAAGGCCAAGATGTTGGGCCCTTGAGTTTTGAACTCAAAGAAACTATTAAGAAGGATTCTGCCTTTGAAAGACCAATTAATCCAAAATTCAATAGCCAATCCCAGACTCCTAAAAACCAGGTAAGATCCATGGGGAGCCAGTGTTGTGTGGTGACATGAACATCAGCTCTGGGGTTCAGATCTCCATCCTGTCCTAATTAGCTATGACCTTGACTTGTAATGACCTTGGGAAAGTCATTAAGTTTCCCTCCCATACAAAAGGATGATAATGCCAACCACAAAATTAATGTAAAGACCAGATTAGATAATGGAGACGAAAACACTTCACACCCATTAAAACACTCCACTAGAAAAGTGTAATAGAAAAAAGAAGCCAGCCATATCTCTTGGGGGTCGTCATTTCATAATTTACAGGATGAGATGCTCATCCAAGGCCATGGTGATTGGTTGATAATGGATCATGATAGCAGTCCTGGGGTGTGGTGTTATTCCAACAGTGCTGAAATGGCCTATTAAATACTGAGTTTCTAATAATAAAGTGCTCAAGTATGCAAAAGATAGACTATTTTTTGGAATTATAACAAACTTAAGGTTATTCCCTGAAGTTATTTCCTTTTATGGGAGAAAAGAAAGGATAAAGTTGTGACTACTATGACTGAGAATAAGCCAAAGACCATGTAAGCCTCAAATTATATTGTGTCTCCATGTGGATTCTATCCATTAAGTGAGTCTTCTCAGAAAAAAAAAAGTGGAGGATGTGGCTCAGGAAAGCAAGAACTTAGTTGTACCTTTTTTCTTTGGCCCAGATAGAGTTTCAAACCACAACTCCACCAAGTGGCTCTTACTGACTCTAATGCACATTGTTATCACTGCAACATGGTTTTCTTCTGACTAACTCAACTTTTGTCTGGAAACCCTCAACTTGTGCTTTGGGGCGGAGGCAGAAGCCCAGACTCCTAGCTCCAGTGGACAGGTTATGATTGACCTTGATGAAGCATTAAGGTCCAGTTTCTCCTCATCAAGGACTGGTTAGGGATGTGATCCCACTTGTCTAATGAGAAGTAAATAGAAGTCAATCAAGCACTTCTGGAAAAACCATTTCTCCAATATCAATATCAATATCACTGAACTCCTGGAATGGTCTCATCCCAGACTTCTTGTTGTGGAAGATAATACTTTAGGAGAGTTGATTGCTCTGTTACTTACACTGCACTGATAGCTACAAACCAAGACCCAAATGGATAACAATCTCATAGTTTGATGCATAGATGGATTGCAGCTTCTCTTTAGTCATGGGAGTTATAACCCTCACTCTCCTATCCAAGAAAGTACATCTGACTCAATGTGGTGAGACAGATATTTGTGCCGTTAGTGGCGGATAACCTTGAATCTGTTCTCATTTACCAGACACAGCTGTTGACCACTGATCATTTGGATTAGTTGTTGCCTACACTCCACCAATTGTTACATATCTTTATCATTGACTGTGCATACATTTGACAGGATCTTAAATAATGCCACATCCGTATCACTGTTTTGAAAGAATCTGCTCTTGTCATCTCCCAAGAAGTCACCAGAAGCAAAGGAGATAAAACATGGAGGCCCTTTTAGCCAGATGCTGGACATCCATATCCCAGAGTTCCTGCCTTTCCTCCTGCCTGGACACACAACATGCACGGGCGTAATCACCAGAAGTCATTCTGCAACACCCTCCGCCTGCACACATATGCTAAGTAAACCTTGGTTCCAAGCTTCAGCTATAAGACCAAGAAAGGGTCAAGCAAATGGATGATGTTTAACCCTAAACCAAAATTTAACACTCAAGATCCTAAGTCAGTTATAACACCCTCCCCTTTCCCTGCCTAAAATGACCTCCAAGCCACATGGCACCCCCCTTTTTTTTTCTCTTTCTCTAGAATTTGGGTTCCTATGCTCTTCCACCATCTGCTTCTAAAATCTGGAGTCAGCTTGGAGGGTCCTATGATTCTCAACCCATCTCTGCTTCTAAAATCCAGAGTCGGCTTGGAGGGTCCCATGGTTCTCAACCCATCGTTGTCTGTGGCAGAGCAGGTAGGGCAAACCAGTAGCTCTCAGAATTTTTGAGGAGTGAAACTATGTTTTTCTTGCTTTCTTACTCAGAGGACCCAATTGTGAGGAAGTCAGGAGAGGGGACAGTCTAGTTAGAGCTGCCGTGTGAAGCTTTGATCCCATCCTCAAACTGAGAGTAGGAAGGGTTCTGAGAAATCCAACAAGCGGGGTCCTCCAGGAACTGTGGGGACCCGGCAACCTGGAGGTTCTAAGAGGCCTAGATCGGATGGGAGCTCCCTGTTACACGCTTTCACAAGACCTTGGCCTTCTCCTTCATAACACTCACATGGTATAATTAAATAGGGGCTTATTAGCTGTTTACCATCTGTCTCTCCGATGGACTGTAAGCTTATCACGGAAGCGGCCGTGCCTCTCTGGTTTCAAGTTGTACCCCAATGCCTAGCACAGCAGAACACACACTGGTGTTCCATGCACACATGCTGAGTGAAAAACAGAATCATTTGAAAACCCCTGGTTGTTGATCCAACTCATAGAACTGCTCAGAGAGGCTGAGCTGAACCCAGGCCAGGTTGCTCTTGGGCCCTTTGGATCCAAAGGTTCATTAAGGCAAAAAAGGATCAAAACAGATACCAAATAAGGACATGCAAGATAGTCACAGGAAACCAGGTCCAGCGCTGCGAGGGCTCCAGCGGAGGGGAATCACCTCACCGTTTCCCATTGTGTCACCAAAACACCGTTTATTTAGTCTTCCTCTGTTTTTGAACTTCAGGTCTCCTTGGGGAAATTTCAGCCCATTGTCCTCTTGCTCAATGCCTTCTCCTCTATCATTTCAGAGGACAAAATGGAAAGGTCCGGGAGTCAGATTGTTTTGCTACTAAATAGTTGTATGACCTCAAGCCAGTCCCTTGAAGTCCTCGAGGCTCTGTTTCCTTGTCTAGTCCAATAAAACTATTTCTACCACCCTTTCCACTCTGACATGCCATCATCTTTGACTTTTGGTCACCAGGCCAGGCTAACTTTGCACAGAGGGCCCTTCCTCTCTTTCTCTACTTCTGAGTGCTACTGTGTAGGCTCCATTCAACCTGAGCCTCCCAGCTGACCCATCAACCCTAGCAAAGCATCTGAGAAGCATCCCACCTTGTGCTTCTATGGATTTACCACCGCAAATGCATTGAGACCCATCTTGGCAGAGTGCCTGGTCCCCTGCCAGCCTGAATGAATTTTCATGCCTCAGGAAATGGCCACAACCAAGATGTCTGAGCCAGGACTGGGCCCTCCTAGATAAGCAGGGGATGGCAGGCAGCTCCCAGAAGGTTGGTGAGCATTCCAAAGAATACAGTTTCAATGATTGGGGTCATCCAGCAACAGGAGCCATAGATAAAGGCAAAATTCACCTCAGGTAATAATAGCACCTTGTAGTTTTACATCACGTGCTCCTGCCTACCAGCACAAAACACTTTCACACCAGGAGGCCAAGGTGGAGAGGTCTGGGGGAGGCAGAGGGATTATTATCCCCTGGTGGTTCACACAGTGTATTGAAGCATTAGACTGGAGCCAATAGCCCAAGGTCACACAATTAGGCTTTCACAGGATGGGAACTAGAGCAGAGTGTCCTAATCTTACCCAGGGGCTATTTCTAGTAGACTCTTGATGGAGCCTTTTGTTTATACCTTGGTTCTATCTTATCTTACCTGTCCAGGTAGGGAGACTATTTTTTTTCCCCTTGGGGATGAGTAGTAGGAAACTTGAGTGGCCCAAAGCTGGCTGGCCAGCCTAAGTTCAGAATCCAGATTTCTTGACTTTGGATGCTACAAGTAGGACCCAGTGGGGCCCGTCCATGGGAAGCTGCTATTTTTTTGCATTTGGGAGGCACAGCAGAGCTCCCGTGGCAGCTGAGAATGCAGAAGCTCCAGGGCTGATAAAAGTTGTAATTAACATGCAACGTACAACCCTTTCATCTTCAATGGCTTTTTCCCCATTAGCTTGTTATTCCTCCTATCACCCCCATGGGTGAGGCATCATTTTGTATTCTCGGTTTGCAGATGGAGAAGGCGATGCAGAGATGGCACCCTTTGCCAGGAAGCCTGGCCCTTGTTCAGAGGAGATTCCTGACTCCCAGCAACTAACTGCACTTGGGGTGATGGGAAAACAGAATGGGGGTGAATCATAAGAGAAGGCCCAAGCAACTCTCAGTAAGACTGTTTTTAGACTACTCTGAAAGGAGGTGGAGCTGACAGTGTGGCTAGTTGGCTACCTTCAGGAATGACTGAACTCCCAGAACATTCTATACTAACGATCAGAAGCATAAGCTGGAGAAAGCTGTTGCTCTACTATGGTGATAGCCCAGTGATATCACCTGGGGGTCAAATCTTCCATTTTTTTTTTTGTCCATGGCAGATATCACTAATGGATCACAGCACTCTCTGTAGCTGAGTCAAGGTTTGACTTCTTAGTACAGCACTTCAGAAAGCTCTGGGAGTCAGTAGGAAATGTCACAAGAGCTGACTTCTACTTGCTATGGCTGCTGAGGACTGTTTGGGATTCACTTAAACTGCCACTTTCTAACCCAGGTCAAGTTGTCAGGGTTCTCTCTCGACCGATACTGAAGCTGTCTTGCTTTGAAACTCTGTTAGCACTGACAGATGAGTCATCAGACTTCTGCACTAGGGAAGTTAGTAATGCAGTGCCACTATTAACCAATTACCTAGAATCAGTCCAACGCTATCCCTCATTGTTCTTCAATGTGGACTTTATTTATTTGTTTTTTAATATTTTTAGTTGTGGATGGACACAATACCTTTATTGTATTTATCTTTATGCAGTGGTGAGGATCGAACCCAATGCCTCACACATGCTAAGTGAGTGCTCTACCACTCAGCCCCAGCCCCAGCCCCAGCCCCAGCCCCAACATGGACTTTCTTATCCAGGCAGGCTGACCCCTCTTCTGTCCCTGATTCAGTCATATTAATTTCTCCTGCTTTAAACTTTTGGTCCATGCTCTATCCTGTCCTGGGGTTTCTCTCCTCTTCTGTATCCATCTTCTTTCCACATTCAAGTCATCCTCAAATTCTTGAAGCCTTCCCATATAGTCCCAGCTCAGGAAGATGTCTGGTTTTTTTGTTTGTTTGTTTGTTTGTTTTCTGATCTACCAACACTTGGTTATTTGCTCTTAGGTACAACTCTTTCACCTACTAAACTTCTCTTCTACTAAGCTGTAAAATTCTGAGGAAACTAGCTCTTCTACCTCCCCCACTTCTTTCCACAGTACCAATCACACCATACACTCTAATAAGCTAAAGGGGTCTGTTTGTCACCATTTTACAACTGGGGAAAGAGAAACAACCAATAAGGGAAGGACCTTGCCCTTGTCATCCTGTGTCTAAGGGAGAAATGCTAGACCTTGGCTGGGTATGTGTGGGTTCTCAATTCTCCTAAAATAATACTTGTGTCTGAATGATGAGCTGGAGATCCAGATGGCTGAACCACATTCAACCCTAATTGAGGGCATTGTATGTGACATGAGACCTGAACCCATCTGGAATTTAATTTCAACCCAAACCCATGGTCAAAGGATTCGTGATGGGTGTAAATTGGAAACAATCAGAATAGGCTGTAATCTGACCAGGATTTTCAGTGACTGATAGAAGACTGGAACCAGACAGAGGATTTAGCCTCTGACCCATTTAGACAAACTCCTCAGTAATAAAGTCTTTAGGCTCCTTTTTTTCCTCTGCCCACTTAGAGCAAGAGTTTCTCTGGCTTCCTGGGAAAACAAACAAACTTAGAGGGAGTCTGGGAGACTCTCCGTAGAAGCAGCAGCTCACCAACACACAGACCTGTCTAACTCAGAGCCTTGACTAAATTTCATATGTAGGTAGTATATATGTACATATATGGGTTTGTACTTTTGTTTTTCTTTTCTGTTTTTTCTTTAAGATTCTCATATTGTTTTTCCATAAGATACTAAAGCTCATCCTCTAAGTTGAGCTTTGGCTGAGTGTTGTGGTTCATGTTGCAAGGTTCCTTTAGGGAAGCTGAGAATTCAAAGGTGTTCCTGGAGCTTTAAGAGTGAAGACACCATCTTTTCTTTCCTTTATGAGCTGGCTGTTCTGACTTGGAGCAATGTTTTGCAAGGACAGTTTAAAGGACCTTGCATTTAGAACCTACAGGTAACTCTAGGCCTGGATTCCTGGAGTGTCAGCTGTGTGGGTGGGACATGTCAACTTTGCTGACCTGAGCTTCTTCAGCTGTCCACTCCCCAGGCGATGAGAGTGGAGGACTCTGGGCAACGTGCCTTCTCCCTCGGAGTCATTCTGGCTTATTGGCATTTATAGGGTAACTGGGTCCATATGCTTGTTTCTGGCATGGACCAATAATTCACTTCTGACACTTAATATAAACCAGACATCACATTTTTTTGGTACTGCATTATAATAGTGTTATTCTTTCCATTAAGTTTTATGAAACTGAGGTATTAGTGGGCCCACAGAATGGTGAATTTATAGAACAAAAGGCCTGGAAAGAACTTGAGAGATCCATTAGAATCCAGCCCTCTCATTTTAAACATGGAAAAATGGTGGTAAAGTTGGGTAAAAAAAGATTTTCTGAACATCACATAATGAATCAGTACTCAGAACTAAAATAGCACAATCATTTCTATTCTTTGGGTAATTTCTTTTATTTTTAGTTGTAAATGAACACAATACCTTTATTTTTTTTATGTGGTGCTGAGGATCAAACCCAGGGCCTCACATGTGCAAGGCAAGCACTCTACCGCTGAGCCCAAACCACAGCCCCTTGGGGTACTTTCTATGTACTAGACACATAGCTTTAGAAATGATGAACAAAATATCTTTCTTGAAGCTTAACAGTGCGACTGCCTGAGCTCATACTGCTTCCACGTAGGAGAGAGAGGAATAAACTGAAGTCTGTCTTGTTTTATAACCCTAACACCTCCATGCACCCTCCCACAAGGCCCAGCCTCCTCCTCTGGGCTATGTGGTTATATGGAGGTGATCCTTGGTTTGGAAGATTTTTAAATCATGGATTGAAAGAACCAACACTTTTTATATTTTCCTTTTAATGTAGTGACCAAAAAGCCAACATACTCTCTCTGAGCATATTGAAAATATGATTATGAGAGTCAGAGTTCATAATACATGAAACCAGGTTAAAAAATAAAAACTGAGGCAAAGAAGGAGCCAGAATTAAAGGAAAAGAATGAGCTCTAAACTTCCCCTATATTGCCTGATATGTCAAACCTCAAGAAGGATCCACTAAAACCTGAGACAGTGCTGAGAAAAGATATTTCAAGGTTCAAGAGTCATTACAAGAGGCATTAGAAAAAATACTTTTCCCCTGTAGAACATGAAAAAGAATTAGACCAAACCTCTAAAAATCACAAATGGTAAATGATGGGGATTGCTTTCCTAGTCAAATCTAGAAATGTTATTCATTCAACCATCTAAGTATTTATTTAGCACTTACTATAACTGGGGGGATATGCCAACAGCTGGGAGCTCTAGTTGTACAAAAATGTACCCGAGGCATGGGCTTTCCCCTAAGGGACTTTAGAGTCATTACAAGGCTAAGAGACATCCTTAGAACCTCTTTTTAACTGAAGGCATACCACAGAATCTTTATAAATTATCAGGGGGAACAACTGGAAGATCATAAAGGAAAGTGAAAGTTACTTAAGTTGCCTAAAGGTATGAACCTGACATATGAAAACAGCTAGTACCAGCACAGAGGATCCAGTGCAAAGGCAGTCTCCTGGGCAAGAGATTTCTTCTTCAAACTCTTGTCTGCATCTGTATGTTCGGGGCTCCTGTCCTCCCTCCAAGGTGTGGAGCCTGCAGCTCCCTAGTGGCTACAGGGCTGGTCATCTGAAGGCTGCCAGATGGGTGCTCAGGCCTTCTGGACTCTGGGTTTTGAACTGGGAACGTTCAGCATTGGCAACATTTGTGGCTGACATATAGGAGACACTCATTTAATGCTTTCATAGTTTACAAAGTGTGGGGCGAGAGGTATGGGTGAAAAAAACACTCTAGGTCAGAGGCTGCATGGAACTGTTCATTAGTCCCTGGCACCTTAATTTGCATAGTGTGAACACCTGTGAAGAGGCATTACGGTCATCACCCATGTCTTCAAGGAGATGAAGTACAACAAGGTGCTGCTTAACTCTCTGACTGGTGCATGGGTCCTCCCAGAAGGCACAAAGACCCGCTTGAGTGCACCCAAACCAAAACCCATGGGGAACCTTGGACACTTCCCTGTTCCCAGGTTAACTGCCTGGACTCTGTCTTGCAAACTAAATCAGATGTCCCCAAGGGGCTTTGCCTCCTGCCTTCCTGGGTGGCTTGTTTTTCATCCAGGGGTATGCGGAGAAAATTCACTTGCTCCATGATGTGACTGATGTTCACCTACTGGGCCAAACTTGGCTTGGGCTGAGTTCTTTATGCCCTGGAGGCGGGAAGCCTGACTCCTGACAGCCCCCTCCCTACAGTTGTAAGTGATAGAAAGAAGACCTTCGAACCTGGGGCTTTTAAACAGGCCAACATTTTGCTGCTATTCAGTTGGTTCATTTCCATTTTGCCCAATCTTGAGTCATGGTCCTAGCTGATGAAGAAATACCAATCAAGAGCCTTCACTTTTCATCCTGGTGAGAAATACTGATGTAACAGTGAACTCAATTCACCATCTTCTCCAGTCCTACACCCTCCCCAACATCCCATCAGTAAAGGAGTGTAGAACTTCCATGCAGGGATTGGAATGAATGAGCCACTCATCGTATGAATGGGAAGAGTTTTAATGATGACTTCTCCCCCCTTCATTTTTGCAATTCCAATTCTCTCCTCTGACATTGTGTTTGAAAAGGAAAAGCAAAACCAGCTCTGTGGGCATTATGATCCCACACACAACCAGATTCCCAAACAGTTTTTGAAAACAACCAGAATACTCCCAGGTAAAATCATCTAGGTTTGGGGGATGCCCTGAAATCTTAATATACCAGGAAAATCACCATCATTTTGACCGAGAGCATGAACTCTGTAGCCAGACCTGCTGGGTCTGAATCCCAGCTCCATCAAATCCCAATTGTGTGACCTTGGCCCAGTTACTTAAATTCCCCGTGCTCTGTTTCCTCATATGTATAAGAAATATAACAACAGCATCACCTTCATGAGGCTGGTGTGTGGTGAGTTAGCATACAGGAAGCAACTGGTATGTGCTAGCACATCGTCAGCACCCCGTGTTTGCTATTATTACCAACGGTGATGATGGTATCTCAGAAACATAGAACAAGCCACAAAAAAAGCAATTGCAGAAGATACAAGAACTCTAAAACAACAACATGAATTTTCAGCCACCACCAGACAAGACTTGCTGTGACACCATAGTAAATGCTCAAAATGACTGGTGATGAGCACACCCACACACACATACCAAAGTCTTGCAATTAACTTTTACTGTCAAAAGGTCGAGACCCTACTGAGGTCTGAATTAGAACAACATATATTCCATGTTTGTGTATTATGTCAAAATGGACTCTACTGCCATGCAGAACTAAAAAGAACCAATAGAAAATATTTTTAGTTAAAAAAAAGAAAGAAAGAAAAATTTTAAAAAGGTGAAGACCCAAGGCAGGTTTTAGGGATCTGAGTTTTGCAAAGCTGACTCAGTCCCTCCACACCCACCTGAGACCCATCTGCCCACACTTGCCCTTATGAAGGACACTTGCTTCAGGAGGACACACCCAGGCTCCCAGTGCACCCCAAACTCGGGGAGATCTGGTTCCATGAGTTTCTGTCCCCTGTAATACCCATGCACTCATTTTGTGCCCGAATTCCCGTCTGAGTCTCATGGGGCAGGGGACCCATGGGAAGGCAGGACTTGGCCCAGTTGTGGACAACTTCCCACTTGGCAAACTGGGAAGAGGAGGTCAGTGTGGCTCTCTGCCAGAGGTCAGGCTTCCCTGCACATGGGCATCTTTCCTGCAGCACCATCATGTTGGAAGGCAGCTTGATAATTCTCTCTCTCCCAGAGAGCCCCACAGGAGACAGCCAGAAGCTTCTGTGAAGCCCTCCAGCTTCTCTCTCAGCCACCACCACCTTTCAGAAGCAGGCATGGGGGTTAGGTTGGCCTCTCACCTGTGGATTCCACCCTCAACATGGAGGCTCCCAAATGGCCAGACCTCCACACTGGGCACTGCTGGGGAGTGTTATATTTTGAGGCTTCAGTTTGGGATTGGTGTCATCCTCTCCCTTTCCCTTCTTGGCCTAACCATCTATACAACCCTGCCCTCCCCGGCCACAGCAAGCAGCCACTAAAGCCACAAGCAGATGAGTGAGCTCTCTGCTCGGGCTGACCAAACATGAGCCCTGTGGCAGGCAGTTGCCCCTCAGCCCTGCCCAGAGCCAAGCCAGCCAGCGCCCCCGATGGCACATACATTCAGCACATGAATGCACTGGCGTCTTAAGCAGACCAGCCAGCCAGCTAGCATTCCTATGGAGAAGTAGGTCTATATTCTAGAACTTCAACTCAGTTCAACAAATAGTTTCTGGTCACAAAGGGGTACCAGCTCTAGGGTCTGGAACTCCAAAAAAATGAAGGAGATATGATCCCTGATATCAGGGGGCTCCACAGAGCTGTAGAAGACAGATAAGAGAAATACCCCTTCTATTCCTCTTGGCAGATGGGGCTGGCTTCTCAGACCCAGTTTGGGGGAGTGTTTTAAGAAAAAATTTCATCTGCTCCATGAGTGGAGAGTAGGGTTTAAATTTCAAATGAAAGGAACCAGTTCTCCCTAAAGAACACCCGTGTCCTCTTTCAAGCGGAGACACAACGGAAATTGAGTCATTGGCATCTCACTTTGCAAACCCCCAGAATTTCTCTCTGGGGTCCAAAAGATCCCCTTTGAAAACGACACTGTGGGACGCAGCCTCCGCCACCTGCTTCAGCTCCTTCTTTCACAAGAATCACTTCCCTTTCAGGGTCTGGGTGGAATTGACTAAAACAGAGGTGTTGGGGAAACAACCACAGCTAATCTCTCCCTCAGCCCCTGGCTGGGCTGCTGGGGAGGCCTCGCTCGCCTCCTGCAACCTCCTGACCATCAGCAGACTCCAGGCTGATTCACCATCTCTTGGGTGGCCCCATGTCACCTGGCATTCCACACTAGTTTTGGCTCAAAATCCTTGACTTTTGCAGAGAACCATGTCAGCGCAAGGGGGAACCAAGACTTCCCCTTACCAGGGGCAGGTATAACCTGCTAATGAGCCTGTGACCAAGGGCCCCTGCAGGTTGCTGCATAAGAAGCGCCAGCAAGGTCAGTGTGAGAGCATCTTCAGGGTCTCTTTCTCAATTTCAGGAGAGGCCTTTGCCCTGACTTTTCTCTTAGGGAGCAACCTCTCCATTTTTTCCAAGTTTGCAAATGAGAGCATGTCTAGAAGGGCAGCTGGACTCTGATAAGGGAATCGACTGACTTATTTTAGCAACAACTAAGAAGGCTGACATCTCTGACAGCTGCGGCCAGGCCTGCAGAATGATGAGTCAGGACAGGGCAGGGCAGGGCAGGGTATTCAAGAATCCACAACCAGCCCGAGGGTGGAGGGCAAAGCCATTCATGCCAGGCTGTGCTGGCCTCGGAAGACAGGAGGATGGGAGGATCACACACAGTTCCCAAAGTTCTCCAAAGGCAAGTAATGAATGGACGGAGCAGAGGCCCTGAGGTTCAACCTGGGGGGATTTGAGACTACGGGGAAAACATAACTCTACCACTGTATCCTTGGGCAAGTCAAATTAGGATATGTTAGAATGTACTCCAGGATGGGTGAAGTTGGAGCCTCAAATTCTTTATCAAGAAAATGGAATGAAGAACACACTCAAGCATAGGGCTGCTGTGAGGCTTATGTAAGGACTCATGGCAACCCCCAGCTCAATGTTTAGCATAGAATTGGTGCTTAGTGAGTGCTATTTTCCTAGAAACTTAGGACCCTGCTTTGCATAGAACCATCTGGTACAATAGCAAAGTGCCAGATTTTAAAACCGGCATCCACAGATGTCCCAGGAGGCAACAGAAGCCCCAGGACAAGGTGGAATTGTTCTTGAGCATGAACTTGCTTTACCATAATGTATGTGTGTGTGTGTGTGTGTGTGTGTGTGTGTATCATGGACTATATTATATACATATATTATGGAATAGGAACATATATATTCATTCCTATTTTATTGGTGCATTATGATCATACATAATAATGGATTCAATTCTTTGTTACATATTTGTACATGTACATGTTGTGGCCATAAAATTTGGTCACTATTCTCCCTTAGTGTTTCCCTCCTCCTCCACCAGCTTCCCTTCATATTATCATTCTTTATGAAGCTCAAACAGAACTACTGTGGGGGCAAACTACAGACTTGGGATGAGTGGTAAGACAGTATTTAAAGTGTTAAACAAGCATTCGGCAGGGTTGGGGCAGCCTCCTACAGACCTCCAAGATAGAGGTATTTTAGAGACCAAATGTATGAAAGGTATCCTGCCCTAATCAGTCTCAGAGGGCAAGTGACTAGTCCCTCTCTTTCATGGTCTACTTCCTCCTTGGGAAAAAGAAGGGATTTTTTTATGTGAGTGTGTGTGTGTGTGTGTGTGTGTGTGTGTGTGTGTGTGTGTTATGTATGTGTTTCCCTAAATGATGCTTAGAGTCCCCCGCTCTGAGTTTATGACAATGAATCAGGGAATATTTCTTGAATGAATGGAAGGGGATGTGTCATAAACTAGGAATTTCATGTAGTGCAGCATCCCCTCCCACATGGGAAAATTTGGAAAAAAATAGACCCTTCTCCTGCGGCTGCAGCCTCCAACACACGTACTCACACCAAGCGTGTTCAGGATGCCCCGTGTGTGCCAGGGGAATCACTGAATTAATCAGTGCTAACCCCCGAGGGGATGCAGCTCTGCTTCCTGGTTTCCTTTCATGGGAACACAGCCAAAGCCCTGGCTCCCAGAGATGGAGGCATCTCTAAGCCCCAGTGGGAGCAGAAAGGTACCGGCCATCCCCAGGCAGAAGGGTTCTCAGAGGCGCCCCTCTTTCTCAAAACCAGGGGTACAGTTCCCTAGCACTGACCTTTCACCACAGAGGAAGGCGATGGGTGTACAGAGGACTCCTCCGCCTCTAAGGCCACATTCTTCTCCCCACACCTCATTCAAGGTACCTGTTCTCCAACTCTGAGTTTCTAGGTTCAAAGGTGCTTAAAGGAGCTTTGACTATTGCTATGCTTTCTGATTTCTGATACAGAGTTTGGACCTTTCTTTCCTCTGCTCAAAGCCTTGCCCCTTTCCATTTTCATGGTCTTCCAGAGTCTTCCACACCCAAGAATGGGCCATGGAGGTGCCTTTCCATTCCTCTCCCTTCCTTCTTCTTCCACCTCTGCCTACCCAGCCCTGGGTCTGCCGTTAAGTCCTGTCTCCTTTTCAAGTCTCAGTTCCTTTTAAACAACTTCACAAGCACACGGAAGTCAGGACCCAGGTGCTCACTGCAGCTGGCACTTCTCGTGCCTTCTGTGAATGATGCACCCAAAGAGAACAGGAAACCCGAGGCAGGAGTGAGCCTGCTGGTCTCAGGGAGAACCCCAAGGGTCAAGAGTATTTGAGGATGGGGGCCCTTTAGAAGGAGACAGGCTAAGAAGAATCAAGATACTCAGAGACAAAGCAGAAGACACCACCGGTGGGTAACATGCCAGCAACCTTCCCTGGAAGCCTCAGGGAAGCTCCCCGGCCTCTGTTCTCTAAGGCTGGGCCCAGGGCTCCTGCCAGTTCCCCTCCAATAAGAGCATTTCTGCCTTTCAAAGGCCCCTTGGAGCTCCAGTTCCCTGTGGCCTCTGGTCTAGTCCTGCCCCAAATCCTATCCAACTTCACCCATCCTGGAGTACATTCTAACATATTCTAAGCCTAGGCTTCAGAACTCAATGAACCTGAGTTCATATTCAGTACCACCTGTGGCTGTGTAACCTCAGCAAGTCATCTAACCTCTCTGAGCCTCTGTTTTCCTCCTATTGCAAGGGTAAAATGAGATAACATATGTAAAGGATTTAACACAGTGAAAGTATACAACAGTGACTAGTGCTATCACAGCGCTATTATTGTTGTTATTGTTGTTATCATTATTTGCATTGCTTCTGTTCCAGGAATCAAAATTCTAGTTCCCACAGGTTGGGTTGTCTTTTGCTTTCCAGGCATTCCTAAGAACTGGGTTTAATAAGTATTTGCTGAGTAGAATTAACTGTAGGCTGAGCTGTCTCTGTGACCCAGCTGGCACTACTTGAAAGAAAAATTAATTTTGCTAGTGATAAGCAAATCCGTCATGTAAAAATTATCTGTTCATATATAGACAAAGAGAGGGAACACTTGGAGTTGAGCCATGCTGGAATACCTCACAGCCCCTCCCCTGTACAGTCACCCAAAGCCCCCAACCTCCTCTGGATGGGACACTGGAACCTTAGCTTCTGGGTCCCTGATGTTACCCTGATATCCAAGCTCCCTCCAGCTCCAAGGCTACCAGGCAGCCCTATCAGTGTTTGGATTTTCCCTGACTGATTGGCAGAACCAGGAGGTCGCAGCTGGTCCAGTCATTGCCTCTCCTATACAGTCTCCCTGCTGCTGCCCAGCTGCCGGGGCTGGTCCCTCATAGACATCCAGACCTGGCCTCAGAGCTGGTTCAAGTTTCCACAAGAGTTATGGTGGTCAGTGACTGGAGGGGCAATAAGGGCTTGGGAAACCAGATTCAGTGGGGGAGCCACCCTTACTTTCTCAGTTGTCTTTCTGGAAAGCTCATTGCCAAGGGCTCTCAGGCTTCTAAGTGCGTGGCCACCTTACCCAGGCACCTACCCCTCCTGTCCCAGTGCCAGTACCTGCCTCAGCTCCTCTTGCCCGTGCCCTGCCTAGCTCTGCCCTGTCAACCACAGACTGCGGGGCTCAGAGAGCCCTTGGGCGCAGGAGCCTGCTAGTCCAGACACCAGCAAAGCATCCAGGAGTACAGTTAACTTGCGGCCATGTGCTCCAGCCCTAAGGACCTCACCCAAAACTGCGCGCGGGCAGCCTGCCCAGCGAAGCCTCCTCTCTCTTTCCCGGTTCTTCTCAACACAAGGATGCTTCCCACCAGCAGAGTCTACCGGCATTTCAGCGCCAATCCCAGCCCTGCTTTCCAGAATCCAACCCAAGTCGCTCACCTTCCGCTGGACTACAGTCCCCCAGGGCCACTCTGCCCACGGAGCTCCCGTGGCGCCGTCCTGGGTTCCCACTCTGCTGGCCCCGATGGCCGCGGTCACTCACCGATCTGCAACTGCGCCAGGCTCAGCTGCACGAGGCAGAGTCCCCAGGCTGCGCGCCACCAGAGCTTGACCATGGTGTGTGTGCGCGAACCGCGAGAGCAAGCAAGTGGAGCTGGGGGGTCCCGGGGCGCGGGGTGGGGTGTGGGTCGAGGACACAGCGACAAGGGCGGACCGAACCTGTCAGAGGCTGGGGGCCGCTGGGCAATGAGGCCGCCTCGGAAGTTGGCTGCAGTTTTTATTCCAGGGTTGAGAGAGTGACCTAAGAGGGAGGGAGCGAGTGAAGGACACACCCAAGCGAGGTGCTGTGACTAAGCAGCCAGCAGCGGTTTAAAGACATACCAGCCCTCCTCAGCCCTGGCCCTCCGCCCCCGCCAGGTTCTTAATGGAAGTTGTAAATACGAGCTGCCGGGAAGGGACCATGGCAGCGCCTGGAGGCGCCCACCCGCCGGACGCACCGCCGGGTTCTCCCGCCAGTTCGCCCCCCGCAGGAGGATGACTGAGTCCTAAAACCTCTCCGCTGAGTTCTGCCTCTGGCCTCTCCTTTCCCGCTAAATTTCTCTGAGTCAGGCTGGGAAGGATTCTCTGGTTTTCCCCGGCGAACGGCTGGAGATCCTGGGAGAGAAGCTGGGGCAATGGCGAAATCCTGCCCAGATGGCGCTTCCAGGGCCATAGTGGAGAGTGAGGGGTGGAGAGCTTGTGGGAGCGCTCGTCCTTCTTTACCTAAGAGAGTAGTGAAGTCCGTGGTGCACAGCTGGGTCAGGGGCAGCTACTGATGGCCAGCCACAGGGCTGGAATTTGCCTCCCCAAATCCATGTGTTGTTCATCCTCAGGTCCCAGGATGATACCTCAGTCCTTCCACTCACTTACACACTCATTCATCCTCCCAAGTAGTTTTTCATCCACCCATCCACCAATCTACCATCTTTCTTTACATCCTCCCATCCATCCTTCTGCCCATCCAGTATCCACCCATGTTCATCCGTCTTCCCAACATCCACTAGATCAACCACACATCCAACCATCCATCCAACCACTAGTTCTCCCACTCATCCACCATACAACTTATCCATCATTCCATACATCTTTTTCCACATTTCTTCATGAAATTGCATCCCTCCACCATCCTCTTCTCCATCATCCACCCATGTATGAATTCCTCCATTCATCTGCCATCCATCAACATAACCACCCATCATTTTTTCCATCCTCTCATTCATCCACCCATTCACCCATTCTTTCTTGCTTCTACATATCCTGATTCTGCAAATCTTAATCCACTTTCCCCCCTTATCCTGGCCAATAAATCTCAAAGAGGGACAGAGATTATCATATTCTTCCCGGGAGGCATTTCAAGTTGGAAAACATGAAAAATCATATTTTTAATTCATACCTACGCATTATATACTATGAATTAATATTGGGAAAGCAAAAGCAGGAATTTTTGCCTGATGAGATACACAGAAAAATGCAAGTGATTATCAGTGGCTGTGTAAGACCCTGAAGGAACTTCTGAGGGAAGGTAAGATTTTGTAATTTATTAAAGGAAAATGAAAAATGGAGAGAAATGCACCTAATTATCCACCTGTCCACTCATTCATCATACATGCAGTGAGCACCCAAGAACTTCAAGATAAATAAGACCTGGCCTTGTGTTCAGAGGCCTCACACTCTAGTAGGGAGCTAGACTCAGCAGCCTGCCACCCACAATATGAAGTATCCTGCCAAATACAGTGATTATCTGTATCTGTGGATTGAAGATATTCTCATTGTTCCTTAAACAATACATCCAGTACCATTTGCATAGCATTTACATTGTGTTAGCTTTTGTAAGTATCTAGAGATGATTTACAGCATATGGGAAGATAGTAGGATATATGCAGACATGACACCATTCTATATGAGGGACTTCAGCATCTAAGGAGTTTGCTATCCATGCGAGGGGAGTGTCATAAAAATAATCCCCTATGAATACCAAGGGATGACTGTATATATGTTCAGAGTGCCATCAGTCCTAGAGAAAGAAGTCACCCACTTTCCTAACTTCCCAGGGGAGGTGATATTTGAGCCAGGTCTAGAAGGAGGAAGAGAAATTCTTCTGATAAAATTGTAGGGACAGGTCATCCACAGGCAGTAGTCTTGTAGTGAGGAATACTACGGGTTCAGGAACAGAACGTCCAGGTTCAAATCCCATCTGGGCTGCTTGACCTTGAATAAGGCAATGAGCCTGTATGTAGCTCAGTTTCCTTAAGTATAAAGTGAGCTTCATAATAGTATCTACTTCATAGAATTGATGAGGATTAAATGACTCAAAATTCCTGCATCTATTAAGTACTAGATAAATGAATGTGTATATATAATAAGCACCATGTACGTGGAATAACTTGAATATTAGATCAAATGAAGAGATGGGATGGGGGAACAGCAAGACCTGAAGCTAGATAGATAGACAGGGTCCAGATTTTAAATTAGGTCAGTGAGTTTGAACTTGATCCTGTAGAAACTAAAGAGCAGTATATGTTGTAGGTGTTGTGTTTGCTTTGAACTGCTGGCACCCACTAAAACATGTGAGATCTTTTCTGGTAAGAAGTGGGAGGGTCTGTATTTTCAGAGCATTCGTTTCTAATTTAGGAACAGAGTGTTTCCTAGAGCATGTCAATAAGTTTGGCTTGTGCTTTGCGAGGAAAATGGTGGTGGTTGTGCTCGACTCCAGTCTGGTATTTTAAGGGACCGTGGATGGCCTTGATCATATGGTTGCTGCCTACATGTGACAAGACTAGTAGGAGAAAGAAAGACACAAGTGGCACTGCTTGCAAATGTCAGTGTAGTCTGAGAAGGCATCTACCAAAGACAGCCCTAGAAAAGAATACTCGGAGCCAGCTGTCTGTGCTCTGTCTCCAAAGCAGTGTGGAAAACAGGAGCAGCAGGGAGGGTCTTCTCCCTTTTTGAATTTAAGTTTGTATGTGCTAAAGAATGAGTCCCCAGGACTCTTGGGTAACAGGATGATTGTCAAAAATCCTGATGTTTTGTCTTTCAAAAATCCCTCTCCACCACCCGTCGCTATTCCTCAGCTTGTTGCACTGTGAGCCAATTAGTTTAATCATAAGAAACAGAAAAACAGAAATGACTGAAAATTAAAAATCTGGATGAGCACCTCTAGAGGACCGAGTTTCCTGGCTTTTCAGTGAATGTAGTCATCAGAAGACTGCGCCTTGGTGGGACTGGCGCTTGCTCCCTCCCCTATGTTGACAGGTAGTCAGGTAAGGCAGTCCTCTCTCCCTGGAACCTGTCAGCAGGAGACTTGGCACAGTGGAGTCAACAATGAGCTGCTGCCTGCCTTCCACAGAGATCAGAGGAAGAGCAGCTGCCAGCAGCTGAGCCGTGTGCAGGCCATGCCATGTCAACTGTCTAGATCCTAACTTGGGGGGGAAACTTTATCCTTTGCTGAAAATAATAAACCATCCTGGTAATGTTTTGTGGAGTGTTGATAATCCAGAGTGAAAACAAACAACTTTTGCAAAAATAACCAGACAGGATGGACCTATACAAGTATGATAGAAGTACTGCTCTTGATTTATCTGAGACTCTTTGATCTGCATTTCATCCTTCATATGAGGGTGAAATTCTATCAAAAGTCAATATATGTGTTCAAATTACTTTTATGGTCTAATCTAATGGGAATATACAAGTATTCATACCATCTCTTCTCCCTTTCCCCACCCCTAGTCACCACCAGCTATGTGACTTATTCTGTCTCAGACATCATTTGTATATCTACATGTAAATCAGGGTTAGTGTTTATTGTTTCATAGTGTATATGATGAAGCCCCCTCCCCATCCAAACAATCACCATGAAGGATAACATAAAGCTGTGTGTGTTTGTCACCTGAAACTGCTCCAGGACAGGGTCCCCCTTTCATTTCCTTGGTACACTTAGATATGCAAAAGATCTATTGGTCTACCTGCCCCTGCTCTCTCATTGAATTGTGTGGATTATGGTATCAGTGCTTAAAAAAGTTGATCAAGAATTAAGGAAGAATTAGATTTGTGTTTGCTTTAACATAGTCTCTTTACTGATTCTACTTTAATCCACAATGCAGAACTGTTCTAATTTCTAGTCATTGTAAGACAATTGGCCAAACATGTTATTGATGCAGAAATACATTAAAATATAATTTGAAGTTAATCAGATAACTCACAACAATTGAGACTGGTGCTGAGGATGCAAAATAATTTATAATTTTAAACTAAGTATAACAGCGCTGAAGGTCACAACAAATTCACTGTGACACTAAAGATGAACCTACACCTCAGTGATGCCCAGAGAACTATGGAAATCCAGCTCTTTCTATATGGTTGTATGGAGCATTCAAAAGTTGCCAGGCACACAGCCTTGCTTCTTGGTAAAATGCTTTATTTTCAATTCTGAGTTTACTAATTTTAGGTTACAAACCCCTATTTTTGGTGTTGGGATTCTGAATAACAATCCCTGACCACTCAGGCTGTTAGAAATAAGGTATCCCCCTTGTAGGGCTGCAGGACAGCAAGTCAGTTGCAAAGAGAGCATGTGTTGGGGGTGGGAGTCAGTTCTTGTCCATGAGTCAGCTTATGGGTGGTGTAGTCTATGAAGGACATCATCCTTTGTCATGAATTCTTATTTTCCATAATTGAATCCTAGCTTTTAGCACAATCTTGGGAAAAATAGGCTCTTGATAACTTTTTATGAATAAATATGTAACCATAGCTACATATATTAAAATTGTATATATCTAAATGACATATATACAGTTGCAAAAGCTATGACAAAATGTTGCAATGCAGTCCATGTTTGTAAAACTATTTTGACCTAAATTCCTAACAGATTTTCTGCCAGTATACTTATCAGAGGTTTGGTTGTAAATCACATTCCTGCATATCCCATTCAAAGCTCAAAAAATAACCCAATCTTTTTTAGAACAGATAAAGGTATAGATTTTCTTTCCTTGGGCATGCCTTGACCTACATAGTCCCACTGTATACTTATTCCTGCATAGTACTGGGGGCTCTGTTCGGTTATCCTTCCTCCCCTCTCCTGCTGATATAACAGCACAGGGGAGGAACACCCTCTTGCCATACTTTCCACCTCTACAAAGAGCACCATATTCTGCCTTTCAAATGCCCCAACCCATGTGCAATAGATGCCTCCATAAAAGAAGGAGTAAAGAATGATGAACAAGAAAAGGAAAACCCAAGCCTTTCACCTGTCGGCAGCTTTCTGGTCCCACCTTGCTGTTGCTCCCCAGTGAACCAGTGCTAAAAATGCAGAAAAACTATTCACTTTTGACCACCCTTTACCCTTCCACTATAGTTCTTGCTCCTTCTCCCAAGTCTCAGTTCCCATTTTGGTCTTGGTCTTAAAGTCTCCATCCTAGCATTTACAACCTGGAAGCCTCAGGCCAGCCTGTTTTTCCTTCTTTGGCTGGAGTTGCTCCCCCAGGCCACAACATGGGGAAGAGAGACCAGGAGCCCTGTTCTGCTCCCTGGGCTGCCTCCATCTGGGGACTGTTGTAATTTCCAAGGTCAGTGCATTTTATCACAAATGCCAGGGTGGTTTGTCTCTGTTGTTCTTTTCAATTTACTATGAATTAATTGGTCTCTTGTGCATCAACCAGGAGACTCACTACTTGGTAGAGAAGTAGAAAATTATATTGTTTTTGTTTCTTTGAAATATATTGTGAGTCTTACACAACTCTCAAACTGTTGGAACACAACTCCATTTTCAGCACCAGTAAGTTATATTTACACTGTGGAATTGTATCATGGTAATAGGTTAATAAAAACACTGATGAGCTTTCAAATTGCCATTTTTTCCCCTTCCTGTAACATGGGCATAAAACTATAAATACAAATGCCCATTATTAGGAAAGCAGATGAAATTTTCTATTCACATAATAGTTGCACAGGAATTTGGATGAATCTTAGCAGTATAATGTTAAATTTTTAAAAACCTTAAAAGATTAATGACATCATTATATCCAATACATAAAATTTAAAATAATTTTTTATCCTGTACACAAACATCAAAGTGATATATTTTATAGAATAATCAAGTTGTAAATGAAACATATAATTAACATAAAATTTTTTATAATTAATATAAAATATTAGATGATCTTCATTATGACAAATAAAGTTAAATAAAAAAGAAGATGCCAAAAATAATAAAAGTAAATCAAGATGGGACTTACTTCAAATTAGGGAGGGTAAGATTGGATGTAAGTCCTCAGATGACCTAGCCCTTGTCTGGGATGGTGAACTCGTGAGTGATAATTGAAATAGAATCCTGTGCACCAGGTCTGAAGAAGGAAAAGAATACGAAATGCATTCTTTTTTCTTTGGTTTAAGAGTCTCTTAACTTTTCCAGGGTCAAATAGTAATGAATTAGCCTGGTTTTCATAGGAGATAGCCATATGGCAGTGTCACTCCTTGACTTTGAAACCAAACAAGGGATGTCCAGGAGGTCAGCAGAAACACAGCAGCACCTGCTGGGAGAAAGAGAGTCACTTAGCTAGTGAGGTCACCTGGCTGACCAATGAGCTTCATCTGAGTGCTGGTCTTGCATACATAAGCTGTTGTACAAGTCTACTGAGATGAATTACAGTCCTATTAATAATGTCTCACAGATCTGTCTGTGTGCTGAGGTGGGAAGGGCACAAGATGAGGGATTATAAATCCCAATGTTCTGGTTCTGTTCGTCTCTTCTATGGGACTTAAGCAGGGTCCCCTCTTTGCACTCACCATCATTGTCCTATTTCTTTGGGATGATGCACAACTCACGATATAGTAAGAATAAAATTGCAAACAGTAAAGTAGCTTATGTGAAGTTATCACTGCAAGGAGACATGCTTCCATAGCCTTTTCTGTTTGCTTCATATGTTTTAGATGTATAAATTACCCATTTTGAGTATCATTTCTACATAACATCTTATAAATGTTTATTTACTTCATAGACTAAATGTTGGCTTGTGAACGTCTAGTGCGTTCGGGTCCCTGGGTAAGGGTCACGAAATAACCGGGACACAGGGGATGCAGAGCAAAGGCAGCAATTGCAACTGCATGCTGAGGTTTATTTGCAAGTTCCTTTTATATTCTTCTTCTAACAAAGCAAGCAATTCTTCAATAACACTTTGGCCACATTGCCCAGATAACATGCTTCAGCGGATACACAGAGCTAACTTCAGATCGTTCCTGCTTATTTGATAAGTACCCTCCTAAAGTTCTTTGTAGACATTATCTACTCCCCTGAGGATGCATTTGTTTCTTTAGAATGTACTGTTCCTAGGACAAGTATGCAGGAAGCTTCTTCCTCTTGGCCAAACCATGCAGAACTTGTGACTTGCGATAAGGGGAAGAGAACGTTTCCTCCTCCTAACTGAGGTTTGCCTCAGCTGACCTAAATCACAGCCACAGCTCTTGCAAAGTGTCAGGCCTGAGGGAGCTAAACTCTGCACGCTCGAACCCCAACATTGGCTCCCCAGAGAAATTTTGTTCTCATACTCAGAACCTTATTTTACCTTATTTGGAAAATGGGTGTTGCAAATGACATTAAGGATCTTGAGATGGGGAGATTATCTTTGAGTGTCCAGGAAGGCCATAAATTCAGTTATCAGTGTCCTCGGAAGATGGACGGATGGAGATTTAACACAAAAGAGAAGGTATTGTGAAAATGGAGACGGAGATTGGAGTGCTGCGGAATTCCCACACCAAGGAATCCAGGAATCACTACAGAGCCTCAGAGGGAGCAAGGCCCTGCTGACATCTTGGATTCAGCACATTGAAAACAATATTGGACTTTTGACACCAGAACTGTAGTAGAATGCATTTCTCTTGTTTTAAGCTAACAAGTTTGTGTTGTTACAGCAGTCACAGGAAGCTAATACATTCACAAAATGTGTTTTTGAATATAATTTTAAAAATCAGACTTGAGGAGATCAAGGTTTCATAGTTTGATCAAAAGTTTGATGGCTTTGTCATACTTTATTTTAAGTATGACATTTTTATATCTTTATTTTATTTATTTTTTTTGTATGATGTTGAGGATCGAACCCAGCACCTCATACATGCTAGGCCAGCGTTCTAGTGCTGAGCCACAACCCCAGCCCCTTAAGTGTGACATTTTTGAGTGAAAAAATATAACACTTTTGTGTCTCCTGATATTCGGTACACAGATATTACTAAGGACAACTATGTTCATTAAAACAATAAGATGATAACCAATTTGGAATGTTTACATGTTATACATGATACATATGTTGTATCAAAATTTCAGTTGGCTTCCACTTGCAGCTGAAGAAAGGAGCATCAGAGGATGATGCTCTTTTATTATTATTTGTTTGCTACCATTTCCAGAAATAATTTGCCATAAAAGACACACAGGCTACAAGACAGTCCAAGTAAGTGGAGGGGAACAGGCATGTTGAGCTCTGATCTACAGAGCACAGAGCGTCTCTCTGCATCTGACATGTGAGGCAGCTCCTGATCTGAGGTGCCACACCACTGGACTGAGCTGACCCCCAGGCCCTCCTTCCAGATGCTGTTTTAACAAGTCATTTTACATAAGTCCTCAAATGAAGGTGGACCTCATGACTTCCTCTCCACCACTTGTGCTTTGAGGTTGTAAAGTCCAGTTAGACAGAATGTTGCAAAGCCATGCTTCAGTGGGCTCTGAATCACCTGAGGCTCTTGCTGCACTGTAGCTTCAGATCCAGAAGCTTGGCAGCTTCACTGCTGGTGCTGATGCTTCTAGTCGAGGGACCACACTTTGGGTAACAGGGCTCTGGCTCCTGCCTCAGGTCCCTCTCCCTGATCCTATTTTTCTGTTGGGAGGTGCTGCTCAGGCAGCTGGTCTGGTTCTTCTGCCCTTGCTTGGCAGCATCGCCCCCTCCAGCCTCTGTGTCTCCACCCTCAGGCTGCTGAGTGTTTGTACATTACAAGGCTGCAGCTCCTACAGCGCACAGCTGGAGACCGACAGTCTGAGACCCTGTCACAATAACTTCACTCAGTCTGAAAAGAACAGTCATTAAGATGCGAGTGAAATTGATGAGGGAATCAGAGTTTAGGGAGAAAGGGGATAGAGACAATAAGAGAAAAAGAGAGAGCAAAAAGAAAGAAAATGTAGTCAGGGTAAAACATTTGAAATGAGTTGCTTTTACTGTGCTTTTAAGAACATTTTCTGCACCTTTTTTGTTTTGTGTTTTTTGTTTTTGGTTTTTTTTTGGTACCAGGGATTGAACCAAGGGTGCTTTGCCACTGAGCTATATTCCCAGCCCTTTATATATATATATTTTTTAATTTTATTTTGAGACAGGGTCTCCTTAAATTGCTGTGGCTGGCTTTGAACTTGCAATCCTGCCTAATCCTCCTGAGCTGCTAGGATTGCAGGTGTGCATCACCATGCCCCACTGGATTATTTTAAATTTACTTTTTCTAATTTTTCTAACAATCACCTGCTTCTTTTGTTTATTCATCACCTATGAATCTTTTGTTGCTCTCTGGATCCAGGCCAGAAACTGGAATGAATGAATGAATGAATGAATGAATAAACAAACAAACTAATTAATATTAATAATAATAATAATGATAAATCCCAAAGCCACTTAAACAACAGCCTCTGATAGATCACCACTGAGCCAGCCAGTGGTCTAACCCAGAGTGATATTAGAATCATTGGGGTGGCTTAGAAAATTCCACATATTTAGGCTGCTTCTTAGGCTAGTTAGAGCAGAATCTTTGGGGTGGGTCTCTTTTTTCCTTTTTCTTTTTAATGAGTACTTTTTGATGATCCCTAGATAGTTCCCATATCTGGCCAACACCACTAAGTCAGACCTTTGCTGTCTGGCTGGTAAATTGAACTTACATTCAACAAGATAATAAAATCTGTCCTTTACTTATTTTGTTTTCGTCCTCTAAACCTTGACTGTGTTAAAAACACTGCATAATATTTTGGAAACAGCATTTCCTTCCATCCAGTACCTTCAGCTGAGGAGCCAATATTTAAGCCCCTTTCTGAAGCCCCAATCACTTTCACTTTCTCAGTCCAGGCGCTCCCTCTGCTGGCCGTTCTCAGGTAGTGCTCGCTGCTGTATCATGTCTCTGTTGGTTCCGGGGCTCTCTGCAAAGCAACCCAGAATCCCCGGAATTGTAGCATTTTAAAGCAGTTTTTCTAAGTCTACATAAAACTTTCAAGCCATTGTCAAAAAAATTAGTGTCATAAAACTCCAATTCTTTCCTTTAGTACCTGCAAAAATATTGCCCCTGGATAGAAAATGGGAAAGGAAAGTTTTCATGTGTACTTTCTCTACCTTCCCTCATCTAATTCATCTAATTTCCTAATCAAATCACTTCTCCATGCCTGTGCTGTTAGTTGTAATTGAAATCAAATAAAAACAAAAGTAAACCTATATACATGACCTCATCATATCATTCAAATTATATATTGTAGAATTACATCAGAATTATAATCAGAATTATTGTATCAGTGCATGTAATCATTGTGTTTCTGGAGGTAGAATTTCATCCTCATCACAATGCAAACTGTGGTGCAGCCCAACCCGTGACTTTGCTTAAGCAGAGTCTCATAAGCACATTCATTCCATTTCAAACAGCCATTGCCATTATAACGCCTTTCTTTCTTGTATACTAGTATCTTACCCCATGGGTCCTTGTTTTCCTGTCACTCCGCACAGCATTAAGTCAGTCTCCAGCTGACAGTGCAGTAATTCATCTATTTGAAGTGTTGTTCTAAAACATTTCTTTCTCAACAAGAATGAACATTACTGGTCAGCTTCATGGCCCAGAACCCTCTGGTCTTTCTGGGTATCTTCCATAGAGCACTGACTTATTAACTAGACTCTTTTCATGTACAGCACCTGGTACTGGCACAAGAATCCACCTGTGCTCTGACTAGTAAATAGTAGGACCTAATGATTAAATCTGTATTTTGTTTATTGCTTTGTAACAATATTACCAGAAATTGAGCAAGCTCATGCACATTTATCATCTTGCAATTTCTGTGGATCAGGACTCTGGGCATGGTCTTACTAGTTTCTCTGCTTTGTGCATTACTGAGAAACATTTTACATAAGCACAAAATCAAAATGTTTTGCCAATAGTGATGGTATTAAGTAATTATTCATAGCAATAAATAGTTTAATTACTTATTAAAACACTAATTTTACAGTTTTTTAAGCAGTGAAAAAGAGTAATGTCAATTTTCTCCATGATGGAATCTTACAGAGTGGATTTACCATGCCAGAAATTCCTGTTCTTCACCACTTTAACATCTTCTTCTCCCCCTGATTTTTTGACAAGAAGAAGGGGCCATGGAGCTAAAAGTCCACTTTTAATAGGAAAGGGAAGTCACTAAAAATTATTTTGAGTGCTCGTGTGGAGGGTGATGGTGAATTAAGTAAGCTCCATGAGGGAGAGGAGGGATCAGGAGGGGATTTTAATGAGCAGCAAGTTGGAGGTGGGTTTTAAAGGAACAGGAATGATCTTCTCCTGTGAGTATGGCTCACAGGCAGTCCTGAGAGCAGGGGTTCTTCCCTGAAGGAGAAGGTTGAATGGTCTGGCACAGAGCAATGAGGAGGACATTGGGCAGGGAGAAGGATGCAGTTTGTGTAGTCTAGGAAGAAACAGTAGCCTTCACTTTTGGGGTAAAGAAGGGCTGAGTTCTCAAAGGAGAGGCATGTAGGTCTGAATCTTGGAGAAAGAAGCTCATGAGCTTTGATGAAAACAGTGTAGGAGCAGCAGGGTTAGGCTGTGATGGAGACAGGGCCAAAGAAGAGGATGTGTGGAGACTTGTGGGCTGATAATCTAAGAAAGAAGGAATGAATTGGAACTCTAGGGCTTCTTAAAGATGGTGAGTAAGCTTAGTGTCAAAAATTTCTAGGCAGAGAGTGGTGGTAAAGCTGGGTGTCCTGAGGGCAGAAGAGGGTGGGAGTTTTTTCAAGAGCATAGAGATTTCCAGATTTTCCTTCCTGCATATGATGGTGTCTCTTTCTCCAGGAATTCCAAGGTATCTGCAAGACTCTTCTGACTCCTGTAATGTGAGTAATGTCACTTCTTAAATTATACAAGATATTTTTACCTGGAAACTCATCTCTTTTCTTCATGAGAATGCTCAGCTATGGAACTGGGGATTTCCCCTCTTACCAGTGTGTTATTGCTGCACCTTTATGTATCACACTGTGCAGACCATCTGAGAATCAATAATGTATCAGGCAGCACACTGGTGCTTTAAATGAGGGAGTAGAAGGGAGTGCATAAATGGATAGAGTCCTTGTTTAAAGGATTTTATTGCCTAGAGGGGTAGGGAAACATACCAACAAATACCTATAAGGAAAATAGAAGCCTGTGATTGGTACTATGATTGCAATAAATGGCAGGTCAGTGATGGGTTTTAAGGCAGTAAGAATGGTCTATTCACAGAGAGTACTGAGGACCTGGGGGTTTGGGGGATGGGGGTAAGGGAGAAGAATAGAGGAGCTGGGGTTAGTTTTCTTCCAACATGGTAGATAGAATATTCTATCAAGGGGACAATTTTGCAGATTTTAGCCAAAAAATTAACAGAATTTTACAGTCAGCTGTGAAGAATTGGATTTCTGGGAAGTTATATGCCACTTAGCACACTGTTTATACATAATGTATCCTAAAAAAATTATTAATAAATAGATGGATGAACAAATAATAAATTCATCTATAAAATACTTATATCTTCAAGATTATTAACTGGATTGATTATGTTGCAGACATTTTTATTCATGTTAAAATTTAAGTACAAAAAAGAATAATTGAACTTCACTACTTTTGATTCCAGAAGGAAGAACAGAGGAGAGGAGAACACTTTTTCTCCTATTAAACATATTAATGTAGAGACTCAAAAAATTTAGTTCTCTTTCTTCATTTTTTTCACAGTAGTGAAGAGGAGCTCCCCTTGGTCTACAGAGTGTCAGATCACATTCAAGTATTTGTTCTATGTAATTTGGTTTATCTTTTCAATTCCCTTTATGCTACCTGTTGTTTTTAAAGTATGTGTGTGTGTGTGTGTGTGTGTGTGTGTGTGAGAGAGAGAGAGAGAGAGAGAGAGAGAGAGAGAGAGAGAGAGAGCAATGAGTCTATTCTTGATCTCTCAGGTTACATCAATGAATAGATTAATAATACCAAAACAATCTACACCTTCATTGAGTTAGTATTCAATCTGGGTAGACAAGGGGAAACAGACAAAACTAAAATACAGGAGTGTATTAGAGAAGAATATATATAGGTACCTCCAGAGTTGGTTATAATCAGTATAATATTTTTAATTTTTCCTTGGGGTCCTTTTTTGCTTGCTCCTGTGCAGTGATTGGTAGCTGTTTGTGGAGGTCTGACCCTATTTTTTACTTTCAAATTTCTTCCATTTCCTTTGAGCATTTTCTCCTTGATATACTAAGAAGTTTCAAGAATGTTTTCCTTTTATAACTTTTTAGTCTTATGACTGTGCTATTCTGTGTTTCTGTGTTTACTATACTAGATTGAGAATCACAGTAAAGTTTCAAAAAAAATTCATCTTTAACATTTCTGTAGCAACCAACAGAAGTGAAAAATATCAGTTAGTGGTTAGGCAAGTGGTATGATAAAATGAAAAGAGGACGAGTTTTAATGAGTTATTATTTTAATGTGTTGATGTTTGTCCAGTGCTTAGAACACATAGTTCTTTATATTAAAATGCAATATGTGTCTTTAATAGATAATGAGTGGGCGAGATGCTTATACCAGGTTAGCCTCAGCTTTCTCACTGGTAACACAGGGTGGAGAGCTAGTGTATGCAGTTGTCCAGAGGATTGGAGGTCCTGTGAATATTCATTCTTCATGGTGCCAGATCCAGAAATAGCAATGGTCTGACATTGCTTGAGGGCTGGTTCTGTCCCAGCCTCTGTGCCAGAGGCATAAACCCAGCGTCATCTGATCTGATCCTCAAAATGACCACTTGCTTGAACACCTACAGGAAAATGAATCTCAGTTTGGTTTACAGTCATAAGCTAGCATGGAGTGTAGTGCTGAGAATGTGTTAGGTACTGAGTGCACATTTGTTTAATGAGTGGATTTAAATGCCCATTTTTCAGATGAAGAAATGCAGGCTTGGTGAGATATATAAATGACCCAAGGGGATGTGTCCAATAAATGGTGGAGTAGAATTGTCTTCTGTTGTTAAAAGATTTTTTAGTTCATCACATATTATGGATATTAATCCCCTCTCAGATGAGTAGTTGGTAAAGATTTTCTCCCATTCTATCGGTTATCTTTTCATTTTGTTGATTGTTGTTTTCTTTGCTTTGCAGAAATTTCTTAATTTGATCTCACTCCATTTTACAATTCTTGCTTTTGTTTCCTAGATATCAGAGTTCCAGTCATGAAGTTATTGTCTGAGGAAATATCGTGCAGTATTTCCCCTGTATTCTTATTGAATATTTAAAGTTTCAGGTCATTGTTCTATTTTGAGCTGATTCTTTTTTCCCATGGCAAGAAAGCGGCATCTAGCTTAAATCTTCTTCATGTGGATATCCAGTTTTGCCACCATTGTTTGCTGAAGAAGCTTTCTGCATATGGTGTGATTCTACACTTAAAATACCATAAGGACATCATCAAAAGACTCTCAGAACTGTTACACAAATTCAGTGAGGTGACAGAATACAATATCCACATACAAAACCAGTAGATTTTCTATGCACTAATAATAATTTACTGAGAAAGAAATCCTATTAACAATAGCCTCAAAAATACATCATATTAAACTTAGTTATGAAAATTTTAAAACCCTACCAAAAGAAATTGAAGAAAACACTCAAGGATGGAGCTTCATCCCATGATCATATATTGGGAGAATTAATATTCTTAAAATTACCAAACTACCTAAAGCAATCTGCAGATTCATAAATAGTCAAAGCAATATGAAGCCAAAAGGATAATGCAAAAAGATCATAATGCCTGATTTCAAAATGTATTACAAAATATAGTAAAAAAAAACAACTATGGTATTGACATAAAAACAGGTATGTTGAATGGTGGAATAGAATAGAGAGCCCAGAAATAATCCCAAATATCTCAAGTCAATTGGATCTCAACAATGCTGCTAAAACATACAGTGGAGAAAAGGCAGTCTCTTACATTTGACTTCTGATTCTTCATCTGCTACTCTGAACTAATCCCTACTCTTTCATTTCTCTGTATTTCTTTATTTCTTTACTTGTTTACTGGTAAACTGAATACACTCCAGGAACATTGACCCCCTGTTCTTTTATTGGCTTAGCCTTTCTTTTCTGGTTTCAGAACCTATGTACTTTCTGCACTAGCCTGGCATGTTCTTCCCTAGATACCTGCATGGTAACTGACCACTGCCCCTCCAAGGGACGAATTGTGATGCAAGACTGTACGTGTCTATTTGAAGGGGATCAAAAAATGGCCTACAAATAAATTGGTGCAGTAATTTTCCTTCTTTGCAGAGTTAGTGAGATCTTATAGGAGTGGAGGCCCTGTGGGGGGGCGGGGGGCAGTGAGGGGGGACCAAAGAATTCATCTTGTGGATTTTCTCATTTCCTCTTTTTAGAATCCAGGTCACTCCATAGGTGTGGGGCCATTGAGAAAATCAATTACATAACAAAGGTATCAGAGGAAAGATTGGAAACATTTGGATTTTATGAAAACGTAGATATAAGCTTATAAGTTTCATTCCTCAAGAATTGTCTTAAAGAATGTCTTGGGAAATAAAATCCACGATAAGATTAGATTCCAAAGAGACTAAGTAAGATTGCAGAGGAGGCAGAAGTGTGGTGAGCTTAATATCTTGTGTCTCAATTAGCAGCCAACTGCAGGCTTTCCAACAGATTCTAAAAGTCATCTTGGTATCACTTGTTCTATGATTGTCACTGGAGTATGTAATTTGAAAAATAATATTCTTCCTTCTCTGCACAACAGTCATCCTAAGAGGGATGAGAGATTATTTGATTGTATGGGAGGCCTTCGTCTTTAGAGTGTGGTTCTTAGTAAAAATCACCTGCGGAACTGCTAAAATATATCCACAGATAGAACTCTGAATCAGAATCCTTTTTGTTTTAGTAACTAGTATCATCTTTGTTTGGTCATGTAGATCTAGTTTTTGGAACTGTTAAAATTTTAACTATATGTTAGTGAACAAATTTATTTCCAGTTTCAAATTTACCTGTATATTTACTAAAAACAACAATAAAAAAATCTTAAAATATACAAAAATTGAAAGTCTTACTTAAATATGTATTTAAAGTAACTTGGAATTTATAAATTATCTCCTTATATTATTATTTATCTTTGAAACTTTATTTTATAAGCTAGTAGCCACACTTGATCAGGTAACTTCCTGGGTATGTTATATTTATAATACTTTGAAATTCTTTTATAGAACTTTACTTTCTTTTTTTTCTCTTTTAAATGGGCTCCTTTAATAAATAATTTTGATTGACCTCAATTTCCTCATCTGTAAAAATTCAAGCACTTAAAAATACATTTTTTTTTCAGTTTTCTAAGGATATTATTTCATATCTATCTTGAGATCACAACAAATGTGATAAAATAACTTGACATTCCATGAAAATATTCTCTTAGATTATGTTGATAGATATCCTGACATCTAGATGTTATTGCAAACAAAATTAAACTAAGCTCTTTAAATTTCTTTCAAAATAATACTCATTATAATTTCCTTCTTTCTTTCAAAGACCTTTTCTTTCAATCATTTTTATTCTAAATTTTGGAATCAACCCTGACTTCAAATTTCATCAATTTCCATATTCAGTTGACTAGTTCTTTTAATTCACACCAGTATTTCTCAACTAGTTCTAGGCCTTTTATTTTCTTTACCCTGACTGATATAATCTTTAATTGATGCATAGGCCATCAATTAAACTTTCTGTTTATATAAAATAAACTTCACTTTCTAGTAAACAACTTTTCCAAGATATTCCATATAACAGTTACAATAATTCACAGAAATTATCTATGCACTGGGCACTATTCTAATCACTTTAATTTAATTGACTTTAATTTAATTTGTCTTTCATTAGTAATTTCACAAGATAAGCACCATTATTATCACCACTGTGCAGATAAGAAAACTGAGGTAAAACTTTGCTCATGATATGCTATTACCATCATAATGAAGATTCTAATCAGAACAAATTAATCCAGACTATAAGAATAACTGTAATAGGATGTGACTCTAACATTTTCTGTTTCTGATTTTCTTCTTTTGAATATTTTTATTACTGTATTATAGTTATACTTAATATTTGGGTTCAATTTGACATAATCATACACACATGGAATATAATTTGGTCAACTCAGTTCCCAGCATTTCCCCTTTCCCTTCCTGGTTCCCTCCCCCGTTCCACTTCTTCTGCTGGTATTTTTTCTATTTATTATAGTTGTTATTTTAAATTGGGCCTTTATGTACATACATAAAAATTAAATTCAGTGCAGTATATTCTTATATGTAGATGTCATAATTTAGTCCATTTCATTTGTTGATACATAGATGGAATTGAATATTTATTCTTACTAGTATGTTTGTCTTAGTCCCTTCAGGCTGGTACAAAAAAAAATAAACTATGTGGCTTTTAGTAAACAGAATTTATTTCTCACAGATATGAAGACCTAGAAGACTAACATCAGGAATCCGGCAGATGCAGTGTTTGGGAGAACTGCCTTTGGCTCATAGATGGCAAATTCTCCAGCGCCCTCCAATAGCACAAAGTGGGAGAGAGCTTCCTGGAGCCCCTTCTTTAAAGGGGCTAATTCCCATTCATAAGGGTCCATCATCATGACATAATCATTTACCAAAGCCCACCCCACTAAACACCTTTCATCAAGGATTACTTTTCGATATATAAATTTGTGGAGAAGGTGACAGGTGTTCAGCCTGAAACATTTGATGCATTTACCATACTCTCCCATTAGCACTTTCTATTTAGGCATATTTATCCCTACAGCCCAAGTTGTGGAATATTCCTATATTTGTTATCATCACATTTACCACAGTGTTGTCTCTCCTATATTTTTTATCATCTACTGTCTATTGGAGTTACTTGTTATTCATTATAATGTTACTTTTTATTGAAATGCAATAATATTTTTGTATATCTTAGTATTATGTAAGGATGAAATGTTTTTCTTATCACAAAAGTATCATGTAAAAAAGCTTTAAACATAAATGTTATAGAATAGAAATTATTATAAATACATAAATTAACATGTTGCAAGAAGTTATAAAATCTATATAGTATGTGCTTTGCCACCATATTCCATTTCTTGTGAATACAAAACGAATAACTAGATATAGTAAGGAAAAGCTTTAATATGCATTTGAGAATTCTGCACTATTCTATACCAGAGTTTTCAAAGAGCATTCTTTGTAACAGTGGAATAATTTAGGATTCATAAGTTTCATCTCATTATTTTGTGGAGAATAATCACACACCTACAAACAGTTATTTTCTAGACAATTTTACACTGATGATTACTTCCCTTATACTTCTAAGCAATTCAACCTGTTTGTTTTTTAAGAATGGCCAATGGAAAATCATTTATGAAATAAATTTTGTACAAATTATATTCAAAATTTCCTCACAAATTTTTACAAAAAATTGAAAGTTTGTACTTGTTCAAAAGAACAACAGTGTTAGTTCAAAATAATCATAAAACTTAAAATAATTGTCTGAATATATAAACTGGAAAGAAGTATTGATTGTTTTTATGTGCTCACTTAAAATATGAAGAAATCAACAACTGAGTGGTCAATTTCTATTCTTAAATTTGTCTACATAAACTAGAAAGAACTCTAAGCTGGGTGCAGTGGCACAAGCCTGTAATTCCAGCCCACTAATCCATTCGACTTTTAGGATATCAAAAAATAATATTTTATATACTTTGATATTCTGCATTTTATGGTTTTACTTTTTATTAAGAATATATTGAAAACAAAAATTTTATTACAGTGGACTTATTTAGAAATCTGACTCCTGCCAGGCATGGTGGCACACAACTATAGTCCCAGCAACTCAGGAGACTAAGGAAGGAGGTTCAGGATTTCAAAGCCAACCTCGACAGATTAGTGAGGCACTTGGAAACTCAGTGAGACCCTATGTCTAAACAAAATATAAAAAAAGGGCTGGGTACATGCCTAGTGGTTAAGTGCCCCTGGGTTCAATCTCTTGCATCAAAGAAATAAAAAAAGAAATCTGACTCCTTTCTTATTCCAGTGGTGATCTTGACATTTGTATTCATACTCTTCTTATGAAATGGCAATGGGATTTAATTGCCTAATCACTTCTTTCATATAAATTCTCAAAGGGGCTGTAAAATGAGGCATGCATTAGGTTATGTTTCTGAAATTATGTTACTACTTTCAAAGTTTACATTTTAAAGAAAATACGGTGTGCTTGAGGATATTTATTTTTATTGAGTTTTTGTTTTAAAAATAGAGTTCTTGAAACATGAGTTGCCTGGAATACGTGAAACATTGGAGTTAAAGAATGCATATGTGAAATTTCACAGAAGAATTACAAGAAGATGTGCCTGTGCTTGAAGACAAATAGATCATGGGGCCAAGCTCCTGGAAGGGTTGTGAATGACCTAGAGTGATCATTCATAGCAACGAAAAGAAGAGGACAATTACTATGTCATGATTCAAAGCAGGAAAAAAGTAATGGGAATTTGATAATTAGTCAACAATTTTAACATAAAAAGTAATTTTATGTAGATGAACTTGCAGTAATGAACCAATTCACATTTTCACATACATTACATAAAAAATATTCACTCTGTTCAGTTCCTTATTCCCCCAGGAACAGATCATGTTCTTATAGGAAACAGAAGGAAGATCAATCTGAAGATATTTCATCTGAAAAGTAATAATTAATATTGAGTTGAAACGTAGAATGTGATTCTGTTAACATACTTTAGTAATAAACAAACAAAAACTCAATTTAGAACAAGTTTTTTTTGCTATAATTGAAATTAACTAAGATTCTCAAAATGCTTGTTTAAATATTCTGTGAATATGTGTGCATTTTATAGCACATCAGAAATGCCCATCATGATGTTTTGCAATCTCTGTATAAAATTCACATTAAATTGCTTTCAGTTATCATTTTTCATTTTATGTTCTATTTCTAGTTTATTGTTTTCTTAAGTTCATTTTGAAAGTTGCCTTTCCCTTTCCTTTTAAACAATTTTGAGCCCTTTCATTTTTCTTTCCCTTTGTTCCTAGTGGAATTTCTCTCATCAAAAGCATTAGATTGACATGGTAGTGAGTTATACTTCTAAATTTTTTTCTCTATGCCCAACAATCCAAGAGTATTCAATTGTGATAACAACATTTGCATCAAAAGATATATACTGGGGTCTAATTTAACTTCTGCTCATTAAAAATGACCTTCTTGCACTGAGGCAGGCAATACCACAATTTCAGTCTTCACAGAGAAACATTTGGAAACAGTGAAGAAGGATGGGATCTTTCTGACACTTCTGAACTTCTCTGACACATGAATCAGAAAATATTAAATTTTAATGGTCTTATTAGCATAATCATCTTTAATAAGTTGATCTATTTGTTCAAAGATGTGAAGATCTGCTTTTTTGCCCACTGAGTACTTTAATATTGGTAGAGATCTCCATTAGCCTATAATATCAATGTCCATACTTTTTCTTTTGATAACTATATGTGTTAATAGAAATCCCCAAAGTCACTTTTTTTTTGTAATGAGATGTACTATAATAAGATGCACTGTAATAACTCACAGTGTATTTTCCTTTTGAAAGAAAAAGAGAAATTTTGAAAATACAAGTTAATTGCAGATGTTAATATTTAATGTTTTTTTGTTACTTTTTTCTTCTATAGATCAAGTACCTGAGTTATTTTAAGATATGTGCTTTACTAGCAGTATAATTTTATCAAGAGAAATATGAGTTATAGTAGTAATTGGTAAATGTATTAAATTATATAACCCATTAACAATTATAGCTCTATTTTTCTAGAAAAAGTAAATTTATAAAAAATACTGTACTAATGCAAATTTCCTTTCATTATTTACTTAGGTTCATATGCCCCATACAATTCTATATATTCATTCCATTTGAAATAAATTCAAACTGTTACTTCATATTTTAAACAACTCTACCATCTCCATAATTTTCTTCACTCCTCTATTTTTATTTGTTCTATCTCTTCATCATATACAAAATAAATATAACAGGTATGCTTAGGAATGTTCAGTTATTCTGTGGAAACATGTCCCTAAATACATGAATCAAATTCTAGTCTCTATCCAGTGGAAAAAGGGAGTGCAAGTTACATTGTTAGAGGGTCTCACATCATATTTAGATGTCAAATTCTTAATTTTGAAATCTATATTTAAAAATATAGAGATAACTTTTATGTGTTTAAATTAAAGGAACTTATGTAAAACACGAAAAATGAAAGGGTATGTTTAGGAGTAATATGAATTTGAACTTAAACTTTAAGCTGTTACTTGCTAATATAGATGAATGATATCATATATCAAAATGATGTAGATTAAGATAAGGTTTATCCCACTATTTTAGAAGAATTGCTGTGCTGTGGAACTGGGTCTCACTATAATAGTAAATCTGACTTCTTTATCACCTTGTGTATATTATTTTACTTTTCTCTGCTTCAGTTTACCATTCCCATAAATTAAATGAATTAGACTAGTGTAAAAATTCTCAAAACTGCATGTATCATGAAATTAACCAAGAAGCTTTTGAAAAGATATTTCTACCCAAGTCCAATGATCAGATTTTGAGGTGGTTCTAAACATCAATGTAATTTAAAACTTACCAGTTTGATTTTATGGTTACATTTGTCATAATTAATTTGATAGTCACTAATGTTTCTTGCAAAAGCATCTGAATAGAGACCAATAAAGTAATAAACTAAATGTTGGATGTTGAAAACACTTAGCATCTAAAATTCAGAAAACCTAAAATATACCCTCCTTGAGATGTATATACTATTTTAAAAAAAGGTAATTCTTATAATTCCTGTTCATTTCTTACTCTTATGTACTGCCGCCTGTGAGCATCAGCATGCATTTCTAGGAATAGATTTTGCCAGGAGTTTTTAATGACTGAAGCAGCGCACACTTGCCACTCAACAGAGACACAAGCCCTGCAGGGAACCACTGTAAGGCCTTCTCATGAAAGCCACAGCAATTCACTAAAGTATTACAGTGAGTGCAGCAGAACATAAGCTTATTACCCCACTGACTCTTCAGTGCTTGGGAGAAAACAAGGGAAAATAAATCTATCCCTAGCTGAAGTTCCAGAGACGCTTCTTTATCCAGCTCAAGAATGTGATTTAGAAGAAACCAAGAATTTCAAGGAATTTACAACACTCAGCTTTTTCCAGCACAAATATAGATACAAAGAATAAAGCATACTAAGATTAATAAGGTTATTGCTTGTAGAAAGCTTGAAATTCACATAAAAATCATTTTCTTAATTATTATAAAACAATTCAACTAATTTTAATATAAGCTATAATTATTTTCAATGAGTACTGGAGTACTTTTGTTATTTTGATAAAAACAAGAAACTTTACATATATATAGCATGATATATATATATATATATATATATATATATATATATATATATAGTATATATTAAATAGATAATACATTTAAATATACTTGTATACACAGTACATCAAATCTATAATTATACTTTACAAAAAATTCATTATGTAAAATATACAGTTATGTATAATTATATATAACTTAAATAATATAGATATTTAGAAAGTTTGGGTAAATTAGTGTAGTCTAATTTTAACAAATGGGCTTATCTCCTAGGAGGGGGGAATATATATATACTTTTATAATCTAATATAAATTTCAATTACAAATTTATCAGTTACTTGGTATTGCAAACAATATAAATACTGAGTAGATTTTAGAAAAATTTTTGTTTCCCACAGCTCATTTTGGGTTGAACTGTCAATTATCGAAGAAATTGCGCTTTCTTTCTGTTTACATGCCCTTAAAGGGTCTTGCCCTGGTTCTGTTTTCTCCATCTTTACAAGGCTGGAAACTTCAAAGTGGCTTAGAATCAGTGTAATTAAGAAAGAGACCAACTTAAACAACTGGTCAGCTTTAGAATTAAGGTCTCTGGTCTTAATTCTAGTCCCATTCTGTTTGACACTGGCAAATACTGTGGATAATTATTTTTAGTGATTATTTTTAGTAATTATTTTCTCAATAAGAAGGTAAGCCCCACTCTAGTCTCCTCAAATACTGAGGGATTCTACACTCCCAGAGAAGAAATTCTGTTCTGTGCTACACATTTAATGAAACAAGCATATACCTGGATATGTTATTAAATGATTACAACTGCAATGTAGAAATTGTTATTCATCTGTCAATTTTCAAAGGAAGGAGAGATGATAAAATCAATGCAGGGGAGTTCAATGCTCTTCCTGGGGATGAAAACTCATGGTGTAAGAATACATATCTGATTTCTGCCTAAATTGCAATAGATAACAGCTTTGTTCATTAATAGTTTTTAAAAAGTGATTCTACTGTAAAGTTATCTTGTCTGCATATCAAGAGCTGCAATGTTGGTTACAGATGAAACAACACATTTGTATCAAAACAACACATTAGGTATTTTAAATAATTTTAATAAATTTAATGTAAAAAAGTCTTTTCATAAATCCAAAATATTGTTAATACTGTTCAAATAATTACAAATTTGCTAAAGGATCACTACAAATGATATAAAATGTCATCCTGTATAGTCAGATTAGGACTACTTAAGAGGGAAAATAATAAATAAATAGTAGTTAGTTTTCAATTTCAGGTAAAAAAATATGTAAATTAGAAAGGAATAACACTATTGTCCATATCGCTTTTTGAGGAAACAATTACATGGATATTTTCACACATACATATCTATAATAATCTAACTACTGGTCATTGTCAACCTGATGATGTAGCTGTACACATTATACCACTAAAACTAATGGATTAACCAGAGGCTAAATTTACAAATTCTGAATATATGTCATGACTTGCATTGTCAGTGTGAAACATTAGTTCCTATTTTCAAAATTTTATAATCAGATATAAATTTTTATACACATAACATAATTGCTTGTTTTAAAATTAGAATATACTACTTTAAGATTAAGTCATTTTAAAAATAATTTATAACTCTAGAATTCTTGATAGAAACAGAAAATATTTGTTGTTTAACCTTTTAGATTAAAAGAGTGAAGGCTGTTTCTATCAAGATTTCTAGAGTTATAAATTATTTTTAAAATGATTTAATCTTAAAATAGTATATTCTAATTTTAAAATAAGCAATTATGTAAAGATTTTGAGAAATTTTCATAAAATAAAAACTTTGAAAATAAATAAAAAACCTAAAGGATGACATTAAAATTAAACCTGCTTATGATTCTAGTGTGGTTTTTCCATTTTCATTTTCATTTAAAAATAAAAATTGCACCAAAGCTAAAATAACCCAGTGCTTGAACTAAGGTCATTAAATAGATTTTCATCATCAAAAGACTCACCTCATTGCAAGCACTATTATCATCTGTCAGATTTTATAAAAGAACATATTTTCCCATGGTGTTTTAGTCAGTTTTTTTTCCTGTGTCTAAAAGACCCTACAGTTACTACCCAGTTGATCCTTATCACAGGATTTATGCAATGATTAGGTTAAGGATCTAATAACCCAATCATTTCACCTCTAAACCTTCTCACATTGTCTCACACGTGAGTTTTGGGGAACACCTAATCTAAAATATAACACATGGCTAGTGAGTTTTAAGTATTTTACTATTTTTTAAAAAATTTATTAGGGACTGGAGGTAGAAATTTACTATAAAATTTAACCCATGATCTAACACTATAAAAATATTAATCTCAGAAAATAATTCTTTCTGTGTTCCTAAAGATACTGAAAAAAAAGGTAGGTAAGTGTTGGTAACTGTTACCCTGAGACCCAGGGGGCAAATGCCTTTCCTCCTACTACAAAGATGAGGATATCACTAAGAGAAAAAAATAAATGACAGTAAGCATAATTGTTATCCAATTATACAACACCAACAAAAATTCTCAAGTTTTATTCCTGGACACAAATTCTGACAGAGAATAGCCATATGCATCTGCTACTCCAATCAGTCACAAGTATATAGAAGAGGTTATTAAATTAGTAAGGAGGAGTTTGTGTGCACACAGTTCTCAAACTAAGTGAATAAATAGAGCTGTTTTCCATTTACAGTAGATCCTTGTAATAAGAGTGTGTCAGGCTACATATGTGGAAATCAGACCACAACTGTGGAGGATGCTCTTGATGAACATAAGAGATGGGCCTCAACTTTCCATTCTTATGCTACTTTAATGTCTGGCACATCGCATGGCATGGCACAGACTAAATGGATTTATAGATGATTCTAATGACATCGTCATATTTATTCTTGAGCATCTTTCAAAAGTAATGAAAAACAATAATCTGACTTGAATATCTTTAAGAAAAAATATATCTTCTAGTGTAGTTTATAATGTATTTGTGAAACCTATACATGAAAGTTTGAACTTTAGAAAAAAGAAAAATTTCCAAGAAGGCTCCCAAAGGGCTATTAGGATCTAAATTAAAAATGAAGTCTTGATAGTCTTTGCTGACTGGGCTCCCATGCACACTTTGTGACCCTGGAAGAACCACAAGCTGTACTTTTTGACCTATGCTCAGAGAATATTTCTGTTTTTACTGCCAATATAAACAGCACCCAGAAAAATCTCATCTTGCTATTAGAGGTGACTGATGAACTCTACTTCAGTAGACTGTAACCATAAACCAATCAGGACCGAGCAGACCTGCATCCCTAATTTTCACAGTGGCCTATAGTGGGAATCTGGGCAGTGCCTTTGTTCGTATACATCATCACTTCTCCTTATGCTTTGAAGTACACTTCTGCTTTGTACTGCAAGCTATATATTTCTGTTCTGTAAACTACTTATTGAAATGAAGCCTGCTACTTACCTAAAATTCTTGCCATGTAAATTTTCATTAAGAAAGGGCACAGATCAATGCAAAATTCTATCTATATCTGTTTGCTTATGCACATGTAAAATAGGTCAGAATTACTATATGTTTTTGAATAATAGCTAAAAAACTAGATAGATTTTTGTCTATATATAAAAAACCATCATGCAAATTTGCTAGAGAATACTCTTATAAGGCACTAGTGGTCATTAGTGAATGAAAATTCAATGTTATTATCAAATTATTTCCAGAACATTTTGACAAAGGGACACAGGGAGAGGAAAATGCATAAGTCCTGGAAGCAATACGGAATCAGAGGTCAAATAAATCTCATTCAATTTTGCTTGAAAAAGTTTTTTCCACAAATATTTAGGTTTCAAATGCATTCATCTGCAACCAGGCTTCTAAATATAAATAATAGAAACATTGAAAGATGAAATTGCAAGGAAGTGAGTACCTAAGGAATAAATGAGAGAGAAATAGAGAGATGAAGGAAGGTTTGAAATATTTAAGTTTGTATATTCCCTCTAGCTTTGGGTATTTTTTAATGTTTCAAGAGAAGTTCTTATTTTCGCAGAGAGAACTACAAAGAAAAGTAGAAAAAAATGTGAGAAAAAAGGGAAGAATAGTCTTTATACTTTATACTTAAACTTTTTCACATATTCATATTTGCCTTATAAATCAGTCTTTAAAATAGCAAAAATCCGTGTAGAATTGGAAGAATTTTTTTTCCCAAAACTAAGAATTAAGTAATTTTGAGAAAAATAACTTTATTGTCAGTAGGGGGAAAAGCAAAATGACAATAAATGATTAGTTTCTAAATTTCATGATATAATATGTATGCTTTTTTTCCCCAGGCCCAGCCCCATAACTGTAGAAAACCCATCCTACTACAGCCCCTTTAGAAGCCAAAGACATTCTGTTCTTTGGCAATGCTTACTGATGTCCTTGATACAATCAAAGAGATTCATACACAGCAGTTTCAGAAAATTTCAGACCAAGGGATAGCAGCTTTCTGTTGAGAATCTCTGGAGATAAACAGGGAAGCATTCTGTGGGAAGCCTCAGTTCAGGTGAAGAACATTGCTCACCAGGGTGAGAAGCTCAAGTTTGCCCTCTTCCTTTGTCTTCCACTTGGTTGACTAAAAATGGTGATGCTGGGGTTTGATTACACCACCCAAATCTCCCAATTATATTCTTTTATCTTTCCCTTTGGATTCCTTCGGGGCCATAACTTCCTTCCCTCTCTACCCCATCCAATTCCATATGACTCTTCTTGATTCTTTTTTTTTGAAATATATAATTATTTATTTTTCTGTGGTGCTGACAATGGAACACAGTGCCTCACACATACTATGCAAGTGCTCCACCACTGAGCTTCAGCACCAGCCCTTCAATGTAATACTGATGCTTACATTGGCCTCTGATAGTTCTTTCTTTTCCTCAACATACCTGTCATAAAAGGTTACATGGATTAATTTTATGTTCACATCCCCTCAGTTCCTAATGTTCTGACTGCCAAAAGCCCAGTTAGAAAGTTTTCAAAAAATAGATGTTTTGTCTTTCTCTTTGCACATCTATTTTAACAACTCTAGACATTTTCAAAGTACATCAATTTATTCATCTGAAAACAGAAGGAGCAAGATGTATGTAGGAAGCACAATGAATAATATTTCATATTTTTTTGAATAATAGAATCTGCAAATATAAAATATTTAAAATATAAAATATAAATATTTTCCACACATTAATCTCACAATTCCAGTGGCTGCTGAACAGGTTTTAGTACCTGTTCTATATCATCTAAAGTAAAAGCTGTTCACCTTTGAACCAGGTGCTCTCCTGACTCCTGTTTCTTCTTCTATTTCTGTTTGCTCAGTCATTTTGGAAAACTGAGAGCCAAAATTTTCATTCCCCATTGTTGCAGTAATTCCTTGCCTGATCATTCAGTGGAATACTAAATCTTAATTCTGTCTGCACCTTTCCCGCCCTTATCTCTTCTGCTATTGTTTTACTACCCCATGAGTTCTAAGTATTGTCATAGGCATTTGGGCATCTTATAAAATAAATGGAATAGTTCTAAGGAGCTTATAATAAAGAGTATTAGCCACCACTCCACATATCATTTTCAGTTCTTTTTTTTTTCAAATTCAGTGGTGTTCATTTAGAAATAGAGCCATATTTAGAAATCACACTCAAACTTTTCTATAATAATCAATTTAAAATATAATTACTTGATTTTCCAGTAAACATAAATTTTTTTTAGCAAATATTGAAGCTTCTCTCTCCTCTTCTTTTGAATCAATGAAAGTTACTAATTATTTTATGTATTGCCTTTTTACCTTTAAAATGTACACTGAATTTGAGGAAGAATTTTATTTGTGCTTTCTGTTTAAACAGTTTCTTGCTTTCTCCGCCCGGCAAACCTCCATAGCCCATTGCTGTTTTATTTGGGGCTACTTCTTTTTATTGCTTTCTCTCAATCTAAAATTACAAATACTTAAAACTCATAGAGATAGGTCGTCCAAAACAAACCTTTTAATTGGGAATACCAAAAGAATTATAACTTGAGAACTTCATACTGTGAAAATCACAGATATATCCTAAAGAGTGGGATGATGAAAACTCTAAATGACAAAAAAAGGAATCCAGCTAAGCTGCCTTAAAATTTGTTGTTCACAGGAACTTATATTGGGAATTTGCCTTTGTTCATTGATACAGGCAGCCCTTGCTAGGCATCTGTCTTGGTACAGGTGACTTTTTGGATGTACTGCAGGCCCCAGGAACTGTCTATTATTATCTATGTAGTACCGTGAGTGGGACCGTTAGGAAGTATAGGAATTTCTTACAATAAGGTGTGTTACAGGAATGCTAAGTGAAAGCTTTTTTTTTTTTCTTTTTTTGTATGGTCTTCTGGTTCCACTTTGACAAAGTTTGACAATAATGACTCCATTTTGATACTGATAACATTTCTTTTACAGGAATACTGGCATACTGGCTCCCATATTTATCCCATTTTCAAGAAATTTGTGGAAATGTATTTTTCTCACTGAGGAAACCCTGTTGTTATTTTTGTGATTGTTGTTTATTTTTGCATTTGTAGGATCATTCCTTTGAAATCATTTTACTGATGCTTTGGAGAACTTGAATTAAATTGTCTTAAAATTAAAGCCCCAAACATTTCACTGTTCTGTCTTAATGCAACTTTTTACATATAATTCCCTAATTTGTCATAGACTGTAACTATTAAATGTCAGACTCCCAAGAAAGTAAACTCAGAGATGGGGATTTGCATGCATTAACTATAAAATAACAGGAAAATCACAATTAAAGCAGCACTGGTGGTGGGTGTTTAATGGAGTTGGAAAGCCACTATAGAAGCAGCACTGACACATATTTCAAGTTGTAGTTTGGAAACATGAAGTCTGGTCATCTCCACCCTTAGACTACAGGCACTTAGAACTACTAGAATGACCACGCAATTAAATTGAGTTCTGAGACTCAAAATTAATGTCAGGATGTTATCAGACTCTTTTCTTATGAATCTTCTAAGTACATGTGTTTTTTCTTAATCTTCTCTCAGTCTCACAGTTTCTATTCTTTCTCAACTTTCATTAGAAGTTTCCTACTAAAGAATATTTACGTCTTTGCCACATATCAGCACAGTTTGCCATATAAATGCTCAATTTCTGTAGTTTCTTCAGAACACTGATTCAGAGGATTTTGAAATTGCATCTCTTGAATTTATGTGAAAACTGCAAATACAGTTATTTTACTTTTACAGTTTCTGAGTTTTAATTGAGATCAATTTACAAAAGTATATATTTGATCTCTGTACCTTCCCAGCTAAGTAAATAGAGGGTTGAAAATTTTATTCCAAACGTCTGGGCTTCTGGAGAAGAAATAGGGTCTGGGAGTTAAATTAGTACTAATGGCTTATGATATCAGTAAAGTTCATAGATGGAGGCTCTATAAACTTGAAAGGATGAGGCTTACACTAGTCCCATCCTGATAAGCACAGTAAGATGCCTGATGGGTGGGACAAGTGGAGAGATCATGGAATCTCTGAGACCTAACCACATATTTGGCCCTAAGATTCTCTCTCTTATTCGTTTCTGAGTTTTAGACTTTAAAATAAATAGATAAAAATAAGTAAAGTTATTTTCTAAGTTCTGTGAGCCATTCTCACAAATTATGGATGCCAAGGGGGGGGAGAGGGTCATGAAACCTCTGATTTATAGCCAAGAGTTAGAAGCACAACTAATAAGCTAGACATGCAATTTGCTTCTGAAGTGGAGAGAGTAGATGGGATTTCATCCTTAAACCTGTGAGATCTGATGCTTTCTCCAGGTACATGGTGATATAATTTAGTGTCTGCAGAGAATTACAGAATTTTATGGTTTGGGAAACCCCCAAATAACTAACACTAGAAGTGAAGTGTTGAATAGTTGAGAGTATTGAGAAAATACAGTGTTTTTTGTCATTGCTGTTGTTTGCTTGTTTTGTTTTGGTAAAGCTAGTGAGCAAGACAGAGCACAGACAAAGTCAGTCTGAGTTGCATTCACAACAGCTAAAGTAACTTATCAGCATCCTGCCAATTGAGACAAGAAGACCAATCCCTCAAACCCAAATTGAGTGGACACTGGATAAGAGCTGCTTCTGAGAAAGATCTTGATAACTGAGTGCTCTCTGGGAGGAGTCATCCCAGCAAATGCACACTGAACATTCAGTCCTGAGGGTGTTTTCAACCTGCTCAGCATAATAAGTCACACAGAAACTACAAAGTATAGGCCTGGAGTTCATGGCTATACCCTATCTGTCGCCAATATGTTTATTCTTTTTCATTTCCCAAAAGTGCCCACTATAAATTCACGTATTCCAGTGAAACCAAATTCATTCAAGTATTTCATAATCCCTCTTTTATTTTTTTCTCTTCTCTGCTTTCTTAGCTCAGGTCTACTCTACCTATGAAGTTATTCCTTCCTTTAAAGTTTTTCTTGATACATTATACATATATACACATATTACAAACTCGTAACATTGTAGCATGTTCTTACTTGCACATAATATAATTTGACTATTTTCTTTCCCCAGTACCTCCACTGCAGTTCTCTCCTCTCTCCCATGATATCCTTCGTCTCCTCTATTAATCTCTCTTCTATTTTCATGAGTTCCTTTTTTGACTTATTTCACTCTAACTTCCAAGTGTGAGAGAGAACATACAGCCTTCAACTTTCTGAGTCTGGCTTATTTCACTTAACACAATGTCATCCAGTTCTATCCATTTTCCTGAAAATAACACAATTTTCTTCTTCTTTATGGCAAAGTAAAACCCATTTTGTATATATACCACTTTTTCTTTGTCTATTCTTCTGTTGATAAAAACCTAATCTGGCTCTATAACTTGACTATTGTGATTTATGCTTCCATTAACTTTAGTATATATGAATTGCTGTACATGGATTGCTATAGTATGTTGGATTTAGTCCTTTTGGATAAATGCTGAGGAATGGGATACCCAGGCATATTCTATATATATATATATATATATATATATATATATATATATATATATATATATCATAACCATATGTCTTTATGTCACTTTCCAACTTAGAATTATTATAGCATGGAACTTTTCTCATCATTTTTTACTATGTTAGTCAATCCATAATATTTATTTTAAAAAGTGTTCAATGATTATTTATATGAGGAAATTTTGAAAGAAGGATTCATATGTAGATAACATTATTGGAAAGGAGATTAAATTGGAGTTGTGTGATATTTGAGTGACTTCCTCTTCCCCTAGCTATCCTCAGGTTATAAGAATACTGACTGCTTTTGGCTTGAGATCTATGGGACTTATGTCTCTGATTTCAATATTTAATTTCTGCATGATATAAATATTTAAATATAATAAACAAATATTTGCCTTTTGCATATCAATTTCCTCATGTCACAATCATTGTTTTCTTTTTAGGTATGCAAGAGGATTAAATAAAATACTCTTTAAGTCTTTGATTTCTGACGTGGCTTCTAGACTCTGCTTCCAAAATGCATCTTCAGGGTTGGATTGTTGAAGAAATAATGAATGTAAAAATTGCATTTGAATCATTCATTATCTTCTTTGTATATGTTTAAAGAAGGCTATAAAAATAAACTTAAGCACAAAAGGCAGAAAATAACTTTTATTTCATTTATCATTCTAGTCACCAGTGACTGCCTGGTATAGAAAAAAGTTAAAGGTCATTGAGAATTAATAATATCTACCACTGTCACAGGATGTGGGCACAATGGCACATGTGCATGCTATTACTATTGCTCTGAAGAAATGTGCCTTCTAATCTGCCACACTGAACAGTAATAATGATAAAAACAGTAATATTATAATAGAAATATCTGGCTGATACAAGTTGCCCTCTGATGATAAGCACCATGATGAGGGTTGAATCAAGTACTTACATGTTCTGTCAACTATATTTCCTTACCACTCACAGTGAATTATGCTCATTTGCCTTTGAGACAGCTGAAGTTTAGGGAATTTAGGTGGTTATCAAAATCAATAAACTAGCAAGATTCAAGCCTAGGTGGATTTTTTAGCAGGAACAATAAGCCCTACCAGATAACAGCATACATGTAACTGAAACGTGTTTTGTGGTTTTAAAGGCACTTTCCTATACTTTACTACATTTATCATTTAAGGGTCCTGAAGCAGACTATAGTTGTAGGATGGATGATAGTGCTCATCCAACTTGTCGCAAGAAGAACAAAGGCTTTGCTTCAATTGATATCCTTATGTCTGAGCTGGAAGGAGAAACCTAGTTTAAAGGGAAGAGGCAGAAGTCAGACACTTTATTAACTTACTTGTTCATTCATCTTTCATGGAAATATGCATCTATGCATATGTGTCTTCTATGTCACAAGTGCTGAATTTAATGTTCCTATTGCCTCTTTCCACTGGCAGGACCCTGAATAAATTTCTGAATCATGGTTTTATAAAAGCAAAGAATAACTATTCAGACAGATCCAATTCTAATGCCAATTCATAATCACTCATCAGAAAAGCAACCTATTCACAGAGTTCTCCTACCCACCTAATTATTTTAAATTTATAGACTGAACACACTTCAGTGTTGTTATTTTTCAGTCATCTGAGTTTTAATAAATAAGAAGAGATTTAAATACCCAATAACTCTATATTGTAGATACCATTAATATCATCCACATGTTTTTTTTTCTTTTTTCCTCTTTTTTCAGGTTTAACAACTGAGGCACACAGGTTTAGTGACTTCCCTGAAATTACAGACCACAGAAGTGGCAGTCTGAATTCGAACCAAAAGGCTGTTTCCATAGCATGCTATTACAACAGCTTATGATGCATCTTATTGTTGCTCTTACGAGGGCCAAATTTAACTGGATAATAAATTCAAAGCACCTCACAAAGACTGAGGGACACAATAGATATTCAATAAATTCTCTTATCTCTCCCTTGTGAGTCCATTTTTTTTTACCTGCAAGCTGTGCTAGTTTTGCCATGCGATGCTACTGCATCTATCAATAGTTTCAGAAAGAAGAATGCTTTGTCAGAGGGATGCTAAACAAAGGATTATGTAATTTATGTCATAAAACATCAAGAATTCAGTTTCCTGTAATAAACAGTTATCCTGAAGCCTTTTTTTTCCCACTGTACATTTTTTATAATATCAGGTCACTAAGAATAATTAAGTGAGTTGTGTTCATATACAATTTCAAATCTAGGTAGTTAAGGACTAAATGAGTTGTTTTGCTAGAAAGAAAAAGCAATACCCATTCCAGTCCTATATTTAAGTGCTTGGAAATGGGGAAATGTCTATATAAGAATGTAAGTTCTTTTCTTCATGTTAATTGACCATTTATTCAGAATGTTTTAAAATTTATTATGCATGCACAAACATACATATGGATTGTCCTTCTTTAAAAGGCAGACTAATCACAACTACTTTATTAATTTATTTATTTTGGGAAATTATTTTTGATCATTGTGAGCATTCTTCACTACTATTTGCTAAAGTTGTGTTTCCTTTAGGACATGAGAAACTGACACTTGTGACATCATTTCAAGAGCTCTAGAATATTCTCAGACTATTTCAGTATATAAACCACATTCAGTAATCCTATAAAGAGACTGGAACACTTCAGTTAAAGTCAGCAAGAAGTGAAGTTTGTTTCTCTATTGTATTCTGTAAGTGTGTAACAAGATAGAAGATATCATGTTGTCCATGAAAATGGAATAGAGACTACCTAATTCCTCTGAAACATATTTTGAAAGAACCATAATGTTTGATTTCTACTATTTTCTCTACCAAAAAATAAATTCTGAATACCTTGAAGCTCCATACAGGCTAAAAGCTCCCCTTACTGTTGAAGTGCTACTAGGAAAAAAAATATTTCAATGTAACTTTCTTGATTAAATCAATTTAGCAAGATTTTTGTTTCCTTGGCAGGACTAAAACAGAAAGGAATATAGATTTAACCTGCCATACCACTCAAAGATCACATGGGTTGATAAGAGAAGGATCCTCTGCTAATTTGTTTCTTCAGTTGGCCTCATTTTGTTAATATTTAAAATAATGTGAACATTTTATTGTGCTACAAGGAGCTCAGGTTTTAAGGACTCTTTTTATATGCATATAATAATCTTTTCTATAAAAGTTAATTACTTCTTCTCATGATCAACAAAATAATTAAACGGTTTGTTCTAAATGCTGGAGGAAAAAGAAAATCACATTTTGGACTTAACGAACAAAGGAACATCTAAATACAGCACTTGATGTAGAACTTACAGGTCAGGTTTTGGGCAATTGGAGAACAAATAGCATTAGAGTAAAATGTTGGTGGAACAATTTAACAAAGATTCATGGTGCTGATAGGTAGGTTCCTCCAGAAATAGAAACTGAGACAATGATTGGATTTCAAGTAATTTATTTTGGAGGAATCCAGGAAGCTATAGCACAGAATGGAAACATGAATCAGGAAAGGAACAAAACCAATTAAAAATGCATTAGCAAATCAGATATTGTCATTGGTTTAGGGAGAAGTAGCCCATATCTCTGACTAAGTTGGGGGCAAAAAAAAAAAAAAAACTAACCCCCATCTGTCATTGGCTGATGACTTCTACAGGACTCAGGGACATTATTCTTATAGCTCATCTGGAGTTGGCAGTGCTCATGCTCAACAAGTGTAAATATTCTCAAAACAAGCCCTCAGAAAGATATAGGGGTTTTCAATAAGTGGCTCTGTGGCTTGTAGGCTTGAACTTGATATTTATGCATACTATGGTTTAGTGGTGATACAGCCTCAACAGAGCTGGTTACCACTGGTTAAAAGTACATCATACAGCCAGCCGAGGTGGTGCATTCCTGTACTCACAGTGGCTCTGGAGGCTGAGGCAGGAGGATCAGGAGTTCAAAGCCAGCCTCAGCAAAAGTCAGGTGCTAAGCAACTTAGTCAAACCATGCCTCTAAATAAACTGTAATATAGACTTGGTATGGCTCAATGGTCCAGTGTCCCTGAGTTCAATTCCCAGTACCATCCCATACCCCCCAAAAAAGTATATTTTACAAATTATCAAGATGCCCCGTATGCTCATTCTACCCAGAATCATACTTATGACAGAAACCTGAGATGTTAAACTTTTCAGTGTTCATACTCTGTCACCAGAATTTCAGGGTTCTCTGTTAATTCTCACATTGGCAGTGAGACTTTCACCAGGAGGCTTGGTGAACATGCAATTGGGAACAACAGGATTCAGTGAAGCAGAGACTTAGGAAGACTTTATAGATGACTCCAAAGGCTGCTTTGTTGTTCTTGTGCTGCTGTTGCCTTACTTTTTTCATGCAGGTGGCGGTTGCTTTTGTACTCCTGGCCATGACTGGACTAAGAAGATTTATCCAGTGGATACAGCTGCAAAAACAACAAAGGCAACTTTGTTGTTCTCACTTAAACTTATCTGTAGACTCTAATAATATTTCTATCTTAAATTTTAAAAAGAAGGAGAAAACCACAGAAGTAAAGCGGAACTACTCACTTCTGATGCTGAAAGTTCCAAATAAACTTTTCTTCCTTTCAGTTATTCCTAGTCATTTAAGTAACAGCAACACAAATGCTGACTAAAACAATGGATTATATAGTGTAAGTGTTTGGCATTTATGATATTAGCATGTTATAGCTATGTGGCCACTCATTTGTCACAATTTTGACTTGGAGTGTTTATTTTTGTTATCATACCTTGAAAAGGTAGCATTTTTACCAATGCATGCACTAGATAATCATAGTTCATAAAAATTAGGTTACTTAAGTTCCTTACTGAACTCACCTGTTTCACTCTGTCACCTGCATAATTATGAGATTTTTTTTTAAAAAGGAAAGAAAAGCATCAAATGAAGAGTGATAAATGTTGTAGAATAATTTGAAGAATATGTATAAATACATAAAATTAATTTATGTTTACAGATTTTATAAGACCTTATTTTGTTTCATTCTTTATCCTTCTGTATTACTGTTATGCATGCTCTTGAAGTTCAACTTGTAACTCCTTGCAAGTTGAACTATAAAGAGAGCTCACTATCTGCCTTTACTTAGGACTTCTTTACAATATAATCTATACCCATGATCATTATTTACCCTTTGTAGCAATCAGTTTACATTAGTAGCTGTAACAGCTCACAATAAAAAAAAATTTTTTTGAGTGTCTTTAAAAAAAGCATAAATTAATTATTTTATAGTTCTGCAAACCCAACCCAAGGCTCACTGAGCCACAACCAATGTGCTGGCAGGAGTATCTTATCTTCTTTTCTCCAATGTTTATGTCATGTCAGTCACATGGTAGAATGTTTTCAAATGTGAAACACAATAAATTGCTATTTCCACTGTACTCCAAATTTTGGTTTTAGTATATTTAGTAAAATTAAGATAAAATGAATGACAAGTATTACAATAAAGGAAAATAATACCATTTTTCTCACAAAGATGAACTATTTAACACTAAAGACATGATAATGTTTCTCCTGATGAACATAATAAACATATCTTTAAATTACAATTTAAATTAATTTAAGTGAAAATTGTATTTTTTTCAAACAAATCAGAAATTTTATCTTTGAATATCCTGTGTTAATACATGTGGATGAATTGTTTTGGAAAACCACTATTCTCTTTAATTACTTAATGAATTCCAAAGGCAACATTGAAGAACTCTTTTAAATATGAATTTAGAATGGAATGCCAGATTGTAAAACAATTATTTCAAAATATCATCAGTTATGCATCTACTTTACAATCCATCATCATGGATATATAGGGAAAAAAAGACTATTTATTAAACATATTTTGCTAAGATAATACTACACCATATGTTTTCAAACTCACCTGAATCTTTTCAACTTTATGTGGATTTAATAAACCTGGGACACAAGCAATAGTAAAAAATATCTCACCTCCTGTATTCCCTGAAGGCTTCTTTTTGCTTCTCCACATTGGGTCTCTATTTGCAGAACCAATGAACAGTGGTTAACACATAGACAGATCCATGCACCACACAGGGATCCCAGTGATTTATCATGTGTGGGAGTTACCTTTTCACCAAGAGAAAATTAGAACCAATAGGTAAATTCTCTTTCTGTGTATGGAAACATGGTACTGAGATGCAGGCTATATATCTTCACAAGTGCACAGCCCCATGAAACCCAGCAAACGCACATGGTGCCAGCCAAACTCTGTGTCCCACTAATGAGTTCCCAGCTGTCTCTCTGCTCTGGTCCTGGCATTGAATTAAGGGGAATGTCACTAACCCTTGGACAGACACGTGAGAATCCCATCCTGGGAAGCATACTAAGTATACTAGCTGATTAATGGAAATATGAATTAACTTTGAAATACCAAGTAACTTGCTTTATTTTTATTTTACTCTGTCCAAATAACATTTTGACTATAATTTGGCTTCCTTTTTATACCTCTCTACCATATCAACAAGTTGAATTTTTTAAGCAATTTTCACTGCCTTCAGTGAAAGAAGGCAAATAAACATATACACTAGTATTGACACTATATATTTGTTACCTATAATATATTTATCACTAAGTAAGTCAAGTACTCTAATTATAATGTTGTATTTATCATTTTAATTGTGTTTTTTTTCATATATCAGTTCCTGTGAATATAGGTAACAGGAGTATAATTTATAAAGAAGGATGAAGTACATCAACTTTCTGAAGATGTAAGTTAGACTTTGGCCCATGACATACTCATGAAGAAAAGACCAACACACACATACTTTGAGTTTTATCTTAATAAATTCTGTCCCATGTTCTCCAAATCTTATTTATTCTTGATTCATGAAAATTTCAAGCCCATACACATGGACATTAGCAAAATTTTACATCAATTACAATTTTAAAATCATGTGTATTACTTTATGATTTGCCTCAGATACATTTTCTAAGCACGCTTGAATACTAGTCAGATTTTAATTAGTATTTGGAAAAACCTTCCTTCTATGGAAGGTTGATAAAATAAATATTGTGAGAAAAAGATCAAAGAGAGTAGTACTAAATATTCCAAAAGTCTTAAAAAAGAAGGGTATTATTTTTGAAGTGATAAAGTGAATAAGGAGCTGGTGTTTAATGTCATTTTATTGCTTATTATTTACACTTTTAAAAATGTCTTTGATGTTTGTTGCTTTTCCATCACATTATTAATTTGTGGCAGAATTTACATATTCAACTATAGATCTCACACATATATTAGACATAAAGATTTGTATATTCTTAAAGGTTGTTGAATAGTTGGCACTCTGTATCTTTAATTTAGGTAAAAAGTAACTCTTATACCCCCTTCTTTTATCATTTCAGCTGAGAACTTTGAAGTTATAACTCAGATCTAATTTGAACCACATTATAAAGAGCTAAATATGATGGTGTCATGCAGTGAGAACAGGGAAGTTAAAATAATAATTCACAATATGACATTATTCTATCAATGTAGTTAGAAATGTTTACAGAAATCAGGCTCTTAGAGAATAACGAGCTTCAAATAATTATATTAATGTTTAGGATATTTGATCAAAGTCTTTTTAAAAGAATAATTTTCAAAACAAATATGATATGTTGCTACTAATTCAGTAACCAAGTGTGGTAGTCAGCTTTTCATTTCTGTGACCAAAAAAGAAAATCTATGAAAGTCAAATTAAAAAAATGAAGGACTTATTTTGTTTTAATCTGCTTTTGAAAATTTTTATTGGTACATATTGATTATACCAAATAGGGGGTTTCAATGTGACATATTTATATATGCATATAAGATAATTTGATAGATTTTATTTTCCAGTATCATCCTTTAGCCACCACTTTTTTTCCCTACTGAACTCTTTATTCTTGTTGTGTTTATTCTATTGACTTGAGATCCCTTTCTTATTTCCTATTGTGTGTCTAGCCTCCATATATAAGAGAAAATAGATGGGACTTGGAGGAAGAATTTATTTGGGCTCATGGTTTTAGAAGTTTCAGTCTATGGTCATTTCACCCTCTCACTTTGAGCTTCTTGTAAGTCATATTATCATGGCAGAATGGTATGGCAGAGACAAACTGTTCACTTCATGGTGGCCAGGTCCAGAGAGATCAAGAATGGCCAGAGACATGACCTAGCCTTCAAGGACACACTTAGCTCCCAGCACCTGCTCATAGCTAATAAAATTATGAAGACACCATTAGATTAATTCATTGATGAGATTAGAGTCCATGTGATCTGATGATCTTCCAGAGGCTGAACTTTTCAACAAAGTTATATACTTGTCACAGGAACTAAAATTTTAACATTTGAGGTTTTGGAGACTATTTCAGATTCAAACTATAACATAAAACATACATGTAACAGTAGATAAAAAGAAAGTTTGTGCAAGCATATTAAGTTGAATGATCTTAGTTAATAAGGATAAGGGTGTAACCAGTGGTAGAACACTTGCCTAGCATGTGTAAAGACCTGGGTTCAATCTCAAGGCTGACCAAAAAAAAAAATTGAATCAAGCAAGTGGTAATTAGCTGACTAATCAAATGTGAAAAGCTCATACTTGGGAAATAAATGAAGTTTTATTTTATTTTTGTAATACTAAGAATTGAACTCAGAAGGCATTTACAGCTACATCTGTAACTCTTTTTGGACTGAGGATGTAGCTAGGTAAGCATCCCCAGGTTCAATTCCTGGCACTAAAAAAAAAAAAAGAAAATAAAGAAAGAAAAAGAAAGAAGCAGAAGCAGCTAGATTATATTCACTGCTATTGGATTTGAGGTGGAACTCAAGGTCAAAATATCATTGAAAACTCATGGTTTTCAGTTCATGACAAATTACATGGTTACACAGACAAAGAGTTAGATAAATAACTATAAATGTAAAGGTGTGTATAGGTATTTGTGTGCCCTGTGTGTGTGTATAGGTAATTGTGTGCCCTGTGTGTGTACATGTTTGTGTATCTGTGTCTCAGTTCTCTTCTTTGACCTGGTGAGAACATAAGAACAACATCACAGACACTTATTCCATTCTCCAGAAAAAGGAATCAGGGCTCCTTGGAATTATAGCTAAACAATGTTTGTATTTATACAATATGCAAATGGATATACTACAAATTGGTTAAAAAAGAAGACTATCTGATACTATAAACGCAAAAAAAGTATAGTGTAAATATTAAAACTAGAAAATCACCATATACCAACAATCCAAAATGTGATTGTGGCACAAAATATGAATACATAAATTGTGAATCAAAGTCTCATGGAAATTAAATGCTTCGTACACTCAAAATAACTGCTCATAAATAATGCTTTACTTAAAACCTATAAGTTAATTTACAATGGAGAAACTTGACTGATTTCACTCATGGTCAAAAGTACCTCACCACTAATGTACTATATGAAAACTGTGTATCACTTGAAAAAATGAAGTAACATTCTTGACAAAAAAAAATGCATGATCAAAGTTCTATTATGAATATCAGATAAACCAAAATTTGCTAGGATATTGAAAATCATCAAATTGTGAAAGTGAAAGAGAGTCTTAGGAATTTTTTTCAGATTGAATAAGACAAAAGAGTCATAACAAATAATTGCAACACATTATTCTATAGTGGATTCTTCGAGTTTGTGGCCTACAATTTTTTCAATATTTATTACCATCCAATGAATACTTTATAACAAATGTTTTTTTTGTTTATGTTAAAGTTCAATGCACATATATTTAATCAAGAATGCTGATGATATTATTCAAGTATTTTATATACTTATATTAGTATATGCATTACTATTACATATTTATAGTTGTTACATAGAAATGTTTAACTACAAAGTCTAATATTTGAGCTTCTGCACAATAAATCTCCCCTGCTCCCTCTCTCTCTCTCTCTCTCTCTCTCTCTCTCTCTCTCTCTCTCTCTCTCTCTTTATTTTCCTTGTATCTTTTGTTTGAGATACATTCTTTTGTTTCCTGACATGGCCTACCGGTTTTTCTTTTCTTGTTGAAAACTGGAATATCTATATTTTTTGAAACCTGGAATGTCTATATTTATATCTACACATTCACTAGTCAAATGTTTTGCTTTTGTTAAAAGTTATATTATTTTATTTTATTTTCTATTATTCTTCAGATTAACCAGATAACTACTGTATTAACTATTGAATTTATTACTTATCCATTTCTTGGTTAATACTAAACAATATAGTATTTTATTATCATATAGATGTGGTATAATCAACTAAAAATCAGTTGCTTAACTCCAATTAGGAAAATGAGGACATATGGAGTAATGAAAGAGATGCCCCACCAAGCTGATGAATAACAGATGTAGAAAGTCAGGGGAATATACTTTCCCATGTATATTGAATTTTTTAACATCAATTGAGTCTTGTAAGGTAACCCACAAAATGCTCTGTTTCGGTAAATCTCATGTATATTTGAAAAAAAATGTTGATATTTTTGGTAGCTATAATAAAGTTCTCTAAATAATTCCTAGCCTTAAGGTGTGAGTGGACCATGTGCTCGCACTTGATGAAATAACCAGAGAAAGAAAGGTATTTGAAGGATCATGCCTAAAAGAATTTTAGATTGTTGATAGAAAATAACAGGCAAAGGTAGTATTGCTTGAAGAGATATTTAGGAATTAATAATCCACCATTTTTTTCCTCCTTTATTCTAATATACATGTGTAGTGTAAAGTACAGGAGGAAAAGTCGTATAGTTCTAACTTCAAGTTCAGGACAAGAGGATAATTGAATAGATTGCATCAGGACCTGACTATTTGCTCCTACAAGAATTTCACATTAAATATAACAATAGATATGATGTAAAGTAAAAGGATATACAATACTTCAAAAGAGTCAAAAGAGGACAGGAAAATGAGGAAAAAATTGATTTCAAGACATAGAACATGACCATGGATAAAGAGGGCTAGTCATAATAAAGTGCTCAATTCAACAAAAACATAGAAATCATAATTCCCACACATTTTAAACCTTCAAAATATTTTTTACAATGGTGAAAATTCTAAGAGAACTAGACAGATCAGCTATTATGCTATAAGATTTCAACAACCCACCTCAAAACATAATATAATTATAAAATAGAAATTAAGGATATAAATGAATGGAAACTATAATCACTCTTTTACTTCATTAAGTTTTATAAATACTCCAAAAATATCAATATTTTTTCAAATATGCATGAGATTTATCATAATAGAGCATTTTATGGGTTACCTCACTATTCTTGATAGATGTTAAAAAATTCGAAACATATAATTATTTTTTCTGATTGCCAAATAATATTATTAGAAATCAATACCACAAACTTGTCTGGAAAAATCCATGAATGACAGGGGAAAAAATGTTACAATTTCAAATGACCCATGCATGAAAAAAAAGAAAATAAAAGATAAATTAGAAAGTATTCTGAGTTTAATTAAACTGAAAATGAGTATATTAAAATTTCTTGGATGTAACTTTCTTACTACTGAACTCTTGTGACAAAAAAGAAAATCTCCCAACTTCCACTAACATATCTATAAGTAAAAGAGCAAATGAAACAAATAGTACAGAGAATAGAGGAAATAATAAATATTGGTGGAAGCATCAAACAAATAGAACAAAGAATAAGCAATAAAGAAATTATAATATGCTTCTCTGTTGAAGGCAAAAGAAGATAAATCCTGAGGCAGATCAATTTGGGAAATAGAAGACAGAAGTTATCAAAATATCAGGAAAAAGAGAAGTTTCATCACTAAATATTATACCTATATTAAAATGACATTAAGGAAATGAGGTAAACAACTTTATGACAATAAATTTGATAATTAAATGAAATACAAAACAAAATTTTAAAAACTCAAATAAATAAATGATATAAATATTAAAATATCTACTGAAGAAACTGAATGTAGTTTTTAAGGAAGCCATTCCACAAGAAAATATTTTGTATTCTTTTTCAGGGGAAAAAAAAGGACTTTCTGAAAATAAGAGGAAATGAGACAATAGTTAAAAATTAATTTGCTTCACAGTTAGATGGCTACAACATAAACTAAAAAATACATATCATATTGTATCATCAGAGGAGAAAATGAGTGATGTACCTAGCATGCCTCAACATGGTGGAACCTCACAACATTAATGTTGAGCAAAAGTAGTCAGAATCTATTTAATTCCATGTTGAGACACAAATCACAAAGGCAAGCACAACTTCCCTTGCAGGTTAGTCAGGATGAGCATCACTCATGGTAGTCTAGAGTGATTGGAAGGGGATATTTATATACTAGCCGTGCACATTTTTGTCTCCGAATGTCCATCATATAGGTGTGTGAAATTCACTAAAATTAATTGAACAAAATTCTTTAATACTTTACTGCATACATATTGTGTATAACCAAAAAGTTTTAAAAGTAGGGATATGCGACCTGTTTTATTAAAAAGACATTTTTCTAATTCATTTTCAAATAGAATTATTTATCTATCAGTAAAACATGATCCGTTGGGTAGAACAACAAATATTTTCTAAAAAAATAAGATTATGTTTTTCCAAAATATTAATGTGTTTTTAAGTATATATTTTCAACTTGTCTAAGATATAATTAAATTTTATTTTTCTCAGTAAATAAGTTATTTTTGCATATGTAAGTTACAGTTGAATAAATGATGTTTCAACTTTACAAATGTGTTTGCTTCTTTATAAATTTTCCATTAGCTAACATACCACATTGCAACTTTTAGTCTTGGGGAAAAATTAGTTATCATAAACTGAAAAATACATAATACAAATTACAATAACAACATAAATACAAATAAATGTCTGATAGTCTTAAGCAATTCATTTTTTTTGCTCTAGTTGAAAAACTATGATCTTAGAAACTTTTTTTTAATTAGTTGCTCAAGACAATACAATGATCTTGACATAACATACATTTGATTCAAATGGTGTATGAATTCTCATTTTTCCACGTGTACAGATTGCAGGTTCACATTGATTTACAATCATGTATATACATACAGCAGTACTAGTGTCTGCTGTATTCTGCTGCCCTCCCTATCCCACCTCCTCTCCCCTCCCCTCCTATCACCTCTCTCTACCCAATCTACTGTGACACTCTTCTTAATATTAAAATATAATATTGAATGTTGACCTGTTATTAATTCAAAACTTAGTTTCCCTTTTTAAGAAAAATAAGCCAAAAGAATTTAAAAATATATATTTTTCTTTTATTTTATGGCAGAGATAGGTTTTGCTATTTTATTCATGTACTTTTATTGAATATTTCATTTATTCTTACTTGGGACTTTACAGTTTGTAATTCTGGGTTAATAATTCACCTGTCAAGTATGTTTGGAAATAGATAACATAAATAATAAATGAATGAATGTTAGTTGATAAAATACTAATATATTGGACAAAAGAGTTAATGATTAACTGTGCAGCCACAATTTTAACACTATTGTCAAGTGAGAAATTTTTAGGATGCCAAAACCATGATATATTGTAACATCCCATGAAATATTTTCATTCAATCACAACCTGGAACAAAGAAGGCTAAATTAATTATCCCTTCCTTGGTGAAAATAAATAATAAAAAAACAGTACTGAAAGACAGTAGATATCTTTAAATAATGAATGAATGTGGGATAGTTTGAAAATAAAACACTTCAATTGAGGGGAACCAAAAAATCTGAAATGCCAAATCTGTTCTATCCAGACATCAAATGTATTACTTTAGGAATTTCTTCCTGTGTGGATATTTTGGTCCAGGATAGAAAACTTAAATTATTGATTAGATCACCACTAGCCTGTCATTTGCAATAGTATCAACTACAGATAAAGTACAGAGTTGCAGCAGGAGAGCTTCAAATCTCATCTTTAATGCTATCAGAACAGTGTGCACTTAGGAATCTCACTACACTCAACCTCAAAGATTTATGAGTTTTCAACCCAAATCCGGTATTGTAGTTCTAGTATCCTGGGAAATGAATCAGAGAGTCAACATCATTTATTTGGTCTGGCACTGGCATTGATCCACAGGAGAGTAATAGCCCCCCATAAGGTGAAGACATAGGAAGGAACACATATTTTATGTTTTTAAACTGTGAATACTAGTCTAACACCTGGGAGAAAAAGCAAAGGTGTTAAAAAATTCAGCAACTTTTCAACATATATAACTGTAACTATGTTTGTGGCCTGCTAATATTTGTGAGAATTCTACAAATTCACATGGTATAAAGTAGCCAATTTTGTTTCAAATGATGCATATTGGCTATAATGAATTTTTGATCAGTCACATGCAAATGAGTTAAAATGCAGATGAATAAACAGAATCAAGAGTAAGTTTCACTCTGTGTTGCTATTACATCAAGATGAAAGCATACCAAATAAAAGTAAGTCATAAATCCAAATAATTTATTTACCATCTCTGTTTAACAACATTTAAGTTGTGGAATTCACCTAACAACTAGATTTTCTTTGTCTCTTTTTCTCTGTAGTTGTATTTCCTCTCTTCTGTTTGATACAAATTAGTATCAGGATTGAAAATGGAAAAAAAGTGTATCCTGTATTAAAAATATCCATTGTAAATATACATGAAAATCGAAATTCAAATTTTAAAAAAAATTATTAATATTATTATTGAAAATAAACAATTGAAATACATTGATAAAAGTACAAACAATAATTTTAAAAAGGTTTAATAACAGAATGCAGGGTTTTGGATTATCAGCACTTACTAGAGTACTTTTGTTTTGTATTTTCTTTTTTTTTAATAAATGAAACATGATAAACAAAACACATAAATAAAACATACATGCAATTTGTAATTGTATAATACACGAGTCCAAGAACTATTACATTGACAAATCTGTAAATCTGTCACTTTCTTGCATCAAATTAAATTTCATGATGAAAAGTGTTTTTACAAATTTCATGTTCATAAGAATACAAGTGGATTTTTAGTTAAATAACCCTAAAATATGTTGCTCTTTTTTTGTTTTTAAGCTAGATTCAGAGGACTTTATTGATGGAACATGACCAAGTACTTCTCTTCTTTAGGGGATCTGAAACAGAAACTGTGAGGGGGAAAGAGTTTATGTGTCATGAGAGCTGACTTAGGTTAGGGACACCTGGCAGCTGAGCTCTTCTCTCTTCCTCTCAATGCTCTTGATAGGCCTGGAATTCTTGGGGTTCATACTTCCTGGAAGCCATGTGGAATGTAGGGTATACCACCCTATTGCTGTTGTAAAATTCATTGTCACATCATTAAATGAAGCTGATAGAGTGGTCATTGAGGGCAATGAGAGACCCAGCATTGAAGGTGTAACAAAGAGTCTCTGTCAAAGTTGCGGTAGACAACCTGGTTCCTTGTGTAACCTAGAATGAATTTTAGGGATCTTGCTGATGTGCTTAATCGACTTCTTATTTGCATCATATTTGGCACCTTTATATAGATTACTGATCATGCCCATAAATGACACATTGGGGTGGGTCCAAAGAAAGCAGCGCCAGTGAGCTTTCCATTTGGCTCAAGGATGAATTGTCTATGGTCTTACGCAGCACCAATGCATTCAGAAATGATATTGTTGGTAGCCCCAGGGTGTTGCACCACAGTTTCGCAGAGGGGCCATTCACTGTCTTATGCATCTCTGCAATGGGAGGAACTATGGTCATGAGTCCCTCTGTGGTGCCGAAGTTGTCATGGGTGACTATTACCATGGAGCTTAAGCAGTTGATAGTACAGTAGCCATTGTTAATGTTCTTGAAGTAGTTGCCTTACTTCTTAGAATTCACACCCATCACAAAAAAGTGATTCTCAGCAAAAGATGCAGAGATGATGATGATTTGTCTTCATCTTGGAAGTGAATGGCAGTCTTCTCCATGGTAGTGAAGATACCAGTGGACTCCACAATTTTTTCAGCACAAGTACCATACCATGTGATGTATGCAGGATCTTGCCCCTGGAAAGTGAAAGTGAGTTTCTCATTGATGACAAGATTCCTGTTCTTGTATTGACTGGGCCATTAAAATTGGCATTGGTGGAATCATAGTGGAACTATATAGATCATATAGTCGAGGGTAATTAAGAGGTCACTGACAGAAACAATACCCACTTTACCAGAGCTAAAAAGGGTTCTGGCTACCAGAAACACAATATAGTTAAATTTGTATACAACTTTTATCGTAGTGTATTAGGAGCATAGATGGTTCTACATGTCTCTTAATGAGTAGAAGTAGAGCCAAAGTGTCATGATTTTCAAGAAGTAAAACTATAAGCTTTACCTAACATAAATATTAATAAACTTCATCATTGAATTTGAATATTTGAATATAATGGCATTATATAATAAATATAATTTTAAAATAACCCAGAACATCTACTAACATTTTTTTTAATTTGAAAACTTTTTTATTAGTGCATATAATTATACATCGTAGTAGGGATTATTATGTCTTATTCATATAAGCACACAACATAATTTGATCAATCTCATCCCCCCAGGCTACTTGTATCTTTTCTTTAGTCAGGGGCCCATGAGGAACCCACACTGGTCTTTCTGATTTCCAAGTAATTTTGATTGTCTCAGTGGCCCTTTTTGAAAACCCAATCATGTCTATTTATTTCTTGATTTATCTGAATTGGTGCTGTCATACCTTGTTCTTGTTTTTTAAATCTTTTTTTCTTTTCTAAAGCCTTGTCTAGCCCGAGTAGTGGGCGCGTTAGGACTGATGTTATTTGTTAATGTCAAACCTAATTGATCTAGGACATCTCGTCCCCATAAATTTATAGGAAGATGATCCAATACATAGGGCTGTATAGTTCCTTCACATCCTTCAGGATTCTTCCAATCTAATACCATTGCACTTCTATGGGGATTAGTCACCACTTCTAGGCCTCGAAGCGTTTGAGTGGCTTGTTGTAATGGCCAATGTTTGGCCATTTTTGACAGGATATGATGCTAAGGTCAGCACCTGTGTCTAGTAGCCCATTAAATTTATGCCCTTGAATATTTAGTTTTAGCATGGGGCGAGAATCTAAATTTAAAGACAGCATAGCCCAATCTACACCTGTGGAGCCTAATCCCCTGGTACCTCTTTCTACAGCACAACTGGAAAATTTATCATGTAAGCTGGGTACTATTAATGCTGGGAGCCATCAGCCAAGTAGGTATGACAATTTCCTTGCCAGCTTACTCCCATGCTGTCTAGTGGAAAGACTCTTGAAAGGTGACCTTGCTCAAGGACCAGGGCGGATCCTTGTTTAGGGTGTCCCTGGTTTAGCATAATAGATTAGGGTGTTCCCCCTTTAGAATAGGATGGTTTAGCATAATAGGAGATTAGGGTGTTCCCCCTTTAGAATAGGGCATATCCTGCTGCTGAGTTCCTCTTGAGTTCTTAGAGTCAGACAGTATATTTTGGGAGACAGAACCCCAGGAGTATTGGATTTGGGCAGAGTGTGATTTTGGGCAGAGAACATGGATTTCCCCAGAACGTGTTTGTAGACTGCCGGTGTGAGATCGGGAATAAAGAATTGCTGTTTGAATCTACAAGCTGTGTGGTGGCTCGTGATTTGTGCCCAGCCAGAGACTGCGGCATATTAATAACTGTGCTATTCTATCTCCTGGTGAAATTACTGATATACCTATTGGAGAACTAGCTATAATTTTTATTTCACCTTTATAATCGGGATCAATTACCCTGGAACTTATCATAAGTCCTTTTAGTGTAGAAGAACTGCGTCCCAATAATAAGCCTACTGTTCCTTGGGGAAGAGGTCCTTTTACTCCTGTGGGAATAATTTGAACTCCCATCTCTGGAGTTAGTACTGTTCTGACAGAGGCGCAGATGTCCAACCCTGCGCTCCCTCTAGTTTGTCTGATGAGGGATTTAATGGATAATGTGTCCTGGGCACTACCTTGATGGTGCTGCTGGGTTCCTCCATTGCCAGGTATATTTGTGGTTTGGGGCCCCCAAGCATTGGGCCCTCCAATCCATTTTTTGGCAATGGAGCCTGATGTCTTTTTCCACAATATCGTGGGTAAACACTTGGTCCTTGTCCGTTTTTTGATAACGGAATACCCTCTTTGGTGGTTTGAGAATGGCATTCATTAGCCCAATGTCTCCCTCTACGGCATCGTGGGCAAATACCTGGTATTCTATTCCTTTGATACCTAGCTTTGTTAAACCCTCCTCATATGGGGCAACTCCTTTTAAAATGTCCTGTTTGATCACAATTATAGCATGCTTTTGGCCTGGCATCTAAAGCCTGTTGTACTGCTGCTAAGACTTGTCCTTGTTCATTAATGTCTCTACATAATTTAATAAATGTGTTTTAATCTTTATGTCTCCATGGTCTAATGACCTCTTTGTGGCAACGATTTGCTTGGTCATAAGCCAGTTGTTTTATAAATGGCATTGCCTGTTCTGTATCTCCAAGTATTTTAGAAGCTGATTGAATAAGCCTATCTACAAATTCAGCGTAAGGTTCATTAGTTCCTTGTATTACCTTAGATAATTGTCCTTGTAAATCTCCATGCCCCTGTAAAGTTTTTCATCCCCTAACCGCATCTACAGCAATTTGTGTGAATACACCAGGATCATATTTAATTTGTTGTCGTTGACCCTCATAAGGTCCCTTTCCTAACAACATTTTTAGATTTTTTTTGAGAGTAACCGGCTGCTGCATTTTGCCTAGCTGTCTCTGTGCAAAATTTTTCATTGGCAACCTTCTATAACAAATATTGTCCTCCATTTAGCACAGATTGAAACATGTTAGCCCAATCTGCTGGTGTCATGTCCAGGTTGGTAATAGATTCAACCATACTTATGGTGAAGGGTGCTTGCGGCCCATAGGTTATTACAGCCTCCTTTAATTGCTTCTCTGTTTTGAAATCTAAATCATGGTGAATTCGTTGCCCTCCTGCCTGTTCAAGTACAGGGCATGCTAATCTTTGGGGTCCTGCCTCAGGATTCCGTCCATCAACTATGGGAGTTGAGGACCGCTCAGCTGTAGATGGAGCTGTTGGTTGAATTATGCCCTCTGGTGATAGAACGGAGTTAGTAGCAGCCTCCTGTTGTAATTCCCCGCCTTATGGTTGTTTTTGCTCTAAGCTTTCTTTTTTCAAATTTTCCTCTGTCTGACTAGCTCAAGAGACCTTCTCTTTTGCTTGACCTAACATGTTTTCTACCATAGTCTGGACCTCTAACAATTTACTTAACAGTCTTTGGGTTTGTTTTTTACTAGTTTCTAATCTACTTTAAAGGTAATGCAACCCAATAAGATAGCATAAAACAAAACCGAAGCACAATGAAACAAAAACAGAACAAAGAGTAGTTGTATCAATTTTCTCTTTCTCAGGGCCGAACAACTTCATACCTTGAGCCAACCATTTTTCCCAGTTTGCCTGAGAAAATTTTAGGGATAGGCAGCTTGAAACAAAAATAAAATGAATCAAAACAAGAACACACTGTTTTTTGAAATGGTCACACATTCTGTCGCATTCCCTCAGGGGCAAGCAATTTTACTCACCTCCAAGCTTCAGGCGGTCCCCATACGGGCCACCAATTGCCGCAGTCTGGCTGGGCACAAAATCACGAGCCACTCAAGCAGGAACAAACTTTATTTTTTGAAACCACCGCCAATGCTCCCTACGCGTCAGGGAAGATTCCCGATGGACCCACGCCACGTTCTCCCGGAACCCCAGAGGAAGGTCCTCCTCTGGAATTCCCCCCTACTGCACTTCCCCAACCAATGGGAACTCTCCAGGAGTCCTGTAACAGGCCGAAGTGGACATCAGGAGTCCAATATCCATATAAATGCAAATCTTAACATAATCATATCATCTCAATGGCTTGCTGGCGTCACCTAAACCAAAAATGCCATGCATTGTATTACTTGGCTGTGGCTCTTAGCAACCATTGACTTTTATCTTTGACTTATTTTATCATTCAGCTCTTGATTTAGGACACCATCTTCATATTTTTTTTTTTACTTTAACATATAACATGAATGTGGTAATAAAATTTCAACGGGAGTAAATTGATTTCCATTTTAATCTTCATTGCTTACTCACTCAGGTAAAATAGTTTAAAAATGCCAATTATACCTTGAATTCAGTAGTTACTTCCCATTGGTTCTAGTAAGATATCTTCATAAAAATCAAGAAAGTTTGCATTCTTTGAATTAATATGATTCCTTCATCCTGTGTGCTCAAGAACTCCTAAGGCAATCATCATCAAAGTCTTTTCTCTTTTGGGTGGCTATATACACAGCATTTTATAGAGTCTGTGTTCAGTCTTTCTACATGAACCTAACAAAGTACTTTTTGCAATTACAGCCTAAGGTCAGGCTCTGGCTTTCTATTTAAACTTCCTGGAAGTTAGATTTTTATGAAACAACAAATCACACAATTGCAACTCAATCTGAAATCAACTATTTTGTAAGTATAGAAAAAAAAAATCAATTGCCCTGTAAGGGAGATGACAGAAAAAAGCTTGTATTTCTAATATAATGAAAACAATCATCATGATACGTCATAGAGTGAAATAATTACAATAAAATGTATCCCTCTAGATTTTCTGGGCATCTGTTAGAAGAATTTCTAGTCATGTGTAGTATTTCACTATAATAAAATGGTTTTCTATTAAATAGTTATTTTCATCTCCTAAAGGCAGAATAATAAATATAATATACTATATATGTAACATAAGGTACATAAATCACATTTAAAATGGTACATAAGAATTTTGATATTAAAATGTATGTTAATATTTAAATATTTAATTTAAAATGCATGAGTTCGATTTATTTGTTTATTAAATAGTCATTTTTTAGTTGTAGCTGGATACAATACCTTTATTTTATTTATTTTTATGTGGTACTGAGGATCAAATCCAGGGCCTCACACATTCTAGGCAAATACTTTACTGCTTAGTCACAACTCCTGCCCAAGTTCAATTCATTTTTTTAGCTTGAAATAAATTTAGCATTTGTTTCTAAGAATACCCTACATAAAAAGTCATAGGTAAATAATTACTGGACAAAAAGCAAAGTAATAAATAGCACATACAAACGCGAATTTTTAGGAAGACACTCTCTGGAGTGCTATTTATGGATTTTAGTCTGAATATATTTTGTGTGCCCTTTTAAATTAATGAATAATCATTAATTTTCACTTACTTTCTATAATTTGCAGGTATGGGATGGATTCTTTTGTCACAAACACCTTCGTTAGAATAAATGTTTCTCGAGGGTTTCCATGTAACCTCAATTTTAGAAAATATATTAAAAAATAAATGTGAAAAAATATTATCCTGCAATGGTTTGCTTTCTCTAACATAAACAATATTGAGTATTTACTATATGATACTTGAGACATGCCAACATAGACTAGATAAAGTTTTGTTTTCCACATAGATTATTTTTCCTCTGGAAAATATGGAGGAAATAAGAGCAGCCTTCAGGGACTCACAGTGCAGGAAGTTCTGACTCTTCTAGAGTACAGCTAGGACATAGGGCAGTTCCAGGAGAGGCAGAACAGGTGAGGTCACTAAAAGGAAAAGCACAAAGGGAAACCTAGAGGGAGGGTTATGGGAGAAGAAATCAAAAAAGAGCAAAGAGAGCAGCAGCCAGAGAGCTCTCTGAAGTAAATTCTGCATAGCCTAAAGGAAAAGGACAAATCTAGATATCTATATTTGCTAGAATCAACTTGCATTTGATGTTATCTAATAGTAATATTTCTGATAATGATAGTACCTAAATATTTTCTTAAACATTATGAAATTATTAAGGAATTGTGGAAAAGTGCCATAATATAGGGGGATACTGAATCATGGCATTATTTCCACCTGCACTGAACTTAGAGGCTTGGGGTTTCTCCAGTGAGCAATCTAGAAAAGACAGTGCTAAAAACTCTTAGTGGAACAAAGTTTCAATGGTGCTTACATTCTTATTCTCAGATGGAAGGTGAGTTGGAGGTGGTTACAATCAGTGTACTACAGAGAAGAAGGCATCAGAATATAGGAAATGATAATCCATCTAAAAATTTGGTGATGGGCTTTTCTGTATAATTTTATCTTAAGTATTGTAGGAAGGAACACATGGAGCTTGGTTAACATATCTCAATTGTCCAATATTGGATCACTAAATTTATCACAGAATTGTGCCTGGAAGAGCAATCTCTGGCTCTGCTTAGGCTCCCCCAGGCACCAGGGATAATCCAAGAGAGAGTCTAAAACCAGTAAATTTAAAAGGAACCTTGAGATAAACACTGTCAGACCATCTAGATTCTTCTGGGGATATAGATTAGTTTTCAGAATTCAAAGTTAATAAAGTGTAAACTGAAAGGAGTACAAATACCCAACTAGGAAAGAACCATAATATGAGAAGAGTTGTGTTATTCATTAGAAAATTCCAAAGTGAAGGATAATGTAGCGAAGGGAAACAAGTATAAGTCTAATTATAGGTATTATAGTAAAATTGGGAGATAAAAAAATAATTATTTGTGAAATGAACATAATTATTTGTGAAGAAGCTGGACCATGCAGATCAGAGTAATAAAGATAATGGCCATCAGAGCTCCCCATCTTGTTCAAGAGATCTTAAAGTGCCAAGTTAGCAAAACCTACAATACTTCGTATTAATCCTGAAAGTGTCAGAAACAATCATGCTGTAAAAGTGGTAAACTTTTTCATTATTATAGTTGCATTATAATTATATGTAATATAGTGGGATTCATTGTGACATATTCATTTACACATGTGACAATTTGGTCAAATTATCTCCTGTACCTTCAGTTTTCCTCCCCTCTTTCCTCCCTTCCAAATTCACTCTCTCTAGTTTACCTTAGTACTTTTAGTATTATTATTTTAATTAGTGCATTAGTGTTATATACAAAATATGTATTCCTTGTGATATATTTGCATGTGGACATAGAATAATTTCTTGGATTTTGTTCCCTAGTATTCCCCCATGCCCTAACTTCCTCATTTTCTCTGAATTCCTTCCTCTTCCTTCTATTTTTGTGAGCTCACTAACTGAAGTAACAACATTTCCAGATCATGCAATGTTTTATCAGTAATATTGCTTCATATTTGGTGACAAGATACATATGAAAGAGTCTAATTGAATCAGATCCCTAGAGATAAGATTATATAAACAAATCCATTGTAAACTATTTGACCTATATGATTGAAGGCTAGAATTTAGAGTACATAGTGAAGAGAGTTGCAAATCACTTCAGCAAGTTTTCAATTTTTATTATAATTCATAAACCGTAAGTAAAGAGTCAACACTGATAATTAGATTGTCAGGAGAAATTTTTGCATTACAGTTTTTTTTTCTGTCCATTGTCAATGTATAGCCTATTCTAAAGTGAACTAGTGAGACACAATCTTCACAACTTTAGTGGGATATATTTGACATGCCATAATTTTTGTCCTTGTTTTAAATGCACTATTCAATAAGTTAAAGGCAATGCTATATTGCATTATGTGTCATTGAACTTTTTAAGAAAGTCTGGACATACACAGTTATTAATGAAAGAGGAGAATTATACCTTAATTGAAGATGTAAAATCTTCTTGTTATTGTTTGAAGTGCAGACTGGAGTCATTCTAATGCATTTTTTTAATGTGGTACAATACTCTTCTTATTAAAAAGAATTAAGGAGAATCCTAAATCCTTTTTGCCCCAAGTTGGATCCACAATGATTTGTGATTTTACTCTCTGGTTTAGTGCCTGGTTATTGTGAAATTGAGTTGAATGCAGAACTATGAGTTTTAAAAGCCAAAGAAAAATCAATGGTAAGGTTAAATTTTTGTTATAAAATAGGACAAGTTGAATAATATTGTTCCTTCAATGGAAATTATTCTACTAGAGAATGATAACTGGGCAGAGTTAAGAGCAGACTTTGATCATTTCACTTAGAGAAATGGCAATTTCAAAATGAAGTTTAAGGATTTAAGATATACATTGTGAAGCAGGTGCATGGTATTCTGGTTTGAGTCCAGTGAGACAGAATACACTTGTAGGTAGCAAGATACATTAAGTAGATTCATTACTTATAAAGAGGCTGCAAGGGACAACAGAAGTTTAGGATTCATTGCATTAATTTAAGGTAAAAAATGTATGTACATGTTTAAAGTATTACATATTTTCTTTGTGATTCCATGACTATCTACCAGTTTCATGATTTAATCAAAGTAGTCAAATGATTTACCCTAAGTCCATATTTACAGATAAGATTTATGACAATAAAGTTAATAGGAAAAAAATTCAGGAAAACTATATATATATATATATATATATATATATATATATATATATATATATATATATATATACAAAGTCATATATAAGTCAGAGAGGTCATATGCAGTTTCTTTGTCCCTACTCTTATAGAAGTTAAAAGAAAACATCCTTCTCACTTCTTCCACATGGCAGGAGCATATAAGAGAAATTCCTGACCCTGAAAGTCCTTTTGAAAAAAAGTTGATAAAATGAACTAAGAATCATTTACTTTTACTAAAATGATACAAATATTTATATTTCTCTTAAAAATCAAGGGAAGAAATTGCAGGTTATTGTGGATAAAAGTAATTTATGTTCATTAGTAAATGAAGTATAATATTCTTTATAAAAATACAAGGCATCTCAAATAAAAGTTGGAACACATTCAAAACCAATAGTCTTAGTCTATTATTTTAAGTCTCAAATTAGTTAGAAATACTTGCACATGTTTTTGTATAATGATGACCCTCTTCTTCCACCATCCTTGCTATTCCCCTTGTATCTCCCTTTCCATCCCACCCCTATTCCCTATCTACAGATAATCTTATTACCATGCTCTCCCTCCTTACCCCACTTTGAGTCATACCCCCTTATATCAGAGAAAACATTCAGCATTTGTTTTTTTTTTGAGATTGGATAATTTAGCATAATCTTCATGTGAATTTGGTGTCAACATACCTTATATGCAAACAGAGATCTGATAAATTATGGTATAAAGGTGTATTAAAAATTGCAATGCAAAAAAATAAGAGAGTTCAGTATAATGGCATAATTTGGCATGAACATACTTTATATACAGAGTTATGAGAAATTGTGCTGTGAATGGATAATGATGAATGTAATACATTCCACTATTGTCATGTATGAAATAAATAAATAAAAAGAAAAAAAAATACTTACACATGTTCTATTCCCTCTGTTTCATTTTCAAGAGTAAAGTTGACAAGTGAAAATATTTATCCAATGTCACAATAAGATTTAAACCATTTTTCCAAATGTAATATGTTATGTTTAAGGCACTATTGTCGAACAGAATGTCTTTCAATAATTTTGTTCTCTAATACTCCTAGGTCTGCATAGCTATTGGCAAAGAGATGTATCACTGCTATGATGGACAAAACCCAATTTTTAATTTTATATTTTATTCATTTTAATTCAATTAGGCTCATGCAAATAATGCCCCCCATATGGGCAGCACAACTTGCACTTATAGATATGGATATTCTTCTGGACAACCACTTTATCTGGAAACCTGTGGCACATGCTATCAGTGTCCACTCATAGAATATTGTTCATATTGTTCCTGCACTTTCTGTATACTCTCACCCACAAATAGGAAAAACTGTAGGGAAGTTTATTTTCATGAAATATAGCCTTCAGGAAAGAAGCAAGTGGATCGATAGGAAAAGACTATCATTCTCACACTGCAGTGGGTGTGGAGATATTCTGAGGACAATGCTATTACTGGTCTGAGGATCTGCAATAGGATTGAATCCAGTTGCTCACTCCAATTATTTATTTATTAATAGTCCTTATTCTTTTTTTACCCCTGGTATTCTTCCTTTTCTTAAATGAATTCACTCTTTCTTCTTACCAGTAATTCCTGGAATCATCTCTCATATAAATCCTTGCTTTAGGAATAACTTCCTTATTTACTCGAAACAGGATTAATAGACTGTCACTTCTATCTCTCTATATTCATGATATTCCTTCCTTTTCCCCTCACTAATACATTTGTGAGCCATGTCAATATTTTCATCACCATTGCTACTTAAATATTGATATACTGCCTGACAACATCAATGAATATAAATATTTAATGAATGATTGGTTGGGTAAGTGAATAGATAAATGTATGCATAATCAATAAAAAATTAAACAGAGTAAATTTCAAAACTCAGAGGTAGTTATCCACTTTTCTACTGCCTCTAAGCTGATGTCAGTTTTCCTTTTTCTTATGATTGCTAATTAATGTATTTGTTATCTACTTTTTATATTATTGGGTTTTGTGTTTTTATTTTCTTTTTTTCATATTTTCACTGTTCTCTCAAGAGAGTTTATGCACATATTTTCTTTGCTACATTAACATACTTAATCTAGGTCTTATATAGTGCTTTCTTCCAGTTTTATCCTCAGAATCTACCCTGTATGCACAACCTTCTGATTGTTTTGTTATCCAACACTTTTATCAGTGCACAGTTTTTAACAAGCACATAAGCTGGGAATTGTATTTCCTTAGTTTTGCAAATGAGGTAAAACAATAACAATTTTTAAATTAAATGTTGAGAAAAAATTCAGATATCCTAATGTATCTGAGTCCCAATAGGAAACACACAACACATTCTAATTTGAATAATATTACCAAGTGGTTAACTGCAGAAGCACCTCAAGAAATAATAGTTCATAAACCTGGACCTGATCAAAATTGCTTTCAGTGTCCCTAGAGACATTTTATTGAAGAAATCTAGTTTTCTGAGTTTCTCATACAGGCAGAACCAAGGAAAAGTTACTCTCCCTCTCATTTCTCTGCTTTCTTGCAAGGGCTCCTCATTGGCCAACCCCAGCAGAAACCAGAGGACCCAGGTCTATTTGTCCAAACTATACAGATTGCTCTGTCAGGATGGTTGAATAGAGCAGGAGAAGTTACAGGGTAGACCTGGAGTAGCAATTAGAAGACCTAATACATACTCATGAATAGAAAGCTCAATTCAAAGCTCACTCCTATTCAGACAATTTCTACACTTCCAGATCCCCTTTAGCAAATAAATAAAAATATTTTGTAGAACATCTTAATATTTTGATAATTAGTATAATAAAAAATGTGGTAAGAATATCTTTCTATTCTGCTTCAATCACATTTAAGATATTATAAGGAAGCTTACAACTGCTAATAGCATGCTAATGCTTAAAAATAAAAATATAGTTATGTGGCATTTTTAAAGTTCAGAATTAAAGCAGAATTAATAATTCAGGTATGCGATTGCTCAGTAGGGTGACTATATATAATAATAGCATATTGTGTATTTCAAATGGTAGAAGAAGAGGTTTCTTAAGTATTCATTACAAAGAAAAAAATGATAAATATTGGAGAGGGAGGGATATGTTTAATGTGATTCTACAATGTGTACCTATTACAAAACATCACTTGCTGAAACATTAATTGTGTATTTTTGTCTTTTTTAAGTATCAGTTCAAGATAAATTTATTTTAAATAACAAAATTTAAGAATAGTAAAATATTTATGCAAAAGATCTAAAATCAGCATATTATAGTGATATAGTATTCATAACAGCACAATACACAATTGCATATTTATGAAAGCATTCTATGTGCCCATGAAAGGCAAATGAATTAAGAAAATGTGGCATATAAACACAATGAAGTTGTACTTAACCATAAAGAAGAATGAAAAGATGACATTTGCAGGTAAATTAATCAAACTGGATAATTTTGCTTAAAAAGTAAAGCAACACATATAATACCATGTGATAAAAACATTTTTCTACCTTCTCAATATCATATGAATATTTTTATTAAAAAATGTAAACTAATTCCCAAGTATGTGATATTTTTATGTTTTTACTGTATTATTATATTTTTGTTATGTAGTGAAAAATGAATGTATTTTTAAAAATCATTTTTGTGTTCCTGATATTAAAAAATTATAGTTAGTTTTTTGGCTCTTTTAATTGTCTACTCATTCAATATATTAATTTTTACTATGATCATTTCAGAAATTCAATTCTATACTAAATACATTCAAAGATTGAATACCATTTTCAGACATGGTAAAGGTGAGATTCAGTCATGCTAATATAGTTTGTTTAGTAATGGTGATGTTTAACATCACTGTGAATTATCCTAAGGAAATGTTAGGATAATATCTGATTCTTTAACACCTGCAGCTAAAATTTCTAAGAACAAGGCCATTGTCTCTTTAAAGTTGAAAAATATTACCTTTTTCCCCATATAATCTTATAAGTACATTTTCAAAAGCAATTTCAAATATTTGGACATACTTTTAAAATTTGTTGTTGTTGAGAAAATACTTGCCAGATTCCCACAACATAGTTTTAAGTAAAATATAGAGTTTATTTTCTTTAAAATATTGACTCGTACATAATATTTTTGAAATAAAGTTTTAAGAAATTGGATTTAAAAAATCCATGATTAAACAAATAAAACAAATAACAGTATCCTCAGAAAAATACAAAATAACTTATTTCTTAAAACATTAAATATATACTAACCTCAATATAAAAGTGTTGAGAATACACATTACTTTAAAAAAATTGAGTTTTATTTCTTGGAGAATAAGAAAGACAAAAATATGTTTGAATAAATCACACACTGAGAGTAGACCTTGTGTTAAATCCAAAAGGAAACTGATTTCTTCTCATGATAAAGGTCCATGTAATATTTATAATTCTCATCCATTCCTCCTTCTTGCAATAATCCTTGGCATCACAGTCTTTCTCCAAATGACTAAATGGTGCTGCATCTACCCTGAAAACATTACTGGCTTCCAGTTCAGCTGCTTGCACTCTGTTGTATTACGTTTTTCACCTATAAAGTCTGAGTCAGTTAGCATCAAACACACAAATTTCCTCATTGAGAAGGAACATTTAAATCAGAAGTGTAAATATCCCTTTGAAGGAAGCTCTGATTAAGGCAAAGCTCTTGATTAGGACTTATTTTATTAGTATTAATTGATATTAACATTAGTATATTACAAAATATTTTTCATGCATTAATTGACTTACAATATAAAGATTATAGTATATGTTATTATGAAATAAAAGATAAAACAATACTATGCTTATTTAAATTTTGTTTACTGTGGTCTTATTTTGTAAATTCCTCCTACATGATGGTAAAACTCAATGTAAACACTTTTGAACTGAACACAGATTATGGCTAACCATATAATCAGACTTCTGCAAAATGTGGGCGTGTGCTGTGATATGTCATATTGCTTTTCTTTCCTTTAATATGAAGATACTACAAAGGCTTTTCTATGAAAATATTTTATTATAGGATTCTGTTTCTCCTAATGTTAAGTAAACTGAACTTTTCTAACGCTGTGTGGTATCTTGGATGTCTTTGCAAGTTAAGTACATTCATTTAAAATGTTTTATAATTGTGTAAGTTATAGGCAATGAAAGGTTCTAAATTGTGCTATCTGTGTTTTCATTTAACCAGATATAAGTTGTAAGAAACTTTAGGAATATCAATAATTTTTTTGCACATCTGAGTCTCTCTTTGCCAAAATATCTATCATAACAAAAGCAAAATCTCTAAAACTTAGGTAAGTAAAATTGTTTCAGTTTTGAAACCTAAAAAGAGCTCAGAGAATTGCATATTCTGAACATGCATCCTTTTAGTATACTCTACCATGCTGGGTCAACAGGTGGAAAATGGCATGGACAACCAGAATTTTCTCTCTCACAAATCACATTAATTTTGCAATACGTCTCTTTTCCTACAAAAATATGGTTTATTAAATCTTCTGCTAATTTGATTGGGGAAAGATCTGTAATATTTATTTTCCTATATGTACCATTGGTAAAACCATGCTTTGTCCATCAAAGGTGCTTAATAAATAATTTGATAATATTTTGTAAAGTGAGATTGAATTATGTGATAAGGCCTAAGGAAGTTCAGACGTTGAAACAATTTAAGATAATCAATGATGAGAGAATCCCCCAATATATTTTATTACACACTTCATAAAGTTAAAAAAAAAAGTTTATATATTTTTTTCTGATGGAATCCAGATTCTAACACAAACATTTATTGAAATATATTTTCAAAATTCCAAATACTAAAAATTAACTCAGATATTGCTGTCACAAGTGAAATAAGAAGTCAATATTCTTACATGTGAATTTATTTTTTTAATTATGGTGCTTTTTTCAAAAATTGCACAATCTTAAATGATTTTATTTTTAGAATATTAAATATGAAGTACCCTTTGATATCCTTATTTTGGTAGAAAGATTCTTACTGTTATTTCTGACAAAAACACCCGTGAGGCATTTCTCCTCACTTCTACTCTGGCTGGAATCCACATGAGCATTAAGTGGGCTCAGAACTTCTAGATAGCACCATGATACTTATAAACAGGCTGAACATGTCAAAGAGTTAAATACATCATACTCCAGAAGTTAGTCTATGTTCTCAAAATAGTATCTGGTACAAATACTGGGAACTGAGACTATTTCTTTTTTCTTTCTTTATTTATTTACTTGTATTTATTTAAACTTCTTGTTGAACCTCCAGGGAAAAGGAGGTCAAAAATGGTCTCTTTGGAGAATCTTTCATTTGATTACTTTTTTAAACTAAACTTTTCTAAGGCTGTGTATTATCTTGGATGTCTTGGCAAACTTCTTATTTTCTCTAAATTTCAGAACTAAAATTGTGTTGAAGAATAATTTCCTTAATGTGTTTTGCAATACAACTTACTAAAGCTCCATTTTTCAGCATAATGTTCAGTTATAAACCATAAATAAAAAAGTTCTAACTGCAATTAGACTTAATATTCTCATTGCTTTGCTAAAATTTAAAGGCCCAGGTGCTGTTATTCTTAGATCCTATCACCTGAAAACCTATTTACCACTGCTGAAATCAAATGCAGAATACTTTTACTATCAAAATAGTACAGTTTATTAATAATTTTCTTTCAAATAAACTTCTGTCCCTGGGCTATTACTTAAATACCAAATAATCTTTATTCAGAGCTTTAAAAGGCAACAAAAACACATTGAGAAATGGTTTATTTAGCACAGGTTGCACTGGAACACATACAAATAAAGTCAGCCGCTGGTTCTCATGCATTGCAGTAAATCCCACTGTTTCTCCTCATTGCTCTTATTCAGAGATTACGAACATGTATAAACTATTTTCAGCTAATAAGATATTCTCTCTGGAAATGCATTGACAATTACAATGAAATATAAATATTAAAAACAATTTTAAAAACAAGACATGATTATTTAAAACAGAGACTTCAACCTTTGTGTGTTTCTCTAATCCTCACTGAAGTACTTTAATCATGCTTGAAATCAAATTGGATGCATAAATTTGCTTTATCTATATACTCTATTTTCTATTCCACATCAAGTCACTCTTGTTTCTGGTATTTTCCTGCCGTTTACATCAATAAAAAGCCACACTCATCCCCGCGGAGAGCATTTTATTACCAAATACATCTAATTTTCTAAAGTGTAAACAGCTTTGTATCAGTGTTATCCATGCTGTCAACAATTAGCCTGTGAAGCAGCACTATAAAGCACATAAGGCTGATGTTGATCAAATTTCAGTACTTTGACTCAGGATATAATTTTGGAACTAAGTGCCTGACTTGCACTGATAAAGAAACACTATCCTTATTTATCAATGTCTATCTGAGGGGTCAGAATTCCAAATATTCCCAGATGGGAAGTATAGTAGTTAAGACTGGGAAAAAAGGCTATCTTTACTAATAATGTTAAAAATAATATGAGTTTCTTGGAGGTGTTACTCAAAATGTGAGCCCTAATGAAAAGGAACTTATGCTATTTAGCTCTAGTTAATTTTTCACATATGGTGCTGGTAACCTACAGCAGCATCATTTTTTCATCTCTATGTATTTTTAGGAGTCAGAAAATTTAAATTCTTTTCTGACTTCTCCAATAGTTAAATGTTAGCAAAAATACTGACAGTTCTCACAAAAGACTAAACACTATATAACTACTCTTGTGAGCTCTCTTTAATACAAAACATGTCCTTAATTGAGCACTGGTGGTACAACCAGTATGGAAAGTGGGATGGAGATTTCCCAAGAAACTTGGAATGGAACCACCACTGGCCCAGTTATCCCACTCCTTAGTATATAGCCAAATAACTTAAAATCAGCATACTACAGTGATGCAGCCACATTGATGTTTAGAACAGCTCAATTCACAATAGCTAAATTATGGAGCCAAACTAGGTGCCCTTCAACAGATGAATGGTTAAGAAATGTGGAATATATATATATATATATATATATATATATATATATATATATATATAATGGAATATTACTCTGTCATAAAGAAGAGTGAAATTATAGCATCTCCCAATAAATGGATGGAAACAGATACTATCATGCTAAGTGAATAAGCCACTCATAAAAAATTCATAGGGCAAATGTTCTCTCTGATACATGAATGCTAACCCACAATAAGGCAAGGTGTGGTGAGATGAATGGAAACTCATTGGATTATATAAAGAAGGATAAAGGGAAGAGAAGAGGGATGGGAATAGGAAAGACAATAAATGAATCAGACATAACTTTCCTATGTTCATATATGAATACACACCAGTGAAACTCCACATCATGTACAACCATAAGAATGGGATCCTAATTTTATACTCCATGTATGTATAAAGTGTCAAAATACATTCTACTGCCATGCATAAAGGGAAATTGCATGGAAATGGAAGGATACCCTCAGTGTAATACAAAATTACATATAAGAGGTTGTGAGGGGAATGGGAAAAAAACAAGGAGAGAAATGAATTACAGTAGATGGGGTAGAGAGAGAAGATGGGAGGGGAGAGGAGGGGGGATAGTAGAGGATAGGAAAGGTAGCAGAATACCACAGTCACTAGAATGGCAATATGTAAAAACGTGGATGTGTAACCGATGTGATTCTGAAATCTGTATTTGGGGTAAAAATGGGAGTTCATAACCCACTTGAATCTAATGTATGAAATATGATATGTCAAGAGCTTTGTAATGTTTTGAACAACCAATAAAAAATAAAAAAATAAAATAAAATAAAATAGAAAAATTTAAAAATATATTTTAAATAACAAAATTTAAAAAAAAACTTTAAATAATATTAGAAGTAACCTTGTGAGTTTCTCTTATTTTACATATAGTATGGATCTAATCTTGTAGGTTATTTGCCTTGAAGTCAAAAGAGTATATCAAATTATGCACACCAGCAAGGGACATGTCTCTCTCTTTCTTTCTCTCTATCTCTCTCTCTGATTTCATTAAAATGTGAATGAATTAAAATAACGAAAAACTTTCTTTGTTTTAATGAAAATGGGTGAATGTAATGCATCAAAAATAAAATTGAGTCTGGGGTTGTGGCTCTGTGGTAGAGTGTTTGCTTGCCTGGACCTACACATGCAAGGCACTGGGTTTGATCCTCAGAAGCACATACAAATAAATAAATAAAATTAAAGTATTAAAACAGTTTATTTTATTTCATTTTATGTCACATAAATTTTTAAATGAATCAATATTTTAGGAAAAGAGTAAGACAAAATAAAGCAATAATAAATTTTATAAACATCTTTTAATCAAATCAGTATTTGTTACAAAATTGATAGAATTCCTTTCACCATTCATATATAATACATTTATATATTCATGCAACTAACATTGATATTTATAATTATGAACTTAGAAAGACCTAAAGAGAAACAGAAAATTTGTCTAAAATCTCTATCCTTCGCTGTTAAAGCACAAATAATTTAATGTGGTTAATTGAATGAATTTCTTATTGAAATGCAAATTTAAACTACATTGAGGACTGGTATTGTAGCTTCGTGATGGAATGCTTGCCTTGCAAATATGAGGCACTGGTTTGATCCTCAGCATCATTCATAAAATAAATAAGATAATAAGATGTATTATATCCATCTACAACTAATAGTATTAAAAAACAAACAACAACAAAAAAAAAACTACACTGAGATTTTTATCATAATCCAGTCAGAAAGGCAATTATCAAGAATATAAGTAACAATAAATGTTGGCAAGGATGTGGGAAAAAAAGATACATGCATACATTACTAGTGGAACTACAAATTTGTGCAAACACTCTAGAAAGCAGTATGGAGATTCTTCAGAAAACTTGGAATGAATCCACATTTGACTCAGTTATCCCACTCCTCAGCATATACCCAAAGGAATTAAAATCAGCATACTATAGCGACTCAGCCACATCAATGTTCATAGCAGCTCAATTCATAATAGCTATGCTATGGAACCAACCGAGGTGCCATTCAACAGATGAATGGATAATGTGGTACATATATATAATTTAATATTACTCAGCCAGAAAGACAAATGAAATTATGACATATGTCAGTAAATGGATGGAACTGGAGACTATCATGCAAAGTGAAATAAGCCAATCCCTGGAAAACAAATGAGTGTTTTCTCTGGTAGGTGGATACTGACTTACAATAGATTTGGGGGTGGGCAGGGAGAGAGGAGTGAAGTTCATCACATTACATGGGGGAGGGGGGATAGGAGGAATGGAAGATGGATAGGAATAGGAAAAACAATAGAATAAATCATACATAACTTTTCTATGTTCTTATATGTATATACCACCATTGTAACTCCACATCATGTGCAACCACAAGAATGGGAAGCTATACTCCATGTATGTATGAGATGTCAAAATAACATTCTACTGTCATGTATAACTCAGAAGAACAACTAAATATTTTTCAACCACTGTAAATTCCTAAAAACTCAATTTCAACTTTTTTAAGAAAATAAGGGATTAGACTTTAACAAATTAAAAAATTCAAAAGCATGGCACTGAGATTTAGCTTTGCCCGTTTTACTTCTGACTTTCCTCTCCCTTAGTTCTGTGAATAAATTCTTAGACTCTATTGTGATCAAGTAGCTATTTGTTGCTTCCAAGTTCATCAAAGTAAAGGGATTTTTTTTCATCTACCAAGAATCTCAGTTTTTTTTTTTCATGTATTTAGTCTTGTTTTCATATTTTAAGTGCTCTCTGTGGGGATCTGACTCACAAAACAAACAAAGCAAGGTTGTCACTGGTCTAGTAGGTGTGTTCGGTGACACCAGAATCAAAGGGCCAACAATGTGAACTGTATGTAATTCACAATTTCTTAGGAAGAATGAATGCTGACTGGGTGATAAACCCTTCTATATTGAAAATATCTTATGAATTGCATATTTGAATAATTTGATAGGGAAATGGAAACTGAATAAATAAAAATCAGTGAATTATTTAAGTTTCTGAATAATTTAAATCCAAATACAAGTAAAATATGTCAGTCCTCCAATGAAAATTCACCATCTTCTTTTCACCTTCAAGCATGTTCAAAATGTCATTGAAAGTCTATAGTCATGCTACAGCTGTTATCAGTGGGTGGTGGGCTTACCACTGTAAATATGTCCCTACCTGCTGCTGCTTCTCATAGTGACTTAGATTTTTCTTTATTTTGGAGGTCATTTAAAATGTTAATTTAAAAGATATTTTAAATTTTATTTCTTGGCAAAATGTTGTTTTAATAATTTTCCATACATGCTATGAAAAATTACATTTGTTGGATTTGAACAACAGTAATTTATGTTTGCACAGGTCTGGAGGAAGAAGTTTGATATTAGTTCCAGTAGATCAAAAGTGAAGTATTGGCAGGGGCACATGCCCCCCAGAGGAAAAGTTGCTCCATTCCTGTTTGCCTTCTGATGATTGGCAACGTTTTTGGTCTGTTGGCTCCATGCAGCATTCAAGGAGAACATCTTCAGATTTTACCTTACTTTGTATTGACATCACCTTCTCTCCTCTGTTTATCAGACACCCTTTTTCCCTCTTTTATAAGGTCACATGTAATTGTATTTAGAAACCAAGCACAAGCTGAGATAATTTCTCTCAAAGTTCTTTTCCTTATCACATCATTTTGCAGGGAGACATTTTCTAGCATACCACAATAAAATCTGATTTATTAAATATCTGAATGTAAACCTTTGTAAATATACTATTATTGTCTGTAGATTTAAACATTCAGAATTTCTTTTTTCTACTAAATACACTCAAGCACTATGATTTTGAGTTATTTGAATATATAATTACTTGATCAACTATATGAAATAAAATATATAATTTAATTGCATATAATTGTACTATTTGTTTTTTTTTTTCAAGATTATCTTTTGTCTTTGATTCTGCTGATGGTCCACTGCTCATTAAACACTTTCTGGACCTTTGCCATATGCTACCCTTAGTTCCATAGGTATGTGGTATAGCAGAAAACAAATGAATAAAAACAATAAGAAAGAAATTTTAAAGCCATAAAAACTTAGAAGTCTGTAGGAACAAGCAAAAGAGTAACTGTGAAGGCATATTGCCTCTAAATTGCTATGTAGATACTATATATTATTTAATAAACCCCACACTAATCACATAGTCCCTATAGCTAGAACAATCTCAACATATATCTTTGTATCATGCTGTTATAGAAGAAAATTCTCTAAAATGTAGGGGTTTAAATTGCCTCTAAATTGCTATGCAGATATTATATATTATTTAATAAACCCCACACTAATCACATAGTCCCTATAGCTAAAACAATCTCAACATATATCTTTGTATCATGCTGTTATAGAAGAAAATTCTCTAAAATGTAGGGGTTTAAAAAAGCATTTCTTCTGTCAGTCAACAGTGTGCCTTGGGCCAACTTTTGTGGTTGTTTGCTGGTCTTCTATGATTACTCAAAAGGCTGTGATCAATAAACTTGGCTTGAGCTGTATGATCATGAGGGCCACGTTTAAGATACTCATGATTTTTCTTCTGGCCATGTGTTTCCGTAGGATCAACATAGGCATTCTCATAAGGTGAATAAATCCAAAGCAAAAATGAAACAGAGCATGCCCCAGGTGCAGTCACTTTTAACTTTTTACACTGCAAGTTTTGGCTCCCTATTTACCCAAATCATGTCACATGATGAGGTCCTCAGGCAATGTTCAGAGCATGGATATAAAGAAGCATGTATCATTGATTATTGGTGTTATAATATTCTCCCACATTTCTTGTTTTTTTTTAAGCAATTTATGCAGTGTCATTAAAAATGCTTGATTATTCCATACCCGGGACCTAAGGGAATCTTTAATTATTTACAGGAAAGATTTTATGCCCTTGAAAATGCTCAATTTATTAGTGTCGACAGCTTCATACATGAAATATTATTACATTGTTTTAAATTAAAAAGGGTCTTCTGTTTACCCTTTGGAAATTCAAAATATCACTGAACAAAATATTTTGGAACAATGATATTACCACTGTACAAGAGTTACTAAATTTCTTAGACATGTAAGCCAAAAGAAACCAGAAAATGTGGATAGAAAACATACTTGGATGAGACTGTAGAATGAGATGCTTTCAAATAATGTACTTTCATAATATCTAACCAAATAGTTTCTTATTAAATCCTCCTCAAATTTCTCTCATATCTGAATGTTCTTGTTAAAATTAACTACCTGTTCATTATTTTCTAACATGCTAAATTTTGTGTTAAGCATAAAGAAAACAATTGAATAGTTTATTACTTCATTTATTCTTGTAAGAATTTGTTTCCTGCTTTATGGACAGAATACTAAGATAAGTCTATACATGCCATACTCTGAACGGAAAAGTAAAACAAATCCACATGTGATTAGTTAAAGAGAATTAGGCTACATAATAAAGTGAAAGTGTCACCTCATTAATTTTACAAAGATAAAATTCATGAATAATAATTATGTTTCATGAAATTTATTGACTACTTTGCATGGATTTCAAGAAGGTACACTAAGCACTGGGAAAATGTGCAATTGATTGATCCACCATAAGATTAAAGAATAGAAACACAATTTCCTTCAGATATCTAGTATATATACATACAATCTGATGGAATTCTTTTATTTTAATAGAATGGAAAAAATAAGAATGAGCCACATGCGGTGGCTGGAATGCCAGTGGCTTGGAAGGCTGAGACAGGAGGATCCTGAGTTCAAAGCCAGCCAGCAAGAATGTGAGGTACTAAGTAACTCAGTGAAACCTTGTCTCTAAATAAAATGTAAAATAGGACTGGAGATGTGGTTAAGTGGTAGAGTGGTCCTGAGTTCAATCATCAGTATCAAAAAAAAAAGGGAAGAAGAATGACTTTATAATTTTTACATTTCCTTGTATAATATAACATCTCAGCCTACTAAATTATCAATAAATATTTGTTGCAAAAATAAACAAAATGTTGAATTATTGAATATAAAGCTACCTGCCTATTTAATAAAATGCTAAAATTTATAAAAATTATGACTTGAAATAGTTTTATATTGTTGTAGGCTATTTTTAAAATGAACCTGTTATCTGATTGGATAAATGAGTTTTGGTACAGCTATTATGAAAAAAGTTATTTGTTTATCTGAAGCAAAACATTTCATATAAGCCCAAGAAAAAAATCATTCTTAAATACTTCAGTAACTTTTAGTGATAATCTTAGTAACCTGAGCCTGAAAATTTGCAAAAAAAAGATGGCTCTATTAAAGAAGCTTTATACCATGTACTTTTTTGTGTGTGTTATCTAAAGAAAAAACAATTGAATATTTGTTACTTATGTTATATGGATGTATTAAGACATGTACAGTTTTGTGTCCAAATTATTTATTGTTTATCTGGCCTAATTCATGTAAAGACATATAAAAATGCCATCGTTTTGATTTTTCCAATGTAGCTTCTTTACTGACTGGCACAAAATAGATACACAATGAATGGTATTCCTTGAAAGAATGAATAAATGACAATGACAGCACTCAAGAGAATATTAACATAATTCTGATAGTGATCTGAAAACCCTGACAACTTGATAATCAGCAAAATAAAAGATAGATAAATTCTTAGAAGAAAAAAGATAAAAAAAATGTATAGTGACTTGAAAAATATCTTCCTTATAGCTTTATCCGTTAAAATAATTTTCAGGAGTACAAGCAGTATAGTATGCTTTGGCTCAGATACTATCAAATTGACACTACTGAAAATTGTGCAAATGCTATCTATAAGAGACAAGGGAAGAAGGATGAAGTGGGAAACTGTGGAACAAAGAGAATTACTAGTTACTCTATAAAGCTGCAAGTATGATTTTCTGCAGAGATTAGCTAGAAGGGTGGGTGTGTGCCAGTGAACGTAAATGAAACCACCAGATAATTTTTAAACAACTCCTATAACAAACAACAAGAGAAACCGGCCAAGGATAAGTAAGTGATTATCAAGCTTAGGTATGTCAAGAAGAGACAGAGAAATGAAACTGGAAGAGCTTAACTCCTGAAGGAAATTCAACAAAAGCTCCTATTAGAGTTTTCAGAATTATTAACTTTGAGGCCTGGAAAATTGTATAACTTCTAGTGTCTCAGTTTTCACACCTGAAAAAAAAATTAGACGTTCAAATCTGACCACAAACAAATTGACAAAACAGCATATTTTGCTTTTCCTTCAGAGTGAAAACTGAATCTTAAAACAAGACTTTTGTTAGGGAAGAGGTTTGCCTGTCTAATTGTACTGATTGTCAATGAGAGTGGCTTCTTTTGATAGAAGGGTCCACTTCAGAAGTGAAGTGCCTGAGAAGGAAAGAAACAGACATCAGAGCAGATGAACTTCTACATCTTTATGCAGAAACAATTCTTTGTGGGGTTTAAAACTGAGCATTTTTTTTCTGATCTTATTTTTATCATTTCTGTTTTTGTAAATCTGGGCTTTTTTTCTGACCTTTGTTTTTACTGTTATTATTTTTATTTTACCTTTTTTTGAGAGAGAGAGAGAGAGAGAGAGAGAGAGAGAGAGAGAGAGAAAGAATTTTTTAATATTTATTTTTTAGTTTTTTGGCGGACACAACATTTTGTTTGTATGTGGTGCTGAGGATTGAACCCGGGTCGCACCCGCACGCATGCCAGGCGAGCACACTACCACTTGAGCCACATCCCCAGCCACTGTTATCATTTTTATTGGAAATACTTTTCTCCTCAGAAAACTTGTCACTTAAGAGTTATGTAACTGTAGGCGCATTTTAAACTCAAGCTGATAATTTCCATAAGGTTTTTGTGTAGATTAAATGAAAAGATGGCAGTAACTGAAACATGAATGTTATTGCTTAATATTCATTCAAATAATTATTCCAGTCGAAAAATTACATGTCTATATTTTAAAATGCATTTCACTAAGTCCTAAATATTTTTAAATTATGAATTGTGCTATTGTTTCTTTATGAAGTTTTCTTAGAACTCTATAAATTAATCATATTATTTGAATATCTACAAGGTAGCATTCCTTGAGAGATAAATTCTCTGAAACAAAATACAGCATACTTATGAGAACAAAGCTTTAAGCATATCTCTAATTTGCTTTGTGAATTTGACTTAATCTTTTCTAGCCATTCTGAGATGCCATAATGAGGCTGGATTTTTAAGGGTAATAATTTCAGATTTTCCTCATTTTCTATCTACAGCTGGAACATTCATATGCTGTGTGCATGATGTATTTTTATTATTTTAGTTTGCATATGACCTTTTCATTTTTCAAGAATTTAAAGGAGTTTATAATAAATGCTCATTATTAACCACTAATGAGCAAAGCCTAAGGTTTTTCTCTGCTCATTCTTTGTGTCCATAGTTTAATAATTTGTTGAGAAATGGCATCTTCCATGTTTTATTCCTAAATAACAACTTGGTATGTGATATTGCCATAATTGAACAAGTGTGTATAAAATAGCCAGCCATAATATACCAAACCCTACTTCCATTTCATAATGTTGCGGGGTTTAAGAACAGTACATCCACCATGTTTAATATTTAGAGGAATGTGTATATGTATACACACACACATAAACAATAATATTTCAAAAATCATCTGAACAGGCTATTATAATTGAATGTTCAGCAAATTTTACTTGTTTTTTTCTCATGTATCATCAGCAACTCACTTTTATTCTAGTATATATTTAGGCAAGTCTAATTTTCACTTTTTATTTTAACTTTGCATTTTTGTATAGAGAAAATTTAAGCAGCAACATATAAGAGTATATGTTGACAATGAATGAAAAAAACATTTCTGAACTACAAATAGAAAGAAAAATAGTTTGGAAACACTAAAGAGAGTAAACACCAGATAATAAAATAAAATTCTTTGTCACAGAAAAGTACTTTGAAAAGTCATAGACTTGAGATATATTTTTAGTAAAACATTGATATTTAATCAGAAGAGTAGAGAAATCTCCTAGTCCCTCACACTCCCCAAATGCAAATGAACTGTAGTATAATATTTCATATATGCCAATTAAAAGTCATAGATGATCAGAGTAAAGAAAAAAGAAGTATTGATATTTTCTATATAAATACTGAGTATACATAAATAAGAAATGGATGCAACAAGATGTGTTTCAGATTTTGGTTTATTTTTTGTATATTTGAATATTTGCACGTGCATAATGAGATATCTTGGGGATAGAACCCAAACCTAATCATAAAATGTTTCATTTGCAATTTATATTCATAATCTCTTGGTATTTTTGTACCATATTTTTAGAGTGCATATAATTTGACTGTGACTTCTTCCATGAAGCCTATTATGACATTTCAACTTGTGGTGTCATGATGGTAATCATAAGATTTTAGATGTTGAAGCATATTGAATTTGGCTTTTCAGATAACCTGCACTTGAAAATAGGTTTAAAATTATTAAGAGGTAAAAATAAAGAGGTAAATGTATGCAATGCTAGCATTAATCAAAAGAAAGCTGTATTAGCTATACAAAATTTAGAAAAAGCTAATTTCAAAACACAAATTTTCAGGCATAAAGAAGGACATTTATCAGGTGTTAGGAAGGTATCAACCCTCCAAGAAGAACCACAATTATAGATAAGTGAATGAGGCAAAAGAAACAGACATTATGGGAGAGATAGAAAAATCCAAAATTTTAATAGGAACTTCCACATCTATTTGTTGGATAGATATTTACAAATCAAATTGGTAAAAAAGTCAGTGAAGATATGAATGAGATGTACCTACCTGTCCATTTTATGTAATTGACATTGAATATTCCATCCAAAGACAGTACCATGCACATTCTTTTCAAACAGGTAGGGAACATTAACCAAAATAAACCATATTCTTGGCTAAAAACTTGCCTGAGCAAACTTATAAAATTAAAAATAATACAAAATAAAATGCAGAAGTCAAACAAAATATTTTCTAGATTTTCAGTGGAATTAAAAGTATAAATCACTCGAAACAAAGTGTGAAATATGATATATCAAGAACTATGTAATGTTTTGAACAACCAACAATAAAAATTAATAAAAATAAAAATAAATAAAAGTATAAATCAATGACAGAAACTTGGAAAAAAAACTTAACTGTTTCTACATTAAAGATTCTTCTCTAAATAATAGATAAACTAAGGAAGTTTTCAGAGAAGTTAAAAATATGTAGGACCCAATGGAAATTAAAATGTATCCTGTTAAAATTTCAGGGACATGGTGTAAATTCTCTCTTCAGAGAAAAGCATGTATGAAGTTGGACCACTGTGGAGTGTACCTGCAATCCCATCTCCACATAAACAGAGAAGGAGCATCAGAAATGCAAGAAAAGCCTGGAAAACATATAAAAACCCCACCTCAAAAATGCATACATTTTAAAACTAGTTAAACTGATGTTCTACCTAAAACATCATAGAAAAAAGATTAATATAAACCACATAAGGTAAAAGATATAGTAACAATTAGAACAGAAGGTGGGAGTGGTTGCTCAAAACTGTAATGTAGCTACTAGGCGTGATGAGGCAGGAGGTGCAGGAATTCAAAGTCAGCCTGGGCAACACAGTGAGACCCTGTCTTAAAATTTTGAAAAAAGGTTCCCAGGGATATCTCAGTGATAAAGTGCTGCTGAAGTCATTCCCAGCCCTGCAAAACAAAAACAACAACTATAAATAAAATAAAATAAAATAGAGCAGAAATAAATGAAAATAGGGAACAGTATAATAAAAAATCTGTTTCATTGAAAAATATAAATGACCAATTTATTTTTATTTAGCAATCAAACTAACCATGAATAAAAGTAATAAGACAAAGATTAGCAACACCAGAAACAAATTAAAATTGATCACCATTGGGCTGGGGATGTGGCTCAAGTGGTAGCGCGCTCGCCTGGCATGCGTGCGGCCCGGGTTCGATTCTCAGCACCACATACAAACAAAGATGTTGTGTCCGCCGATAACTAAAAAAAAAAATAAAATATTAAAAAAAAAATTGATCACCATTGTTGTGAATTTGAGAGGCATAGAAATTATAACTAGTGAATACTGTGACCAATCCTAGGGTCACAAATTTTATATCCTGGATATCAGAGTCCTATTGTAAGACACAAACTAAAAACAAAAACAAACAAAACCCCACCTCACACAAGGAGAAATAGATATCCCTGCACCTATTAAATCAATTAAACACACAATAAGTTTATACTAAAAATGTAACAGGTCCTGATTATATCACTTGGGATTTCTTCCAAACTTCAAGAAAGAATAATACCAATTCTAAATAATATGTTTCCAAAATATACAAGGATATATAATACTAGCTAATGTAGTTTATGAAGCTAACATTACCCTAATATCAAAACTAGAAGTGATATTCAAAGAAAGGAAATCCAGGTTATATGTATATAACAAACACAGGTGATTCATTTCAAGTCTGCTTCGATATTCAATATTTGTAAATGTTATCTACAATGCCAATTGATTTACCAAGAAAAATCATTATAATCATACAATGAATAGAAAAAATATTGACAAAGTCCAACAATCATTCTCTATTTTTTAAAAAGTCTCAACAAATTAAAATAGAAAGGAATATTCCTAACTTGATTTTACCTAAAAAAAAATTATCTAACATCAATCACAATACAGGAACATGACAAGAATATCTGCCATAACTATTTCTTCAACATTGCAGTGAAATTCTTACCTAGAACAATGAAATAAATAAAAGGATATATTGATTTTAAAGGAAGAAATAAATATTTGTTTATTTGAGTATGACATAAATGTCTATGTATAAAATTTGCAATGTACAAAAATCTCAAATGATTAGCAAATATAGCAATATTACAGGATGCAAGTTTATTTAGAATGAGTCAATTGCTTTCCTATATACCAGTGAACAATTAAAATTTTAAAAGTTTTATATGCCATTTACAATACACACCAAAAAAGAACCATTTGTGTATAAATCTAATAAATTATATACAAGGTCTTTACACAGACTACAAAAACTATTAAATAAAGTAAGAGACATATAAATAAATTTAGAAGTAGTCAATGTTTAAGGATTAGGATATTCATTTTTGATGAAGTGAATCCCTTCCAAATCAATTTAAAGATTTGAGTCATTACAATGAAATTCTAAGAAAATTACCTCCTGACTATCAACAAATTTGTTCAAAATGAGTATTAAAAAGCAAAAACCTTCAATGACCAACACAACATTGAAAAGAAAAACAGGAGTACTCACATTCTCTATCTCAAGACTTAAAGAAAGTGATGGTGATCAAAAGACTGTGGTTTTGTGAAGGAGTAGACACAAAGATCAATAGCACTGAACAGAAAGTCCAGAAATATACTCCTAAAAGCCACTGGACTTCTAAATATTTTCCCAAGTAATTTTAAAATCTGTGTTTACACAAAGACCTGTATGTGAATCTGTATAAATCTTTATTTACCATCTCTGAAAGCTAGAAGCAACCAAGGTGTCCTTCAGTAGCCAAATTGATAAACTGGTACATCCATACAGTGGAATGAATTCCATAAAAACAAATGCATTATCACATCACACAAAGTCAAAGATGACTCTTAAATTCATATTGCCAAGAAAAACATCCAGTGCACAAGGGTTACACAATGTATTATTCTATTTATATAACAGCATGGAAGTCAAAAACACAAAGATAGTTTATAATTCATGTTTCTTAATAGTCTAGAGAAGTCTCTGGAGATTACGAGAAGTGCAGCAGATTTTCTTTTTTAAAGCAGTAAAACTATTTTGTTGAGACTAAAATGGTAAACTAACAACACTATAAATGTGTCAAAATCTATAGACCATTATATTACAAACAGTAACTTTTAATATGCAAACTAGAATTTTTATTTAGGAGATAAAATGATCTAAAAATTGAAAGAGAATGTGACAAAATAATCTCACTGTTTGACAAATGGTCAAAACTGCATCACTGGTAAAGTTATGATGAGTGACATTGAAAAATCTAAGACTGAAGGCTAAAGAATTCTGATAAAGTCATCTTATTGCTTAATAGTTCTTAAACACTATACTGGGATTGAAGAATTCCTAAATGGAGGACCGATGTTAAGAGGTAGTTTTCTCAGTAATGGAGTGAACGTTTTTCATAAACAAGAAAGACTACAAACAATGATGTACGTGGTAAAGAATTATAGATGTGATGTTACCCTGACTCATTCTGAGCCTAATGAAGCCACCGCAGATGGTTACACACTGCAACACTTACAGACAGATTCTGATCCTCACACATGTATTTTCTTGTTCTATTATCTGAAGACCTGAAACACACACCTGGTAATGAGAAGCACTTTTACCTTCCCACAAATTTGTAAGATAATTTCCAACAAAAAGAAATAAGCCTTTTTGAAGAAATGGCTAATTCCAGAACTCTGTCAAAATAGTTTATAAGACAAGACTGGAGATTGCAGTGGCAGGCTGTAAAACAGTGTTCAGAATATACTAACAACCAAACACATACACACACACACACACACACAAAAAAAAAACTATTGAGGACATGCAAAGGGCTATACGAATGAGTGGAAATAGGTTTATGAATAAAGTAACATTGAATTATAGGCCAAAATATCAAATATCTATGAGTCCATTGTCATATAAATAGATGACTAAATATATAAATTGAGAATAGACACATATCTCATGCAAAATTAAAATGTTTTATGATAAAACTCTGCTCTTAAGTCACAGAACATAGCTCCATGCCTCTTACATATGGGCAACATGAAGAAACTCTCTTGCAAGAACTGCATAAGGATTTGGGGAAAATTAGCAATGTACAATAAGAAAACCTGAAAAACTAACTCAGTCAGAGGATAAAAGTTAATATCAACAGTGATGTCATTTGAATAGCATATCATTCTGATCTATGTGAAGAGAGTGGCACTTTATCTCTCTGTTCTTCCCCAGAACACATCCTCAGTCAAACCATGAAGTGAAAATATCTTACCAATACCCAGTGAGGGACAGTCCACAAAGCACCTGATCAGTAATCCTTCAGACTTCCAAGAACCTGTGAAGTAGAAATCGGAGAAACTGTCACAGCCATGAGAATCTTAGAGTGACCATATGCAATGACAACCCTGCATGGGATCCTGAACGGTGAAAACACATTAGGTAAAAATAGGGAAAAATACAGATTTTAATTGACTGAAAATTATCAGTACTGGTTCATGTCTGTAATCCCAGCAGCCCAGGGAGCTGAGACAGGAGGATTTTGAGTTCAAATCCAGCTTCAACATAGTGAGGACTTAAGCAACTCAATGAGACCCTGTCTCTAAATAAAAAACAAAATAGGGCTGTAGAAGTGGCTCAGTGGTCGAGTGCCCCTGAGTTCAATCTCTGGTACCCTAACAAAAAATTATGTAAGAGTAGGGGAAACTAAATATAGGGTATTTATATGTATATATACATATATGTTCATATTTATACATATATAAGTTTTCTGCACTTAGTAATTTTAAAAGTTTATTTTTAACAGTTGTTTTATTACTATAACAGCAATACAATGAGAGAGTGTCAATAGTATTGGAAATAAAGATTATTCATATCTCGGTGGAAGTATATTGACATAATAGGGCAAGTGATAGGAAGGTTTTGTGTGTGTGTGTGTGTGTGTGTGTGTGTGTGAGAAAGAGAGAGAGAGAGAGAGAGAGAGAGAGAGAGAGAACGAGAGAGAGAGAGATATATGGAACAAAGAGTTTAGAGTACATTACAGTCCATTTAACAACAGAAATATTACATTCAGAAAGTGGAATATATAGATTTGGATCTAATGAATTCAAAGCCAATGAATTGCCAGGAGTATATATTTAGAAAGTAGCAAATAATACTTACTTATGAATATGTTTTATATATAAATACATACATATATATATATGCTATAGGAATTATATGTATGTATATTGTGTATATAGATATACACACATAAATTTTAAGAATTCTTTGAATGCTATTTTGTATAGAGATAAAAATTGCTTCATGTAAGAACTCCAAATGTTGATGATACCAAAACAAAGAAAGAAATGAAAACAGAGTGAGCACTCAGTGGAATTACCTCTGTAGAACATGTGAGGGTATAAAATACTTAAAAAAAAAGAATGAACCGAGGGGTGGAAGCAGAATTTGAAGATGAGAGATGACAATGTGCTTAAAACCATGGAAATCACAGGAAGATGAAAGGAAAGGTCATTGGAGGGTTTCAATTTTGAAGTTACTAGTGAGCTTCAAAAGAGACAGACTTCAGGCTGTTAGTCATGATTGAGTGAGGTAGGAGAGTACAGTACACTGTACCTCATTACTGACTGAAGTGTGCATTTCAGAATTCTGTTAGGGTCCTGGCTCTGCCACTTGCTTTTGTCTAAATAGAGGCCTTTCGTTACATTTTTAAACCTGATATACTAATTTACAAAATAATAATGATAATTAGTGTCTCATCAATGTATTCTAAGAATTAAATGTTTATAGTATAATTGTTAGCATAGTGTGTGCTCAGTAGAAACTCTATTTTAGTTGTTGCATTCTTTAAAAATGGTTACAGAGCAGAAATTTGGAAAGAAAAATTTGATAATTGTTACTGACCATCTTAAATCATTCAGTGACCATATATATATAGTAATTTTCAATCAGGTCAAGCACCATATTCAGTGAATGATGTATTGGGAGAAATATAAGGTAAGTAAATTACTTTTGGAATTTGTATCTTTAGTGTTGCTAAAGGTTAAGGTAGAAGTGCACTCAAGGCAGCTAAAAAGAAAAGACGTTGAACATAACTGCATTGAAAAATAAAGGCCAAGGTTGTATTTAGATGACTTATGTGAATGCAGTAAAAGGTATAATGCAAGGTGGTTTCATATATTTGGATTACTTGTAATACACACATGGATATCTTCAATTTTGTAATAGAGTTCTATTTGTACTGGGGAAAAATCTTGTGTCATTCAGTCTTGACTCTTGGGTAAGATATTGGATATCAGAAACAATGATGTTATTTTCTTGTTTAAGTATAATAATATGTTGTATTATGAACCATAATTCCAAGAAGTTCCTGTTGTTTTTATTTTTCATTGTAGAGTAGTAAATAACAGTGTTGTGGTTGGAAAACCAGTGAGAAAATACCAAGAATGGAAGTTAACATTAGATTTATTTAACTCTCCATGAATAAAGAACTTTACTTCCTATTCATTTTTTATTTCTCAACTTTGCACAAGTTGTTTGGGTATCAGTACATTCTATAACATTAATTTTAAAGTGAGACAATAAAAAATGTGATTAAACATAAATACCTAAGGAATTTAAGAACTTTGGAAAAAATAGAGATTCAGACTGACTGTTATAAAAATATGTGCACTAAGAATTTCAAGAAACTTGAACAACGTGGTGGTTCATAATAAAATTTAGACTTATTAACATGCAATGGCTAATATATAAGTGTATTATTTATATAGTGTAACATATATTAACCAACCATGAGGATTTAGTCTCACTGTTTTATAACAAATGTCAGAGACAAATTATTAAGGTTATCCAAGACTTTATATAATTGTGACTGTTTATATGTCTCTGCCATAATTAGACAGAGTGATGAAGATAAATAACATAATGTTAAGGAAACAAATATTTATGAATCATCTAGATATGCTATTTTTATATTATTCATATATGCACATCAGTGTATTTGTATTTTTACACAATAAAGAATGTGGCATATTGTCTAATAGCAGTCAAGAGTTTTGGGTAAATGACTGGAAGTTTGGTGGAACAGGGATGTGTGAAATTATAAACTCCAGAACTCATATTGCTGCTGTTTGAGATTCTATCTTCTCAACAGAACACTTAAAAGTTTCAGAATTTGTTCATATCATGTTTGGCAGAAAACTGAAATGAGATCTGAATTTGAAATGGAATACATTACAATTAAATCTATAGTTCCTTTTCCTGTACTCATTTGAAGCTCATAATGTATGAAAGAATAAAAAAGTGTAACTATTTTTAAAAAGAAGCTACAATTAACATCATCACAGAAAATGAAGAGTCATTTAAATATGACTCATCTAAATATAAGAGCAGAGCAAGCAGGAAAAAAAGAGAACTACCAAGAAAATTATTATCACGAAAATAGGATAAAATATTAAAAGATACAAAATTAAATATAAGACAATGAGCCATTACATCCAGACCACCAAACAAACAAACAAACAAAACAGCAACAAAATAATGAATACCAGAAAATCTGCCAGAAGTGAAGGTTCTGAGGCTGCATATTTACAGAAGCCCTCAAATATCTAGTCCTAAGAATTAGGAAATTCTCATCCTTGGCTCATTAGTATGAAATTTTGTAACTCCGAGGGTAAGAAAAAAATTTTAATATCATCCAACACAAACCATTTCACATACACATGAAAGAGTAGTGCAATCATATTTGTCTCTTCAGCTGAGTTGTATGCCAGAATATGATAGAATACTTAAAATAATGAGGAAGGAACGATTACAACAAGAACTGAATATCCGGACAAGCTGCTGTAGTTGAGGAGGCAAAAATAGATATTTTCAAGCAGGGGGTGATTTATACAATGATCCATTGTACAGGCATACTCTTTGGAAGGATACTGAGACTGTTTACTGATTTTTTTTATCACCTCGTTTTTATTTCTAGTCACAGTTTGACCACCTCACATATAATACATACGCAGTTACATCTGTTATTAGTAATTCTCAGTTTTATACAATAGCTATTGAAAATTTTGCAAAGATTTCTATAGGGAATAGTGAATATCTTTTAATCTTTCCTTTCGATGATTTATTTTTCCTCTTTGCCTCAAGATCTGGGCTGTAGCTATTTTCGTACTATTTTCTCTCTCTTCCTATGCACACCTAAAGAACTTCTGCATCTGTATTTTAAAAATGGCTCCTTTCTGTGATAGAAGTGGAAAATTTTAATGTATGATCAATCAACGACATACTTCAAAGATTTCTGTGATTTATGACTTAAAGATCTCTATGAGTCTCAAGATTTTTTTGTAATCCACAAATGATTTAATGGACTTGTGATTATAGCTAGAATTTAATAGCCAATAAATTTCAGAGGAAGCTTACAAAACATTAGGGTGCAACAAATTAAGTTTACCACAGTGACCACTAGAACATTGAGAGATGAAGAAGGAACTTGCCTCCTTGGACATTACTAGCCAGAGACAGAATTTGGTACAAAAGCAATTTTATATTATTTCTAGTGTATCAATCACAAAGTTTCACTGCTAGATGTTGATAAATATTCTTTGAATAAAATCAAAGGTAGTATATTTAAAAATTTATAAGTAACATACTTACTTATATATAATATGTACATATATATTTCTATAAAGATACATATGCAAGACAATAAAATTATAGTTTAATTATAGTTAATAGTCAATATTTACCCATATAAATATAAATTATTGATAGTTTTATATTGCTTAAAGCTTGAATGAAGTTTTGTGATTGTTAATATAAATTTTTTAAAAAATTGACTGGGTTTCTGGTTCAGTGAGAGAGTGCTTGCCTGCTACATTGAGGTACTGGGTTCTATATTCAGCAGCACATAAAAATAATTTAAAAATAAAGGTATTGTGTCCATCTACAACTAAAAAATATTTAAAAATAAAAATATTGATATACTAAATCTATTTTTTGTAATAGCATAAAAAGTATTCTGTAACACTTCTAGTTAGTTAATACTAACAGATCTCTTTCCCCATATCGATTTTTCTAGTTTCCCATTGTAATGAAGATTATTTTCATCACTTTCTTTTGACATAATTGGGTGGTTGACTATTAGAAATCAAATGCTTTTTTGGTTAAAAAAAGTTTGCTGTGATGATCTGTATTGTTGTTATATGCCAAATCCCTATGCTGAAATCTATCTCCTAATTTGTCTTTGCGACTGCATTCAATGCTAGGGACCTAGAAGAGATAAGTAAGGTAAAAAAGAGGTTACATGACTAAGACCAAATCTAATATTCAGCAGGTTCTTTTAAAAAAGTAAATAAAAACATAAATAAAAGACAATGTAAAAACACAGAACAAAGAATTTATCCTAAAGCAAAGAGAAAGGCCTCAGAAGAAACCAACCCTCCAGAACTGTAAGGAAAAGCACCTCTTGTTAAGCATTTCAATCTTTGATATTTTGTTAAAGTAGCCCTACCACACAAATAGTGTTGAAAATGTAAAAGAGATAGATGTCCTAAAAATAAAATTTATTAATATGATTAAAATAAGATCCACAAGTTTCATACTTTTGCTTAGTATTTTAGTCACATGGTTTCACATAATCTGCCCCTCCTAATTTTCTTCACGTCACATGGCTTCTGTTGAATGTAGATACAATGATATTCCTTTACAAAATGTCAAATGCAATAATTTCTGCCAATAATAATCATTTCAAAAGGGAATGATATTGCACATTAACCTTCTTCAGGAGGTTTTTCTTCATTACATAGTGAATCATGTTGTGTGGGCAAATCTAGAAATTATCTTAATTTTTCTCTTGGGAAAGATGATGATATTATAAGCTTCCTAAAAATGTATGTAAATATTTCCCAAAGTGTACTATATTAGAAAGTATTATACTACATGAATATTGTAGTTCTCAGGAATGAGACTGAAGTAAAAACTGGGTGATCAGTAGAGGAAAGCAAGTTCATCAGTCATTCCTCAGAAGGAGAAAAGGAAACTATGCAACTGGTAGAAAGAGGAAAAAGATGGGAAATGCAGATTTGAAGGATCCCATTGCCATAGCATCAATAATAGATAATTTTAAATTAAGCATTTGTGTGTGCATATGGCTGAGTATAATTTACCAGTTATTCATATTTCCACGTGATTTTCCCATATGTGAATTCTTGGTTTTATGATCTTGTAAATGTTAAATATATTCATAGATATTTTAAAACTATAGTTAGATATTGATCTTAGATTTCAGATGGAACTACAACAACTTTAATTTTCTAATTATACATAGTGTTTATCTTTCAGAAGACACATTTATAGGTTTAATATTGAGAAATATACAACTTTAATTAGTTAATATCTGTTATGTGTATTTCTAAATAGTATACAATCCAGTTGAAATTAACATGAGTGAAGTCTACTAATATGCTCATTAAATTGAATATTTCTTAGGAACTTGTATCAAATTAAAAATCTATTTACAGGGAAGTTGTAAAGGATGATGAATCTGAGGATTGTTGTTTGTGAGATAGCAAAGAGTTAACTCTGAGATGTAGTATAGAATGGCATTCACAAAGTACATGTTAGTAAGTGCATCAGCTGACTGATTTTGCATTTGTGTCCCTTTTAAGATTTAGTCATTGGATTCAACATTCTGAAGTCCCTGACTTATTTGTTCAATAACATAAAAAATATTTAGAGATGTATTGTACATCTAGTCTATGTTATTTGATATGTATTTTTTTCATTGGCCAAGAAAGAATCACTAGAATGTAATAAAAATCTAAGAAACTGTAATGAATTGCTCTTTCTCTATTTAAATTAATAGTTGTTGTTCCCTTTGAAAATATTCATAGAAATAGAAGCTGGTATTTTATCTACAACTGAGAGTTTAAATGATTTGGTGACTTTTTAAAACCAATTTCCACACACCACTACAGTATAAAACAAAACCAATATTTATTTTAATGTGGAATTTTAGCCTTGAGGCCTCCCTTTATAAAGAGGGATTTTTTTTCCATTTCTTTTTTAAAATTTTATTTTTTTTGGAAAAAAACTAATATATTAATTAACATTCTTTAATATGAACTGATGTTACGATCAAACATTGCTTTTCAAATTCATGGGTTACATATTTAATTTGATATTATTATATTTATTTCAATTTTCTGAAAGGGTAGGAAAAGCAAATATGTCTTGGCATACATTTTTAAAAAGAAACACCTTTGAATTATAAGAAGATGGAGATCAGAGTTTCCTTTTTGTCTCAAAAGGAATGAGAAAAATCAGCAGGGTGCTATTGCTCCTAGAAGATGTCTTTGTTTATTCCTCTTTATCACTGAATCCTGCAACCACATCACAGCAGAGTGTAGGGTACACCACTTTAAATGATAAGAGTTTCAATAGGCACTTTAGTGGAATTAAGAAAAATCTAACACTCTTCCACCGTGATGCCACATAGCTATCTTCGTTGTAGGTTGTCATGTCAGTAAATCGTATTTAATAGGCCTGAGCTTGTCTCAGCGTGTTTCTGAAATAACAAAACAAAACAAAGCAAGTACATATTATAGGATTTATCTTGTGTCAATAGAATAAACTAAAACTGACAGTGTGATAAATACAGCCACTTGCTAGAAACCAGATCATCAAAAGAATCCTGCATTATAAAGCCTGTGTGTGTGCGCGCGCGTTGATGTCTACTTGTGTTGCTCCTGTTAAAAAATCTCTCCTCCTCTGCACCTAGCCTCCGCCTCTCCCTAAGTGACTTTGTCGGGGTTGTAGCTCTCTTCTTCACGGAACATGTCAGCAAGGACCTTGAAGCGCGGTCCCCAGTCCGCCAGGTAGTCATAGTCCTGGTCAGCATCAGTGGCCAGCGAGTCAATGGAGCTGAGCGACCTGGCTAGCGACCCTGCGCCCTCGTAGACGAAGGTGGCCAGCGAGTCATAGGGCTGGGCAGCAGGGTCCAGGTTGTGCTCCTGCAGCCTCTGATGGATGAAGTCCCTGATGTCCGGGCTGTCTTCCACCGGGGGCCTCTGGCGGGGCAGGCAAAGTGAGTCTGGCTTGATATCCCTGCGGATTTTGTTTTCTTCGACTGCTGTCGGGTTTCTCAGCGCCCCGATGTCGAAGGCCTGCGTGTCCTCCTCTCCACCTCCTTCGTCGTCATAGTGACTAACGTTGTCTCTTATGTCTTCCTTGGAGGTCATCAAGGTATCCTTCCTCTGCCTGCGCAATGCGATGTACAGCACAACTATGGCTGAGAGGAGACAAATTGCAATTGGGGAAAAGAAGGCAGATGAGTCATTTATCATTCCAAGAAAGTTAAAATTGATCAAGGCATGCTGTTTCCAATCTTAGATTAAAAACACTACAATCAATAGGAGCACGTATGTGTTTATGTTTTTCTCATTGTCTGAAGTCAACAACTTTATTTGGAAATGATAACAAGAAACCACAGAACAGTTATTCAAAATATCATTTTTGCCCTTATATTTCCATATTTTAGATTTCAGTTTGACAAAAATGCCGGGGTGGGTGGGGGTGGGGATGTTCTAGCCATACAGAGTTGTAAGAATTGATACCAAAAAAAAAAAAAAAAAAAACTTAAATATCATCATCATCTGCAAGATGTAATTATCATGGTTAATTTCCAAATTGTAGTATTCTCATTTGGAAATTGGAAATTTGTGTTTTTAATGAAATAAATAATTTTTTGAGGTAATCAATTAAAAATAATTAGGGGAGCAAAATCCTTTTGATTTACAATGGAAGAGTCTGGAAGACTCTTGTCATAAAACTAGAGAGTAGAGAAGAATACATCATGATGAAACTAGGTTATTTCACTTTCTCAAAAATTAGAGTCAGGGGATTGGAAGAAGGGAGGGAACCTAGGGAGGACTTCTGTACACTGGGACTTTGAGAGAAGTTTAGCAGCTCTGCACTTTCTCTATGACTTAGAGAATCCCCAAACCTAAGAGACTGTTGTTTGATTGCCTGGGGAGTATGTGAGAAACTGAAAGCCTCATAGAGAATTCCTGAATGCAAACTGGTTTAGGAGTCATCATGGCAGTAAAGCAGACTATTATAGACTTCCCTGAAGTCCACCTAAAAGAAAATCAAGTAACACTGAATTCTTGGGCTTCCCATCAACTCACAAAGGAAATGAAAATGGCAGACCTAGTGAAGTCTGTGATTGGTTACAGAAGTCAAAGATTAGTGGATATTTAAGCAGACACCATGGAAAGATGAAGAGTGCCAATATTCACTACTCTGTTTGAGTGATTTCACAGCCTCTAGAATAGCACAGGTATTTTGCAGGCCTTAGGAAGCATAGAATGAAGGAGTGCATGGTAGATTTCAGGGCTTTGTAATGATGAGCAGACATGTTACTTGCTACCCTGTTTCAAGGTAGCAATACAAATAGACCAATACACTCCCAATGTGCCTTCTCATTTTAATCAATTAAAAATAATTAGGGGAGCAAAATCCTTTTTACTTATATTGGAAGAGTTTGGAAGACTCTTGTCATAGAACTATAGAGTTCTTTCATCATGATGAAACTCGGTTATTTCTCCCCAGGCAATCAAACAAGTCTCCTAGGTTTTGGGATTCCCTAAGTAATAGGGAAAGTGCAGAGCTGCTAAATTGCTATGGAATTACTCTGGCATTCCAGTAGTCACAAGACAAATGAGCAGAATGAGAAAGGAACACTTGATTTGAACTTAAACCTAATTGATTATGTTCAATTCCAGATGTAAGAATTTTTTTGAATGTGCTCTTTTAAGTTTTATATCAACAGCACAAATAGATACTAATAATTATTTATTATAAATTATAAGGACATAATATTTCATTATGCTTGTGAAAGTTATTTAGATGTAATTAATAATACACATGTAAATTGGACTACAACTTTATCATTCAAGACAGCATGAACATTTGTCTCAAGGCATGTTCCCACAAGGTATCATCGAATTCCTTACTCCATGTTCTACCTCATACAAGTGGTTTAACAGTTTTGCTTTCTATCCTATAGTTACTAGAAAGTGTTCATCTTTTTCAGAATATTTTTTCCTGAATGAAAAATATGCATATACAAACTTATCCCACAGTGCCCAGCAGTGTATCTGTTGTAATTTGATTTTAAAGAAGTGATGCAAAATTGAAATCTCTCTGTACTAGTGTGAATATGGCAATAAATTAGAAAGTGAAATAGAAAAGCTGAACAGTTGATGGGAGAGGCAAAGCCCTGAAATTGGTTGACAGTCACTATCACAGAGATGGTGAACACATTTTACTTCAGTCCTTTTCCTTTGTTGTGTGCCTAGATATTTTAGTCAGTTTTCTTCAGAGTAGGAATAGTTAAAATTTTGATGTGAGGGGATGTGGGAAAATTGGAAGAAGAATTGCTTCTGAAAGGCAGTTTTAACTGAAGAAAATAAAATTTGGGGATTCCTTTATATTCTATTTCTTTACTGTCCTTTTCTTTCTTCTCTGTTCAGAATTTGAGAGCTTTTGTTCACCTAGTACATTTCTTAGAAGACTATAGGATCTTTTATTCAATTGTAGTAATTACTAGAATATAAAATGAATTGAGAAATTGTTGCCAAAAAATAGATATTTTTAGAGAGAATCTCATTTTGCAAAGGCCACAAACTTGAAAATCCAGTTTTATATTTTAAATTATGTGATTTATGAGGGATTAAATAAAAAATATATCTCATAAAATATTGTAATATAGATAAATTATAAGAAGAAGTGACAGCTCACTGAACAAAAATCTATTTACATGGTAAACTGAGAGGGAGAGCATGCCCGCTCTAGAAAGAGAGAGAGAGAGACAGAGATAGAGACATAGGAGTGTGTGAGAGAGAACTTGATCAATGTTGAAACTAACCTAAAAGTATAACGATACATAGTAGGATTGCAATTAAAGTGCCAGTGCTCAATCCAACAGGCAGAAAAATTGCTTCCACATTACAAGACAGGATGGTACCGTCAGAGTCACACCTACAAACACGAATAGTCATTGTGTTTGTACTGCTCTGGACAGGGTAGCTGCTGTCTTCTATTACAACAGGGAGGAAATACAACTCTTGCTGTCTGCGGCTGTATCCATTTCTTCTGGTTTCAATTCCAACTGTGTTGTCTACAAAACAGGACATTCAGATAACATGGTTACTGTGAGTTTCACTTCAATTCTTTAAGTTGGTATCCACTAAGTATAAGAAGACCTTCTTGAATTGGTAAAATGCAACCTTATATTAGTTATGTCATATATCATCATGAAAGCTGCCAGAAAAATAATCCTTAAAGAAGGAGGAAACACTAATCTTGTCTGCTGCAAGAATTAGCTTTCGTATTTGGAAAAAAATACAGAATGTTTTATGAGAAAAGAAGTCGTTGGGTTACTCTTTTTTCTTTTCTTATATGAAAATATCATTGAGGAAAAGAATATTTCCACACATATTAGCATAACAAAAAAAATTAAAGCATTAATCTGTTGAATATCTTATATAAGAATCTATTCTTTAAAATTCATTAAAAATCTATTGACGGAGGCTATGGTTGTAGCTCAGTGGTGGAGTTCTTGCTTGCCTAGCATGTGAGGCATTGGGTTCTATTTCAGAACCACATAAAAAAATAATTAATTAATTAATTAAAGGTATTGTGTCCATCTGCAGCTAAAAAGATTATTTTTTAAAAAATCTATTGACTCTTTCAGATTAAACTTGTGATTTTTCCTGTGTTTTACATGGATCATTTATACATAAACAAATAAACATGTTTATATATGGACCCCCCATATTCACACATTCCATAGCCATGGACTGAAAATTTGAGAAAACAAGCAATGGAAAAAAATTTCCATTGCTATACATAAAGAGTAAAATTGACTGTTTATTTTTGTATCATTTACATTGTGTTAGGTATAATAAGTAACATAGAGATGATTTGAATTTTTCAGAAGGTTGTGCACAGATTATGTGTAAATGCTATGAAATGCTTTATAAGAAATTTGTATTTCTGAAAACTTTGGACTCTATGGGTGTTAGGGTCCTGGAATTAATCCTTAACATACCAACAGACAACTGCAGGTATGAGTGTGTGTGTGTGTGTGTGTGTGTGTGTGTGTGTGTGTTTGTGTGTATGCATGTGTAGGTATTTAAATGCTTTCACTCTTGCACATCAGATAAAAAAAGAGAGATGGAAAAATACATTCCAATTATAAATGTAAAAATACATAACAATTTGTGAAAATCATGAACTATTACCACTTCAATGTAATTACAAAGAAAAATCATTTTAACTTGAATAAAATTAATAGTAGTGATATTTGTAGAAATAAAAGACACCAAAATTCCATTTCATATAAATTTAATTAATGTTTCAATTGAAAATATTATTTTGCATTCATTTGCTCTTTTCTTATATGTTTCTATACATGAAAGCATAAATTTTAGTTTATTTGAAAACTCTTCATTATTATTTCCAATAAACTCCCTCCAAATGTCTTATTTTTACAAATAAATTGACATGTAGTTTATTATTTATCAATATATTAACATTTATAATTCCCACATAAAATAGATTTAAAAAATTAGAAAAATATATTACTCAATAAAATATAAGTCTGTTAAAAATGTTATCATTTCCATTATGTTACATTGTACTGTTTGTAGATACTCAATGGAGCCAACAGAAGTTACTGAAAAATGGAGTACCTTGATGAACAAAGTATACATGTGATAAGATCAGGGTTTGTTTTGGTAAGATTACTTTCTTATTATTACAGACATAACACTTTAAAATTAAGAAACAAAACTTAAAAATGCCAGGTGTCTACTAGGATACTCCCAATTAAATTTATGTGTCAAATGATTGTGGGGACAATAAGGATAGAAAAGTGGAGACTAGTTGAAGCAATGCTAAAATCTTCAGCACTTGATGTTTTTCTACATAAATCTGAGGAAAAGGAACAAAGATTAAGTGTTGTCTTTAGGGAGTATTTTTTCAAAGCTCTAAGTACTGTGTGTTCACTCTTGGAAACATTTACTGTACAGATTTCCCTTGTCACTAGTTAGGGCTATAACTGGTTATCAGTTGACAATGTGATCAGGGCTCTTAATGATGTTTCTACAACCATAATTAGGGCAGTTAAAATGCCAAAAGTGTTAAGACACTTTCAAAGGTGGGAATCAGTTCCTTTGTATATATGTAAATCATTGCAGTGTAGATAATTATTTTTATGTATACATTTTAAACAGGCTCTTTCCGTTTGAGGTCACCACAACATGATTTATAAACCTGTTATGTAAAGTTCCTTTCAAAACTGATTGACTTCAAGTTCAATCTTAAATTTGTTTCAGATAATTCAGATAGTCAGTGCTGCAGATTGAGATCTTTCACCTGCTGGGCAGCAGTTCTCCTTTAGATTATCCCCTGAGGCTACCATCAAACCAAATTTTACAGTCCATGACTTCAGAAGTAAGTATAAACACTTAAAGATTTACCTTTTTCAAGTAGCTTTTTCAAAGGGCACACATAGAGGAATCAATACTTTTCCTAAAAGCCTATTTGACTTCATGGAGCTTCTAATTTGAGAGATGAAAACTTAAAATCAACTATTTGACTAAAATTATGATATGTGCTCTGAAAGAGATGTGCATGACACTGTGAAACTTTGTAATGGAGGACTTTAATCCCTTAATCCAAGTAAGGATTTCTTGAATCAGAAAGGAGCAAGGGGAGTTGAAAGTTTGTCTGGCTCTCAGTAGGAGGCTTGAATTGATTTCCTAGGTTTTAACAGAGAAACTATTGCCCAAGGAAGTTTTGGAAATTTGTGGAGGAATTGTTGATGCAGTCTGTGATAGGCTATGTCTAAAGGCATTTATTGGGTGGACATTAGGTCCACCAGATAGGTAAAATGGGCAATGAGAAGAAAAGTTTTCAGCATGAGAAAGGAAAAGTTTTCCTGAGTCCCATTTTAAGTAAATTCATCAGCATTTGTGTTAAGTGACTAAAACTATTTATATTTCTTAGACCTCTATCCAAACTCTGTTTTATAGATCAAGTATATTTTTTAATACGGTCTTGCTATTTATTGAAATTTCCAGGAATGTAACTCTCAGGTTCATGAAGATGTTATTTATATTTGGTTTGGTAGGTGACTAAGAGTTAATTATCATTTTGGAAAATTCTAACAGATCTACAAAACCTCCTCACAAAATGTGAGTTGCTCATGCAACACAATTATAACTATGTGCATTTAGACTTGTGAATTTGTAAAGATGCAATACATGGGTGCAAATGTATGGCTCCTTCATTATATAACATCGTCATGCCTCTACTTTTCCAATGTGAAACAAATACATAGTTTGTTTTTTATTCTTTTTCTTTTAAGTCATGATTAGGTCATCAAACTGATTTGTATAAATTCTGTATGTAGACAGGTAATGTTATTTTATTTCAGTATAGTAAAGGACACATACAAAGAGATCCTTGGATCTAATGCATATGAAAACTACTTTTGAAAAGATATATATATTTTAAAATAAAATCAAAAGCGCTTTAATATTAAAACTTAAACATTATTTGATTCTCTCATCTTGGAATGTTTCAGAGAGTAGGCCTTGATTTTCAAAATAAATGAGATTCAGGAATAAATGTCTTTGTTTTGACTGCTTCTTGACGTAAGGTTCAGGGACGTCTCTGACTGCATACACAGAAATGCAGAAGGAATTGTGTCACAATAGATCATTTGGGAATATCTTGTTTGTGTTGTCCTGTTTGGGCTGTTTAGTTCTATTATCATTGGGTTAAATAGTCTAAAAAATGAAGGGTCATTTGGAGAAAAATTACTTACAAATAAAATCAAGACTTTTAGAATGCTTTTCCTGAAGTGGGTCTATTCCTCTGGAGGGCAGCCAGTAGTTCAATAAAAACACATTGAGAAGCTTTATAAGAGAGTATTTTGTTTTAATAGATACCATCATGAATGAGTAAGACACCATCCCCACTAGTGCTACAAAGAAAGTATGACTAATTTCTGGTCCAGAACACCCAATTATATTCTTGGAATTTACAGATGTAGCCTCTTAGAGAATATAGAAAGTATGAAGTTGGGAGAAAACAAAAACCTTTACTTACTTAGAACACACTAACTATTTCTCTATTAGACACAAGAACATCTAGCAACAAAGCAAATATTTAAGAATATGTTTGAGAATAAAAGGAATACATGTAAATAATGAAAATCCAGGCAATCAGATTTAAGAAAAGAATCAATTTTTTTCTTTGACTTGAATACTAACTTTTTGTGAAAATTAAATGAGATAATATGAGAAATCAGGGTGTACTTAGAATCATTAACAGTTGAAGAAAAAGACCAAGACAGTGATTTATTGTTACATAAGATAATGGTCAGAAATATGTATGTTGCTAGGGAAAACTCAAATAATATTGTAGATGTGTATTATCAAGAAAATGAGGTAAAAGAAAAAGATCAGAATTTTCTATAATTCTGGCTAATAAATACTAATTATATATATTTACATAAACTTCTCAAAACATACATCCAATTATAAGTGATTTTGTTAATAATTATGTATTTTGTAGACTCCTAGTTGAAATGGCAATCCACCTTTTAAAGGTACATCATTGCATATGGATCACATTTTTAAAATATTTTAATATAGCAGCTAAACTTTACATATAGTTTTTGATATTTGTCATTTATTTCTCTTGTACATGGTTTTCTCTTGACAACATCAACAAAATAGAGAGAATGTTGGAGCTTTTAGAACATCACAGGGTTCTCTAAGGGATCCTATATAGAGAGGAAAGGATCAGCTCGTGGTGCATGCCTATAATCCCAGTGGCTGGGGAGGCTGAGGTAGGAGGATCGCGAGTTCAAAACCAGCCTCAGCAAAATTGAGGTGCCAAGCAACTGAGTAAGACCCTGTCTCCAAATAAAATACAAAAAAAGGGATGGGGATGTGGCTCAGTGGTTGAGTGCCCCTAAGTTCAATCCACTGTTACCCACCCTGCCAAAAAAAAAAAAAAAAGAGGATACGCTCACACATTTTTAAAATGCTACTTAGAGAAACATAAAGGGAATGAAGTTTTTTTTATAAAACTTTAAATAATTTATAAAAGGGAACTAACGATGCAATTGAGATGAGTTTGTTTGGAAAGGTAATTTAGCTACCCAAGCGACTCTTTAGGAATACTCAGTAACTTTTTTTCAAGAAGTTGAGAGATTTAGTTATTTGTGTTTACTGTGCTACTAGGTTCTCTAGTCCCACAGACCAACTGTTTTTACAGTAAATTAAAGTGGGGTCATTTTCATCTTGAGATCCTTTGGGCTATAAGTAGATGATTCAACATTGTTACATGCTAATAAAGGAAAGCTATGAAATCTCCATCCTTGTGGATTTTTTTTTTAAAAAAAACAAAAACAGTAATTTTGGCACACTGAAGCAAAGCAGTGGTCCAATCAGAGTCCTGGGTATGGAAGCAATGTCAGTTTGGGATTTATTTTATTGCCAATTCATATGTAACGGTGGAGGTAGGGATTTCTCCAAAAGGACAGACACTGTAAATGTCCAGTTTTATCTATTTCCACTCCAGCTAGGTTTCTCAAAGAGTAGCTTTCTGCAAATTTGCTCCATTTCTGACCAACTATTGCTTTCTTTTGCTATTCTTTTTTAACCTAATATATTCATATTTTATAATTCTTAGGCTACCTTATTAAATCAAAAGGTTTTTCTTCCATGTTAAATAGTGCCTCTCCATTGTTCCAACTTTCTGGGATTCTTCACAATGGGTTCCAGACCTAGGTTAATTAACAACTCTGTTAACACCTCCTTGAGCTCAAGAGGTTCAAATGCAGCCTGCTGAGACATTATTTATTAAAAGGTGAGGACTAATGACCCAACTTTCAGGCACCATCTCAGAGGTCAGTTTTCAATCTCGTAAAAATTTTAAGTAAAGGAAGCTCAACATAGAAAAGTCATGAGCTGTCTGGATACAGTTGTTTGGAATTGCCTGGGCACTTGGTAACCTAAAATACAAGCTAATAGTAATTCCAGCTCATTTAGTTGTATTTAAGGTACTTGAAGTTATGCTTAATAGACCATAAAACTTATACCTTAAGACAGTCCTTAAATACGATAATAAATCCTTGTGCAAAGTTCTCCCAGAAAGACGATATAAAAAAATCATGATAAATGTTAAATAAATCTCAGCTATTTTTCTATGTGAAGACTTTTGATTACAAAAAAATTTTAGATCAGCCAAAATTCTTAAAATGAATTAATTATAGAGGCTGTGGATTGGCTTCTGACTGTTTTTTGATAATTTGGTTAGTGAATATTCAAATGTAATTTCACTCAATGGTGAATGTTATGTGTATAGGAGACTACATTTTGATTAAAACACATTTATTTTCTTTCACAAACAGCCTCAGAATTTCATCCCAGCAGAGTTTACCTCCAAGTGGCATGGGAGAAGGCTGGGTGGCAGTTTTAAATGTGACCTGATGTTAGTTTTCCTTTGTCATGACTGAATATTCATTGGCTTAAAAAGAATTGAAATGGCAGAAATTAGACTGTCAAGAGAAGGGAAACGGAACAGATTATTCTCTTTTGCCAGGCACAGCACTGTTAGTTGCTTCATATCTGTTGTTTTTAATCTTCAAAACAACACCAAGAGGTAGTTATTGTAACTTAGTAAAGAGATGAGAAAATTGATACTTAGTGGTTAAATATTTCACTGAAAAGATAAGTGCCATCAATCAAGAAAGTAGCATTCAAATTTTAATCTATGTCACTACAAACATGTATGCATTCATCTCTTTTCCAAAAGATATGTGGCATGACCATCTTAAAGACAGAGCTAAGCAAAATCAGAAAAACATTTCTAATGTATCTTAATACCCCCAAGATAAAACCTAGGCAGTGTTAAAACTATTACACATAAATAGGAGGGCACATAAATAGGAGTTTCTTGAAATATTGTTGGTCCGTTTGAAAACTGATCATTTAGGCAAATGGATGTCAAAAATTTTATACAGGCCATGGTCTTTTTTGTTAAGAAAGTCTTTAAAGTCTTAGTTCCTGTTCTTCCCAATATTGTAGTATTTCTTTTCTCCAGTTTTAATGTGCTTTGCCAGTGGGTGGCTTCGGTAAGTTTAATTAAGTCAACACATTTGTGTGAATGAACACTTTTCAAAAGTCACTACAGATGTGACTCAGTGGTAAAGCACCACTAGGTTCCATCTCTGCTAAAAAAAAATAAAAAGTTACTGCAACTTGGATATTTAAAGTTATCTTACAGACATGGCTTTATTATCTCTCCTGTACCTCAAACATGAACAACTGTTCTTTGAGGAAATATTCAATTTCAGTTATTGCTTCAAAAGTAAAAATACTACTCTGTTCATAGCCAGGGGCTGTTGACTATATTGAATGCCTATAGTATTGGTTATCAATAATGAACAGTTAATGAGAGTTATAGACCTTACCAGAATTTATAGATTTAACATAATAAATTTACTAATAATTTTCCCCCTTTCTGCTTTGTATACCGCATGAAACCTATCTAGTAAAATAATATAGAATATTTTGAGAACAATTTATTTAAATAAAAATTTATTAAAATATTCTGTAATTCTTTTAAAGCACTTTAATATACAAAAGATATGTTTATGACTTTTACTATTGAGAGAAACACTTATTATCTTAATCAAATTGAACATTTCCTTCCTCAAGAGAGAATCTGCAACATACTCTTGATGCAGTATTGCTTTTGGAAAATGTCTGGTGTTTAATTAATTTGGTATTCTTTTGATTGCTTCTCAGATAATCCTACTCAAAACCCAACAACAACAACAAAAATAACCTTTTAAGAAAGTTAATGTGTCCTTATTTCACTGTGTCTCTCCCATAAGGTTGTGTGTGTGTGTGTGTGTGTGTTTGTTGCAGCATGACATACCATGACATGAAACTAGGTTTCAGACTGTCCCAAACTTGCATCCCAACTTTATTACAAGGTAGGTGATAGCAGATAGCATTATCTCCAGACACAGAGGATAATGTGTCTTAATGTCAGGGTCCTGGACTTCTCATCAGTAAAGTAGAAATTAAAAGAGGAGAGGTATAAACTACCTTATTCAGCGATCTTGTGTTAACTTTATGTTAACATTTCAGGGTGATGACAAATCATTTGGGTAAGCCAATTGGTTTTCCTCAGTTTTACCTGAGGAAAGGGAGAACACCTAGTTGTCTGACTTCTCCCATTATGGGTCCTTTTCTTTCCTTAAAATATTGCTAGATAAAGATTGGTGTATGTGAGTATTCAAGACTTCTTAGAAACCTACCAACATATTGAAGAGATAAATGGAACCAAAATGTATATTAGATACTTGCACATAGCAGTTGGTATATTACTGATGAATTAATCCTATCAAAATACATGGCAGGTAGAATTAGTCAAATTGAAAGGAATTAAGTCACCAAAGAATTAAATATCTTCCAAAGACAAATAGTTAGTGAGCATTAGGGCAAAAATTAAACACTGGGCTTTCATAAAAACTTATTTTTCAAATCAACTATGTTGCTTATCATTAAAGGAAACTTCTAAATACAAGGAAGCACATGGATAGTTACCTTTATATTCTCTAGGTATGGCACTTTCTATAAATGAATAGACATTGATCCTGCTTTGGACACATTATTGCAGTGAATAAGGTAAATAAGTAAATTACTAATAATATTCAGAATATATTAATCACCATAGGTGGGATTCTGATAAAGTGATTTATGTTTCAAAAGAGAACAAGAATATTTCTGGTCGTAGCAGTCAAAATTTTTTGTAGAGGTAATATTTGGATTGGAGTTTCAATAATGGGTAGCATTTGGATATGTGTAGAAAGAGGGCAGTGTATAATCAGACACAAGATAAGGAAGTTATTTGCACCTAAATACAAAATATAAGCCTTTCAGTTTTCTCCAGACACAGAGGATAAGCCATGAGAAATATTCAGGAAAGGACTGGGGTGCCAATGATTGGTCTTGACAACAAGATTGTCTTACTATGATTTAGGAATAATACTAATGGTAATAAATAGCAACATTGTGAGCCATGATATTAAGTGCCCACTTGGTTATTATAGTCAGGCTGGCCATTAGAGGATAGTGACAGTAGTTTCATGGGGCAGTAAACTCTTTTGGTAGAAACCATGGAGTAGAGAGAAAGGGAAAGATGAGGGCCACATTAGAATAGGAAGATTCTTGCAATTGATTAGATGTCTCTACTAAAGGCTAACGTTCTTATTGAAAATCTGTTTGTACAGAGCAAGGAATCTGAGGTGACTCCTATAATTTCTGTTTTGTAGCATAGAGATGTGGAGAGCACAGAGGAGGGGCAGAGGCAGAATTAAAGGGAAATACGATGAACTCAGGTATAGACTTTCTGAGTTTGGAGAAAAGGTGAAAGTCCAGAAGGAGACAAATTCGGGGTTGTTAGATATGTGGTATATGTTTGAGAGAAAGGTGGTTTTTAGGAATTTTGACTTGTATAGTGTTTTAAATCTAGGAGATAAAGTAAGAGAACATGAAATGATATGGGGAGACTTGATCTTGAAAGACAGTGAAACACCTGTTTATATATCAAGATAAAGAAAAAGAAGAAAAAGGCAAAACTGAAGCACCTAGAAATGAAAGAAGTTAGAAGACATTTTGCTGGAAAGCCAAAAGCTGAAAGAAGGAAATTCCAAAAAAAGTTGTTGTCAGTAATGTCAAATACTGTAGGGAAACCCTTGGAAATGGATATTATGAATGATCTCTCCAGAAATTCTTACTTTTGTACATATAGGTTGAATCACTTTTTTTCATGTTTGTAATATCATCTCAGTAATCCTTGTATCATTTTCCCTATTATTTCAGAATCTGATAAGTTTTTTGGGGGGTAATTTCACTTGCTCTGCTTACGGAGTCAAAGTGTCATTTGATCTCATTCCCTTTGCAAGTTATAATGCATATCAGTGTCTACTGACTGTAAGTACATAGAGCAAAGACATTAAGAAGTTAGTACTTAAACATGAAAAATTGTATATTTTACATAGATTACATTTTTTGCCCACCATGTTATTAGATATTTTGTTTGTTCAAACTTCTTAGCAGCATACTCATTTGTAGAGTCAAAATTATAATGAGAGCTGCTATGTCCTCCTGTTTTTTCACACTGTGAATTGGTATTAAATTTCCCAAAATTGAAGCTGAAGAGGCAACATAAAAACTATGATGTATTACCATCCTAATAGGTAAATGGGAATTTCAAGATTTTCACAATAACAATTTCTAAAGTTTTCCTGGCCCTCAGTTGTAATCAATTTTACCTGAGTAAAGGGAGAACACCTAGTTGTCTGACTTCTCTCACTCATGGGTCCTTTTCCTTCCAGCACACCTTAAAATATTGCTAGATAAAGATCAGTGCATGTGGGTCTTCAAGACTTCTTAGAAACCTACCAATATACTGAAGAGTTTGATGGAACCAAAATGTGTATCACCTAGCAGTTGGTATATTACTGCTTTCTTAGAATTAGTCAAATGGAAAGGAATTTAGTCACCAAAGAATTAAATATCTTCCAAAAGACATAGCTAGAGAGCAGTAGGGCAAAAATTAAACATTGAGCTGTTAAAATTGTTCTTGTTCTTCTTACAAAACAAACTTTTCTGTAAGTAGTAACAAACTCTATCTAGACATCCCACAGACATCTCAAATACAGTATGTCTAAAACAGAACACATCCCTTTCCACAACCTGTTCTAATAATTGCTTCTTTTTCTCTGGCAATGGCAGCAGCCTCCACTCACTTGCCCAGCCTAGAAACCGGAGAATTATTTTTAATCCTCTTTCTACTGACTTCCACCATACTCAATCAGTCAAGAGGTTCTATCAAATACCAAGTCCTGATTAACTGTCCAATCTGTCAGGTACTTCTACTCTCTTGCCTGTCAATAGCTGTACCTATTTTCTTCCATCATTTATTGAACATATTGCTATGTGCCAGGCATCATGGAGGTCCTAGAGATAAAATAACACATAATAAATGTCAGTCCAAGCCTGAAGTTTACAGACCGGTGGCGAGGACAGACATCTCAATCAATCAACTGCGCTAATAGTTAGTTATTGATGGGATAACTGTTCAAAGCAGTGTAGAATGTAAGGGAAGGAAGAGGGAAAGAGGGCAGGTTTCTGAAGAAAAAAAGAAAAGACTTAGGCTAAAAGACTTTGATTTAGAAGACAAATAGGATTAAGATAAGCACAGAGGAGCACAGTCAAGGCTGAGAGAATTCTGAGAACTTTACACTTGGCATGAACCTTACACTTATGTCGGCATAGTGGGAGTAAAATGAGCAAGTGATGACAATAAAGGAGCTAAAGCTGGAGCTGGCATGAAACTTTCATCCTGCAGGGCCCTTAGGTAGGAGGACCATGTACTCAACCTTTAAAGCTGAAATATTTTGGCAGTGAAAGGAAGTGGGTCTTACACTGGGAGTTTTGTAGGAAGTCCTATGCTCACTCCAGTTAGGATTTGAGGTTTCATCATAAGAGAAAAGGAAAGCTATTGCAGAGTGTTCAGAAGGGAAATGAATTTATCAGATCAGCATCCTTCCATAGCTCTTTTCTCTGCCACCTCAATTTTTTCCTGCCTCACTTTCCTTACAGCTCTGAATACTACCCGGAATTACCTATTTATTTGTTTGACTGTTGGCTTCTTCTTCCCTTCTTGAGTTTAGGCCCTGTGAGGGCAGGGACTTAATTTTATTCATGACTGCAACCCTAACTCCTAGAATGGAGGACATCATGCTGATGTTCCATGAATTGTTAAATTAATGCAGCAGGTTGTCTTTTCAGACATTCTGATTGTTATCTGAGTTGACTAGAAGGAAAGAGTTGATGGCAAGAGATGATGATGAAATGTTGAGAAGTTTAAGACATGGTCAGAAGGCATATTTAGAACAGAGTGATCACTTAGATATAGGAGGTAAGGGAAAAGACGAAACAAACATGACTTCCAGATTTCTGGACTGAGTCACTGGATGACTTTGAGGTGCCACTAACTGCAGAGCTTGGGGAAGGAATGTGGTCTGAAGGTGAAAAATGACTGTGTTCTGCCTGGCTTCATTTCTCACTGACACTGTGACCTTGGGCAAGCTGCCTGTATTCCTTCATCAATAATCTGGGGGGTCCGGCTGGGGATATAGCTCAGATAGTAGAGTGCTTGCCTTGCATACACAAGGCCCTGGGTTCAACCCCCAGCACCAAAAAAAAATCCTAATCTGGATGGTGAGATTAGTATCTGTGCTGAAGACCATACTGTGGGCACTTCATGTAAGAGTGTTTGTCAGACATTTAGAACAGTGCCTAAAGCATGGGGGAAAAACAATAAAAATTAATTACTGTGAGAAAGAGTGGAGAATGAGTAAGAAGAGAGGAGAATCAGTTCCGTTTTGTGGTTGTTGAGCTTTGGTTTCCATAAGACATCAAAGTAGATATACCAAGATGGTATTTGTAGTAAATGATTCAGATCTTAGAAGAGACCTCTGTTTAAAAACAGAAAGTGGGGAATTGTCACTGTAGGACTAGATGCATTTGCAAAGGGTGTTTAGTATGAAACTCTGGAGGTCATAAAAAAATTAATAGTAGATAAGGGAGACCAAGAAGGAGGATCAAGAAAGCCATGACAAAAAGCCAGAAGCCAAAACAAAGATAAGTATGAAGTATTGATAAAATGTACATTGAATCAATACTTATTCTTTGACTTGAGGGAAGGCAAGGACCATGCTGCCAGAACCGTATCCATGGAAGCAAGCCATGGCCACAGTGCTCCTTCTGAACCTCTTATCACCTATCAGTGATTTCCAAAATCATTCACTTCCAAGTCCAGTTTCCGCCTGTTCTTCAAAGTACTTCACATTTGTATCCTCTCTGACTTTTCCTTAAGTACATCAAATAAGGTACACTTTTCCTTTCTGTAGATGCTCTGCATGCTGCTTCCTCTCCCCTGGCTGCCCTTCCACAGGCTCATTCTGGGCAGACCTGCCAGCCAAGTGTTTGCATTACATCTTTGAAGAAGTGGTACCTGGAGGTGCCTTTCCTCTACCCCATGCCACCTCACTTTTCTCTCTAGGGGAAATTTTATTACACTAGGTTGCATTCAATCATTTCATTTCCTGACTTGTTCTCTCAGGCCATGAGCATCCTGAAGGAGTACTGTTCCTCATTGGGGTCTGCCGTGCCTTGTTCAATGAAGTCATAATGTGTGTACTAAATATGTGTGGAACTGAGAATGATGAATAAAGTGGATCCCACAGACTCCTTAAACTTCATACAACTGTCTCACATGCACTTAGTCTAAAAATGTTTTATATAGGACAGATCCACCTTCAAAACATACTGTATTCAGATTACAATTAGATATATTTTTAGCATATCCAGATAAATGGGTGTGGATAACTGATTCACAAGGGTTATTGGATTGTTTAAAATGTCACAGAATCATTACATAAATATGTGAATGATGTATTTTGTAATTTCTGAATTAATTATATATAATTACTGGATATGGAGGATTGATTTTGATTTTGTCTTGTAAAAAATAATCCAAATTTCTAAATTCTGGGCAGAGTGTAAGGGAAGAAAGAGGGCAGGTTTCATAATTGTATAATCATAATTACTGAGTTGGTTCAGTTCTTCGTGTAAAATTCAACTCTGGGAAGCAGAATGGAAACTCCTCAAAAAACTTGGAAGGGAACCACAATATGACCCAGCTGTCTCACTCTCACTATATAACCAAAAGATCTAAAATCAGTATACTATAGGGATACAGCCACATCAATGTTTATAGCAGAACCATTCACATTAGCCAAGCTATGGAACCAACCTAGGTGTCCTTCAACAGATGAATGGATAAAGAAAATGTAGCTTATATACATAAAAGAATATTACATTTACTGATAAATAGATGGAATTGGAGATGATCATGCTATGTGAAATAAGCCAGACCCAAAAAGGCAAAAGTTGAATGTTTTCCATGATATGCAGAAGCTAGTTCAAAATAATGGGGAAAGAAAAGGGACAGGGGCGGGGAAGGAAAGAGGGGGAGGGAATTCTATCAAAACAGAAGAAAGATCAGTGAACAAGATGAAGGAGATTTAGGGGGAAGGTGGAGGGACAGAATAAGAGAAGAACAGTATATGAATCTGACCTAACTTTTCTACATACATATATGAATATACCACAGTGAATCTCACAAGCATGTATGTCCACAGGATACTAATTAAAAAACAATGACACTAAGAAGCAGAAGATCAGTAGAGAGAAAGGAATAGGGGTATGGAGGAGGGGAGAGAAAAGGGAGGTCATTGGGGAACTAGAGTAAATTATATTTCATGCTTTTATAATTATGTCAAAAGGAATAACTAACAAGAAACATTTTTTTAATTTACCTATCATTAGTACCTTCCTCTAAGTTAATTCATTTTTTAAAGTTCTTACTCTATGCTAGGACTTTGATAAGTAGTTATCAGGTAAAAACCATGGCCTTATACTTCTGTATTTTGGGGGGTGATATAACACAAGAACAAGAAGATTCATCAAAGGAAGGAGAATGGAGCATTCAGATTTTCTGTAAAACCTAGAAAAATGGGTATCACTTTGACTTTGGAAATAATTTGTATAGGACTATTCATTACTTTTTTTAAAAAATTGGACTTTATTAAATAAATTAAGTGGTTACATTTGCTTATCTAATTTGTTTAATCTGTACTTTTAAATTTACATCTATTATTATGGTTTAGAAATATATTTAGAACTTTTATTGAGATCCAGAGGAGAATTATGCCCTCTTTCTCAGGTGTGTCATTTCAAGTGTAATGGAAAAAAAAACAACAAGTTTTTCCTTATGAGGCATCAGCTATTCAGTGAAAATAAGAATTTTCTCCTCCTTCCCAAAGTGATCTATTTTGAACCAGACTAAATGAAAACCCCTACTGTTTCAGCCTTCCCTACATTAAAGTCTAGTTTGAATTCTAGATTTGGAGGTTGATTATCTGAGAATGATCAGATAATGATGAGCATTGTCCTTGTAATTATGAGTGCCCATTATAAAATTCAGACCCATTTGTGGGAAATGGCATGTTTTATTGGGCAATAATATATCTGTGATTATTACTTATGGCAGGTAACTAGGAGATTACTGGGAAAAATATTTTTAAGTGATAGCAAAGATTCATCAGGAAGAAATGTGTGATTCTGTAATTGGGTTTTCCCAGATTTATAAATATTTTCTCATCATTCATATTTAAAATAATGATTATTCAGTTTAGTTTAGTTGTTTCCTTTTTTTTGTACCGGGCATTGAACCTGGGGCACTTAACCACTGAGACACACCTCCAGCCCTTTTCTGCATTTTATTTAAAGACAGGGTCTCTCTGAGGTATTTAGTTAGGGCCTTGCAAAGTTGCTGAGGCTGGCTTTGAACTTAGGATCCTCCTGCCTCAGCATGCTGAGCCGCTGGGATCACCAGTGTACACTACTGTGCCCAGCTGTTTCCTTATTTTTGAGACAATTATTCAACTTCATCTCTTCTTCTGAATCTCAACTAAATTATTTTATTTTTACTATTTTTCAGTGAAATTCAAAAATGAGAAATGATGTTAAAAACCTCAGGGAGATTTACAAGATATATACTGTAAGCAAAATACTTCAAAGGAAATTATTTCAAAATATGAGTGTATGTTCTTATTAAAAATAACTCATATCTCAATTCATTATTTTTAAACAGAATGATTTTCCTGACTTTTACATATATATATATATATATATATATTATATATATATATATATATATATGACTTATTCAGATCTGCACAGCAGTTTAGAAATTTGAATTATTTTTAACAAGACAAAGTCAATCCTCCATATCCAAGGGTTTAATCATCTCCAGATTAAAAAGACTTTTTTTTAAAATTCTATCTGTACTGAACATGTAGAAACTTTTATCTTATCATTAGTCCCTAAATAATAAATCATAACAACTGCTTCAATAGCATTTGTATTGGATTTGGTATTACAAGTAACCTAGAGGTGATATAAAGTGTATAAGATGGTGTGTGTAGTTTATGTGTGAATTCTACACCATCTTATATAAGGAACTTGAGTACCCATAACTTTTGGTATTCAAGGGACATCTTAGAATCATGCCCTGTGTACAACTAGAATCAATTTGAAAAGACTTAGAGTTGGTCAAGTAATTTGTCAAAATAGCGATGGCTTTATTTTAGAAATATATGAAGTGTTTCAATAAATTACCTAAACCTTTTGCTTTCTTACATCTTTCATTTTTACCTCTACAAACTTTTATTAGTGTTAGTGGTAACCAGTCTTTATCTGGGCACAATGATGATAGATATCAATCAAAACTGAATGTCTCCAAGTAGAATTATGTGTCATTGGGTAAAGTAAATAACTTTAACTTGATTAGCATTTCATAACAGGCAAGGTCATGGGCTGTGAGAATATGAATAGGCATGTCAAATAGATAATGATGTGAAAAATGGGAAGATAGTTATATTTAAATTGCAGAACTTCATTCAGAATTGATAACTCACCAGACAAATTTATTATTACTACTGTACCCCAAACCACTAATGAGAAACATTTTTAAAGATTTCAGAGTATGTAAATGCTTTGTACCTAGAACTGATGAAAGTAATTGGTAAACTGCTTAATCAAGTCTTACTTGGAAGTGAATCGGAACTGGAGGATAGAAAATGTAGGCTGGGTGAGTAACCCAACAAGTCAGCAGAGTTCTCTCTACAGAAAGAAACAAAGATAGCAGTAATTAATGACCCGGACTCTGTGCCAAAAAAGCTTTCTTCTGACAACTCCAACTTAATTAAAACTTAAGACATTTCAATGGCCTCCAAAAGCCCCTGATGGGGTGAACTCTTGCAGACTCGTGAGAAAATTTTGTAATTTAAAGGAAAAGATGTGTGTTTCCACTAGTGCCATGACTCTAATCCCTGACATTCAAAAAATCTATTTAGCCCAAGCCTTTTCTTTTAACTGGCTCACACCTGCAGGCTTCCTGGCACTTCCTCTGCCCCAGAGAAGGCAGTTTTTGTGTTTTACGGAAGATCAGATAATAGGAGCTTTGCTGTTCCTTTTGTTTTTGTGCATTGTTTATTAGCCTGTGAGTGTTTCAGGCACACTTGATATGCTTGGCTTGCTCTGGAGTAGAGCATCGCCTGAAAGCTTTCGGTGGTACAACACAGGGTGAAGATGGGTTGGCGGAAAAAGTAAGGTTTTGTGTGTGTGTTTTTTTTCTAAATGTGAAAGTGGCTTAAGTTAAAACTCACAGTTGATGAGGCAGCCTGAATGGCTGTGGCCTGCTGTTCTTAACATAGCAGAGTGACAAGAAACGAGGTTCTGTGCTAGACAGTACAGATTTGAGACACAAGGAAATGTGTTGTTAAATAGCCCTTGCTCCTTTTATTGGTACCATTTTTTAATTCCCTTGAATTAACAAGCAGAAGGATTCCCAGTAGGTGTGGAAAGGAGGCATACTGCACTATAAAGAAAAATCACATGGTGATCTGTTTATTAATAAATATCTCCAACACTGAAATCTTAGAAAGGGCATTGGTTGAATTGAAATTGGAGTCAATGTTACTCGATTTACATGAGAAAAAAAAGGAGTTTAATTTCTCCTCCCTCCCCTCTGAAAAGTGTTTTGGTGTGTAATAATAGCAAATGCCACCCCCAGCACCCCACAAGGCAGACTCTCTCTCACACACTCACAAGCTCTGTGGCCTCAGGCAAATCTGATCACTGGAAGAAGAACGTTCAGCGGGTCAGTTCCTGGATTGTCTCTTCCCTTTTGGACCTGACTTGAGGCTGATGTGTTTGAAGGGCATGAAGGGCACAGAAATGTTCCTGTTTAGATCCAAGCTTGGGTATCTTATTACGTGTCCATACTAAGGAAAGAAAAAACTTGTCTTCAGGTATTCAACAATCTCATCTTTTGAATCTTTCAGGTCTTTGCTTTCTAAGGTTAAATAATTATGCAGTATTTGTTGTTTGCAGGTGACATGCAATAACTTTTATGGGCTGTGCTGAGCTTCTTTTTCTGGGCATGAGAGTTATCAGAAACTTAACCTTTTACAAAAATGTTGAAACTGACGCTTTAGAATAGAATACCACTTTGCTTGATTAAAAAAGTACTAAAACTTCTGTCCATGAGTATTAACCAAATATAATGTATGGGTCCTGTCTTTTGGTGTTTGGAAAGGTTCACCAGCTAGTTATTCTTTTCTTACTAAAGATTTTTAGATGCTTAAAGCAAAGGAGGTGGGGGAGGGAAGGTAGAAATCAACATGTTTGATCCTATATGTAAAGTTGTTTTT